>NC_136253.1:21837500-22295000 GCF_053564925.1 Oryzias latipes | reverse complement strand
CACACACACACACTTTTTCTTTGGAGCTAGCGGAAATGTTGTCAACACTCTCACTTTATATGGTTTTTATGTAAATCTATGCACATCCATCTTTGCAAAAGTTTGAATGCTGTTTGTTTTCATGGGAGAGACTCAGACTCTCCAGCTCTAGGTGAACGTCATGAAATGGGGGGCGCCCACCAGGTACAAAAGGCGGAGCCTCAGACATCGAGTGGTCTTACCTCCGGGTAGGAAAAGGAGCTGCAAAAATAACTAGTATTTCATAAATTAATCATTCTTTAGTGTTCCAAATGTAATATTTGATTGTATATTGCTCTTAAATGCTTAAGAAAAGCATGACATGACATGGTGATAGCGTGATGCTGTAGTATCGCGAGACCCAGCGAGACGAGTGTGGTGAGTCGACTTGGCGGCGCGTAAGCATTTGAACAAACATTTTCGATCTTGTTTCATTTTTCCGCCATATTAAAACATTTCCTGCTAACTAACATAACCTGTTAAGAGTATTAAGCTTCTGTCAGCCTGGAGGACCTGGAGAATTTCATCGACGAGTGTTTTAATACCTGCAACATGGTGAAGCCCAGAACCGCCACCACCACCCCCTCCGCCAAGCGTGAACGGCCTGAGGACTCTCCCGGGGCTGTGTCCTCTCCAGGCAGCGGAATGAGCGATATCCTGGATTCGATTGACAAAAAGCTCTCCAGCTTTGATGGCCGCCTCAATCTGCTGGAGATCCTCCATAGAGAATTTCAAGGTCTGCGGGAGTCTCTGGAATTCAGCCAGCAACAGGTGCGGGAGCTCGCAGCGGAGAACCAGGCCCTCAGAGAGACCGTGAAGACCCTGAGCAGTGACACCGCCCGTCTCTCCGAGGAGAACCGATCCATCAAGGAAACCCTCCTGGATCTTCAGTCGAGGAGCATGAGGGACAATCTAGTGGTCGCGGGGGTTCCAGAGGAGGTAGGAGAAGACCCCGAGGCCACCGTTAGATCCTTTTTACAGGTCCACCTGAAGCTCCCCAAGGAGGAGGTGCAGAAGATCTCCTTCCACAGGGTTCACCGCCTCGGAGGAAGAAGGTCCGACCACCAGCGCCCGCGTCCTATTGTGGCTAAATTCGAACATTTCAAACAGAAGGAGATGGTGAAGGGCCGCGGACGGGAACTGAGAGGCACGCATTACAGCGTTAATGACCAGTTCCCGGCAGAAATCCTCCGCAGAAGGAAGATCCTGTTCCCGCTGAGGAGGAAACATCTTGCTGCTGGTTCGAGAGCGATTGTGGCTGTTGACAAACTTTACGTGGACGGCCGTCTGTTCCGGGACCCGGAGATCACCCCCTGGCTGTGCTGAAGGCTTTCAGATCCGCGCTGAGAACATCTGCGCTGCTCAGAAGAAACCCGCTAAACTTACTTCAATGAATGGAAAACCGGATCATCAATAATCCACACCTCGATCGCAGGAAAACAGTCTTTTTTTTTTTCTTCGTCACCTCAGTCCCACTGATGTTTCTATTGTTGTTTTGTTGTTGTTTTCGTTTTCCCTTCTATCTCTTTTTTTCTTTCCTTTACTCTCCCCCCCCCCTCTCCCCCCTCATTATATGTAAATCACCTGGAAGCAACTCATCCTCGGTAAGTATTTATTTATGCACGGAACGGGCGCGCGCACACACAAGCGCACACAGGGGCGTGCACATGCGATCCCGCACACACACGCCGACATACTGCAAACACCTCACACAGGCTCTCATAGGACGCACGCGACACGCAGCTCACATAGCCAGAAAACGTTCACGCGCACAGCGCTTCTCAATGCGGGCACGCGCACACGGACTGGTACACAAGCACTACTTAGCTTTACACCTTTTCAGTCAGAGCAGCTATGAACACTCTTAACATCGTTAGCTGGAATGTGCGTGGACTTGGCTCTGAGCCAAAGAGACTGAAAGTGTTAAATCACCTGGATGGTCTAAAAGCAGATATAGCTCTACTGCAGGAGACCCATTTATCAAATTCTTTGGATCACCTTATGTGCTGCTTACAATTTCCAGTTATATACTCTGCCAGTTACAACTCCAAACAAAGAGGAGTTGCTGTTTTAATTAATAAAAATCTTAATTTTACTCATAAGGATACAGTTACTGACCCAGAAGGCAGATTTGTAATCGTTAATATATCCATTCAGAATAAGGACTATTGTATAGTGAGTATTTATGGTCCCAATGTTGACGACTCTTCCTTCTTTCACAGATTCTTCACCTCACTCTCAGTTCACTCTGACTCCACAATCATTATAGGAGGAGACTTCAACCTTGTTTTGGACCCTGAACTTGACAGACTCAGCACAGCAGCAAACCAGCGTACATGGCGGTCTGCAAGTATTCTAAAGCAGTACATGAATGATCTGGGTCTCTGCGACGCGTGGCGCTCATGTCACCCAAGCACTAAAGGGTTCACCTTTTTTTCTCCAGTTCACTATTCACACTCCCGTTTAGACTATTTATTAATCAGTAACTCTCTTTTAAAAAATATTCAAAGCTCCAATATCCATCCAATTATTATCAGTGATCATGCACCAGTCTCTGTAAACATTTCTAGGGAAAAATCCACACCCTCTGGTACAACCTGGAGGTTTAATACGTCTCTGTTAAAGGACCAGGAATTTCTTGAATTCTTTAAAAAAGAGTGGGCAACCTTCTTAGACTTCAACAATACTCCAGACATCCCACCGTGCGTTCTTTGGGAAGCAGCAGAGGCAGTCATGAGAGGGAAAATCATTTCTTATTCAACGCACAAAAAACGCAAAGAGAAAGCAGATTTATTAGAATTAGAAAATAAAATCAAAACCCTGGAGACTGCTTATGCTGCTTCTGCACAGGAACACATTCTGGGAGATCTGAAAAATTTAAAGCTGCAGTTAAATGACATCATTAATAAACAAACACAATTTCAAATACAAAGGCTACGACTTGAAAGATTTGAAAACTCTAATAAATCTGGCAAATTTCTGGCTAATCAGCTTAAAATTAACAGAGAAAAATCATCAATCACCTCTATTATGGACCAAACAGGAAATGTCACCCATGACCCGGTCAAAATTAATAACGAATTTGAAAACTTTTATAAAAACCTGTACACACCGCAGATCAATCCGTCAGAGCAAAGTATTGACTCATTTCTTAATAATGTAAACCTACCCAGGCTAAATGAGGATCAAATCACAAACTTAGATTCTCCGCTCTCGCCGTCTGAACTTCATGAAGCTCTGTTACTTATGCCTAATGGTAAAGCACCAGGGCCTGACGGCTTTCCTGCTGAGTTTTATAAAGAATTCTGGGAACAACTGGCACCAACATTTTATAAAACTGTCACATCTATTAATGAGAGCCAATCAATGCCACATAACATGAACTCAGCCAACATAATTCTTCTTCTAAAACCAGACAAAGATCCCACTAGTCCTTCAAGCTATCGCCCCATTTCTTTAATCAATGCAGATGTAAAAATTATCTGCAAAGCACTAGCACAGAGAATAGAAAAAATCACTCCTCACATAATCCACTTCGACCAGACTGGATTCATCAAAGGCAGACACTCGGATGATAATGTCCGTAGACTAGTTAATATAATAGACTTTGCCACCATTAAAAACCAGGAAATGACGGTACTATCGCTGGATGCTGAAAAAGCCTTTGACAGAGTTAATTGGAAGTTCCTTATTGCTGCCCTCCATAAGTTTGGTTTTGGAGAAGCATTCATCAATTGGATCAAAATATTATATCACAACCCCAATGCATCAGTTAGAACTAATAAACAGACTTCAAACAGGTTTTTTCTTGGAAGAGGAACCAGACAGGGCTGCCCACTCTCTCCTTCTCTTTTTGCTATATTCATTGAGCCTTTAGCTGCAGCAATAAGACAGAATGAGAGCATTATAGGAATAAAAACCAAACACAGCCATCATAAAATTAGTCTTTATGCGGATGACATATTACTGTTTTTAAGGAATTTACATTCTGTAAATGAAACAGCAATGATCATAAATGAATTCTCCTCCATATCAGACTATTCCATTAATTGGAATAAGTCTGTTTTATTACCACTCAACAGGAATATGGAACAAAGACTCACAATTCCAGTTAAAACAGGAAATATCAAATATCTGGGTATCTACTTTTCCCCCAAACTATCAGAACTGGTGCAGCTAAACCACACCCCATTACTGAAAAGCATACAGGACGATCTAACACGCTGGACCAACCTGCCTCTGTCCCTTATGGGCAAGGTAGCCACGGTTAAAATGAAAATCTTACCCAAAGTTAATTATCTCTTCTCAATGATTCCCACACAACCGCCATTAAAATGGTTCAAAACATTAGACTCATCCATATCAAGCTTTCTATGGAACAACAAACCTGCAAGAATTAGTCTAAAAACTTTAAAATCTGCAAAAAGCTGTGGAGGATTAGAACTACCTAATTTCCACAAATACTTTCTTGCAAATAGATTACAATATATCTTAAAATGGTTAAAAAATAATCCAGAAACCAACTCATGGTTAGACTTGGAACAGGTGTTATGTGGAAAGATCAACCTGTCACAGCTACCATTTATTAGCCAAATAGTTAAAAAACAGGATTGTTTCAAAAGCATTAATATAAATGCCACCTTAACAGCCTGGTGGGAATTTCTCAAAATATCAAAATCATCAATTCAACCGTGCAAAATGACACCCATCTGGAACAACCCGGACATCCTTATTAACAAAAAAATGATTCACTTCCCAGCTTGGCAAGCAGGGGGCATAAAACAACTAGAGCACGTAATTATTGATAGAAGATTCATAACCCCCCAGGAACTTCAAGACAAACATGGAATAAATAACTTCTTGGAATATCAGCAACTTAAATCAAGTATTACTAAAAAGTATAAAATTAAAGACGACGATTTAAAGCTACCAGATGTAGTTACCACTCTGATTAATTTTTCAATGAATAGAACTCTCTCCAAAATATACAAACTTTTATGCAATTTAGATAACAATATTGCCCTTCCAACAAAAAAATGGGATGCAGATTTGAGCATCAGCACAGAGGAAAGCTTCTGGTCAGAACTTTGTCTAAACACCTTTAAACTGACAAAAAGTTCAAATCTACAGCTAATCCATCTCAAAACTCTTCACAGAATTTACTACACTGGACAGAGGATGTTCAAGATGGGTCTCAGTAACTCAGACATTTGCGAGCACTGTGATAATAATCTACCCGACAGCTACATGCACGCACTGTGGTTCTGCACTCCTGTCAGGGCTCTCTGGCAGCAGGTATGTGCCGATTTATCAGTCTGGCTTAAGGTTTCAATCACTGCCTCACCGTCACTTTGTGTGCTTGGTGACATGAGTGCCATCGATATAGAAGAAGGATTAGCATCTATCATTTTCATAACTCTTTGTATTGCCAAAAAAACTATTTTAATAAATTGGAAAAACAAGAAAAATATAAACATAAGTCAACACAGAAATCTGCTGTTTGATCATATCAGCTTGGAAAAAATGTCAGCCCAAAGCTCAAGTAACTTTGAAAGAATTCAGTCTCTCTGGTCTCCTGTGGTTGACTCCATGACTTAGGGGGTGGAGGGCTTGGTCGTCGCTGCTCCTTGCCCTTCTGCCGTGGTTTGGGGTGGGGGTCGGGGCTTCCGGTGCCTGGCGGGGGCGGTGGGGGGCTCCGTTGGTCGGGGGGTCGGGTCCGGTGCCTGGGTGGGGCGGGCTGGGGCGCTGCGTGGTCCTCTGGGCTTGGGTGTGGGGGTGCGTGGTGGGGGGGTAGGGTGGTGGTCTGGCTTGGCTTGGGGGGGTGGTCCCTTTGCCTGTGCTGGGGGGGGTTGGCGGGGGGCCCTGCTCGGGTGGGGGGGGCCCAGCGGCGCCGGATGGGCTGCCCATCTGCACCTGGGGCTGGGATCGGCCCTTCCCTGGCTCTGGGGCGGGACGGGACAACCCTCTCGGGGCCCCCGGTCGCTCTGGGTATCACCCGCTTCGGCTGCGGGGTCTGGGGTGGGGTGGGGTGGGGGGCTTGTCGGCCCTGTCCTGTGGGGGGGCGTTCTGGGGGGGAGGGGGGGCCCATTATTAGTACGGGTCGGGGGGGCTAGCGGGTCGGGGTCTCCGCTGAGGCAATCAGTGGTTGCCTCGGCCGGTTGGCCTCCTCGGTCCCGTCGAGGCCTGACCAGAGCTCTTCTAGGGCCGGCGTCTGGGGGTGGGGGCCTGGGCTTGCTCCGGGGGGGGGCGACGCTTTCTGGCTCCTCTCTCTCTGTGTGGGGTGGGTGGTGCCGGGCCTGGGGTGTCGGCGCCTCCGGGGGTGGGCCCCTGGGCTGGGTGGCCCTGGCCCCTTTGCTGGGGGTGGGCTGGGGGACGGCTGTTTGACCACCGGGGGACAGTCTACCAGCTGTCCCCAACTTACCCCCTTCCTTATATAACCTCATATTAGGGTGAGGGGGTGGGGGGTTTAGCCTGCGATGCGCCTTGGGGGGGGCTACTTGGGAGTGGCCCCCCTCCTATGGTTGCCGTATGGAGTGGGCCCCCCCTCTTTCGGTTTTATTTGCACCTTAGACACGTAGGGTCCTTGGTAGGGGGGGTGCTTGGACATCACTGCAAGCAAGCAGCAGATGTCCTCCTGGCACCCTACCCGCCAATTTTAACCGCACCTTAGACATTTAGGGCCCCTTGGTGTGGAGGGTGAGGGGACATCACTGTGAGTAATCAGGAGATGTCCCCTTAGTGCCCTACTCGCCAATTTTAACTGCACCCCCCTTAGTACACACACCCCTCCCCCTTCAATATATACATTCAAACATAAACGCACACACATGCACACAAACACCCTCTCAAACACCCATACACGCACACACATTTTACAAGGAAGGTGGGACCTGGGTCCATCTGTCCCCTACCCCGTCCCTGGTGGGGGGTGCGGGCCTCTTGGCGATGGCGGCCGTGTCCCTTGGGTGCCGGCTCCCTGGGCCCGGCGGTGCTCTCTCCGCGCGGTGGGGGGGTTCATATTACACCTGAGCCGGGGGTGTTCGTGTCCCTGGGGGGTGGGTCCTGGTCCTTGCCCCTGGGCGCTGGGCCCCGCCAAACTTCCAACATGGCCGAGCCTGGTCGGGCCATATTTATAACATCCCTTATGGGCCGCCCTTTTTTCCCCGGGGTTCCCCCCTCCTGGGCGGGGGCGGCGGGCCCCTGCCTTGCTCCTACCTGGACCAACCGTGGGCCGGGTGGGTGGCTGCCTGGAGTGCGGAGCGGGTCTCCCTTGGGGGGTCCTGGCTCGTACCTGGGGTCGGGGCGGGGGGATGCCCGGAACTCCTGGGTGGTGGTGGGGTGCTCGTCTGGGGCTGTGGGCGTCCCTCTCCGGTGGGGCCCTGCGTTGGGCTCTTCCGGCGCGGCGGGGGGCTGCTTTCCTGGCTGGGCTGGGGCGGCGCTCTCTTTCCCTCTGCGCCTCCCTGCTCTCTGGCTCTGGGGGCCTCGCGGCGGTCCTGCTGGCCCTGGCCTGGGTGGCGGTCTTGGTCGCCCGGGGGGCGGTTGTTCCCTGCCTGTTCCCGGTGGCGCTGGGGGAATTCCGGCTGCCGCTGCTGCTGCGGCGGGGGTATGGGTGTGGGGGTGGCTGGGCGCTCCTCCTCCTTCTTTTCACATTCCACCATCCATTTTAGAAGAACATAAACACTCACCTGAGCACAGGTGTTAGCTCACCTTTGCACTAATAGTTTGCATGATTGAATGAATGAAAGATTTCACACTAGTTGGTTTAAAGGCATAGGTATGCGTTCGTGAACACTATCTGTTTTGTGTGCATGTTGACATGTGGACATTTCTGCGGCTAGCAGGTGTGTTGATAATATTTGAGTGTGTGTGAACAGGCCCCGCCCTTTTTGTACTACATTTGAACCGTACCGTAACGATAAACAACCAGTAAACCTGTCTGCTCTATGCTGCTTCATGGTCTTACCCCCCTTCCCCTCCTATTATCACCCTCCTACCCCCCCCTCTCTCTTGTTCCCCTCTTTCCTTTTCCGTCCGGTCCAACACCAAAGATTTTCAAACATGATTGAAATTAATAAAGTTTGGCCTCAATTACAAAAGGGGTTTATTCAGACATACCTTTGGTTTGTCTGAAGATGAATAACCCCTCTTGTTAGAATAAAATATGTCCAACACAAGAGGCCCTCAGCTCTCATCTGTTTGCCTAGCTGTTGGACAGGACAAGTTAAAAAAAAAAAAAAAAAAAAAAAAAAAAAAAAAAAAAAAAGCATGACATAGGCCCTATATTTATTATTCATGCTCAGGCGTGAATACGTTATTGAATGAATTTTAAAAAAGGTACTTGATATGGTGAAATCAAAAACAGTTGCCTGCTTCTTCCATGTCAGTTTCATCATGGATGGGTGGGAGCAGGAAAAAACAATCTAAAGCAGACCGTTTGTTCTGTAAGTTGGTCAGCCGCCGTCAGACCAGGCTTCTGCAACTGATGGGTTTTAACTGCGGGGTTGTCGGTTTGAGCGTTCCAGAGCATAAAATTGTTCAGTGGGATTCCTTCAACTCATTAAAGTTTTTCGATCCATCCGTCTTTAAAATTGTCATTCTTTCTTTTATTATTGTTCCACAGAAATAAATTGTCAGCACTAGATCTTTTTTTTAGGGATTGGTAGGGTGTAGTCTTTGTTTGTTTAAGCTTTTTTTTACCCACTCCTGTTTCTGTCACTCCAGCTGACCACACCAGACTTCTACCCAGAATTGAAGTCCTTCTCTCTGCCTAAACAAGTGTTCCAGTGTTACTTCTGTGTGCGCTTCGACGGAAATGCAGAAACTCAATAACAAACGCCTCGACTGTCGACACATGGCCAGAATTAGAGCTGCCACCACTTTCGTGTGGACAGGAGCTTCAGCTCCTTTAACGTGTTCTTGACAAATTGCAATCCTCAGCAGTGCTGACGAGCTTCGGAAGTGGCTGAACGCAGACCTGAGCGGCGCCGACATCTATGAAGGCGTTCCCATGGTGGGAAAAAAAGGAAATGTTCTCTGGGAGCATTCTACATAACTGAAAGCATTTTTTCAAAGAAGTATTCGTTTGAAATAAACGCAAATGCATGTTTGAATGCTTTTATAGTTGCTTCTGCTTGGAAGATAAGGCAAAACTGCTTGTAGTTCTTTTATATAAAAAAGAACTACAGCTTTTATGGTAGTTTGGATGTAGGTATAAACATACATACATGTATCTGGTTTACATCCTGGTGTTGTCAGGTATTTTATGTAAAGTGCATATAAATACATATAAATATCAGCTTCTCCAGAGGCTCAAATTCCTTCAGTTTTAACAAAGTATGGTTGCATTCATCGACATGTTAAATATTCCACTGCACTGTTTATGCATTCTTCCCTTCACATCAACCCATCTTATCTAATTTGATGAAGAACCCCATGGTCACGATGCCATTACCATGTTTGATTGTGAGCACAGAATTAATGATGTGAAGCTCGACTCATTTAAAGTTTTCTACAGAAAAAGAAAATATATCACAGATAAATATCGTGGGTTTCAGGTTTTAAAAGAGGAGAAGGGGTTTTTTTTTTCTGCCCTTTTTGGGACCAGAGGTTTTTATTTGTTTTTTCACGGAAGCGTGGCCCCTTTTTCACCTCTGACCCCTCTTTGTTGAGCACTTTTCGGTATCGATAGTTGTTTTTTTGGATTGAAACAAAAAGAAAAATATTGCTTTTTATGTGATTTGGTCTGTGCTTGTTGGTTACCTGCCTAAACTGAACACTTTTTTAGTTTATTTCCTCAGATTTTATAGGAAAAAATACGAAAAGAAATCTTATTCTGCTGCATACTTTAACTTTTTGGTAATATAAAATGTCTCTAAATTTATTCAAACATTTTATTTCAAAGCTATGGAGTTAAGAAAATGTAATCTTTGACAATCTAGGTTGAAAGTTTAGTGCGAATTCATAATATCTGTTTTGGCTGTTTTCCAATATGAGGGTTTTAACAAACATGCTCTGGTTGACACTGACAATAGACATTTTCAGCTGTTTTTCTTATTTGTAGTAGATGCAATAACAAGCAAAAAACAAAGAACCAGATATAAATTCGGGGTTTTGCAACACCGTCACTCAGCTTGAGGTTGTTTGTTTTAAAGAAAAGTTGGTGATTTAAAGACACTCTCTGATGAAAGTCATGTTTTTGGTGTTTTAGGCATGTTCTTGTAACATTTTTTGATGATGGAGGAGATATAATAAAGAAAATGAAGATTAAAACTATATTTCTGAGGATTCCTTTATTCAAACTTTACGGCTGGATAACTTGGATAATATTGCTCGCCATGTTTGTTGCACTGGTAGTGTTAGGTTGGGTTGTGAGGGGCTGTAAACCGATGGATGATGGGATGTAGCGGTGGGCTTACTCCACACCCACATTCCCGCCCACAACTCAGAGGTGATTTGGATGAACTACTGCGGCTCTGTCCTATAAAAAGACACAGATTTGTTGATTTTGGCTAAAAACGGCATTATCATAAGTATAAGACCACTGGGAACGATTGGAAAAAAAATCAGAAGATGATCTGAGTAGGCTAGAAAGAACGCAAAAAGTTAGTGGTTTGACGTTTGTAGTGGCTGCATTGATGCGTTCATGGTCATTGTGGCTCTTTATTGGAAAAAAAAATCAAAGAAAGAAAATCACAGAAAAGTTTCTTCAATTTTTTTTAACATTGTAGAACATCTTTATGCCATACAAATATTGTGTTCATTTTATCACGTCTTAATGTTTACACATTTAAACAGAGTTTTGTTCTTTATTTCCTCTGACAAAAGGAACACTGATGGGAAAAAAGGAAATATTTTAAAATTCGGAGATGGTTTCGTTGTTTTTCTCCGCCATGAAGTCAAAGGAGGAAAATAGACCAACTTAACGCCTTGATGGCTATTGTTGCGAATATCCGACAAAACACTTCGGCTCTAAAATTATCTTAATATAGCATCTACTTCAAAGAAAAACATAAAGGAATTTCCTTTTTTTCATAGCTGGAAATAAAATCAGGCATTAAGGCGTTAAAGATCTTCAGGAACACAAAAAAAGGGTGTTTGTTAATCTGATAAAAATGTAAAATAATCTTATATTTATATCAATAAATTGCCCGAATTGTTGTAGTAAGATTAAAAAAAATAAACAGTTTTTGCCTGTTTTTGGTGAAAAACCAAAACACTATACTTAAAGTTAAAAACGTAACTTGTAGATGTTTTTACAAGCTATACGTCACATACAGACTGACCTGTCCAGTGGAGGAGGAGTCACACAAGGCTGTGGTGTACTGTCTGTCCAGCTCAGGTGCGTTGTCATTCAGGTCCAGCGTCTCTATAGCAACCAGAACTCTGGACACCTGGCTGGGATTATCTGAAAAGGATAAAGATTCATAAATAATTACTCTTTTTTTTTGCGAACACAACAATTGTCCTACAATCAAGGCTTGCTGTCTAGGTCCAAAACCTCCTGGATCACATTAGCCAACACATACTTGAGCTTGCTCAAAAACCCAGCTGGAGTAGAACTGATGCTACTAAAGGAGTCAAATCCCTCCATTTCAGAGGGTTTTACTCTCAGCCAAAACATCTCATGGTGTCAAAAGAGCTCATGTGTGTGACTCTGAATGAGAGAAATCAGGGGGGAAAAAGCTGGGTGTAGAGAACAGGCAGTCTGTGAGCAGTGCTGCAGCTCAAATGGATTGGCATAGGCTCACCCACACCATATTCACTCGGCCATACACGCACTCCAACAAGAAAGTTCCTAAATCCGTGCTGGAATCGCATGAAGTCATAGTCTGAGCCTCCAGAACATCCCCCTGTCCGTTGTGCGTTCTAGTCTGTCATGACACAAGCCCAGCTCAGCGGCACCCACCACAAATCCAGGGAGACAACCCCTGCTGCGCTTAAAGAGAGGATCGCACAATTTCCACTCCCTTCCCTTCCACATCAACATACGCTGCTACGTCACAATCGCCAGCGCCGAGCGGTAACGCTGTGTCACGGATGGCAGCCACCGGTCTCCATCACTACAGGAGCAGAAAATGAGCTCTTGCTGTCTCGCCACTGGGTGAGCAGGCCTGCCCTCAGGCGTGGCAGGACTCCCGCTGTGTTTGTGTCAACACAGTCTGTTTATTAGACGGAGCTCATTATTCAAGGCAGGCGCTCGCTGGGCCGTCGCCTCAGTCCACACAACAGTGTCCAGGGTAGATTTTGAGTAAAGATTGGATTTGGAAACAACCTTTCTTCTGTCCTTTTCACTGCTGGGGTTTTCCAAAAATCTAATCCGGCTACAGAGCAGTTTAGCTGAGGGGGACTGTGGATTGGTTTTATCACAGTTATCACATGTTTTCTTTTGAGATATTTCAAATACACTACTTCAAAGAGCCACTCTGATGAAAATTGAGTTTTTGCTGTTTTTAACACGTTCTTGTGGCATCCTTGTGACATATATAAAGAAAATTATAGTGTTCTCTTATACATTTATGGCAACAACAGTAAGATTGGCTGTATAAACCCTTATTTTTAATCCCTTTTTAATCACTGATAACCTACTTCTACATTTGCTACACAGTTTGACTCTTGTTTTGAAAGGAGGTCGTATAAAACTGTCATATGTTATGAACCATTTTAATATTCCGAAAAAAATATCGAATTGTTTATATTTTATCCCAAAAAAATAAGCTAATTTTTGTTCATCACAATAGCAACAATTAAATAAATCCAAATAAAAGTCGTATTAAGATAATGTGGCTTCTGCTGGGCTGTGATTGGTGAGAACTCGACCTGATTGGCCCCTTGGTTGCTGATCCCTCCCTAAAACTGATGCAGTGGCTTTAAAAAAAACCTCTTCGGATCAAAACAGCTTTGCTATATTAATAATATACCTGAATAACACATTTCACTATTATTAATAGAAACAGTGTTTCTAAACTAGATCAGGTATTTTGTTGCCCTTAACAGAAAAAACCCTTCATCATAGATTTATGTGTAATGCTGAGACTGCAATTAGCAGGTTTGTCTCTCCTTCATAAAACCCGCTTTGGGCCAAACCTCTGTCTATGTTTACATTTGTACTTTATATATAGGTTTGCACCTTCCTCTAACAAACATTAGATCATATTTCTGGAGCTGTCACGAGATGCAGCAACGCTGTGAGGTCTTTTTATTTTTTTTAATTCTTTTTTTTATTCTTTAAAAAATGTTTGGTCTTAGAAAGAAACTTAAGAAAAAATAACTATCCCCTTTAGTCCAGACCAATGGCAGCTGTTGCATTCAGGCAGTGCAGTAAGCTCCACTTTCGATTTCTCTCTTGCAGTTATAAAAGTGCTAAAGGGATTGATTGACTAATGCTTTACAAAACAAATTTGCTAGATTTAAAAAAAAAAAAAGGTTCCAATAATTTTTGCAGTTTTTAAGGACTTAGTGACTTATTTGTAAGGGGCGTGTTTTTGCAGCTTAGGATGTTTGGATTCTGCATTTCAGCCAGTAAATGTATTCTGGGGTTTCATAAACTCTAAAAAGACCTCCTGATTGCCAAACCTGCTGAAACAAGCTATCACTCGTTTCATGACTGGAGAACTAAACTGCTCATTGAGCCAAAGAACACACACTCAACAGTGACCTTTCAGACACTGTAGTATAAACATTCTCTAAAGTCTCCCTCTTGTGAGTTGGTGCAAGTTGTCAAGGGGTGGAAAATGTTGGTTTCACAATAAAAATGACTTTAATGGGAGGAAATAGCACAGCAAGTAAGCTGTAATGATGCTGCGCTGTTAAGCGGTGATCAAAGAGGGACCTCCTGACCTCGCTCTGTGGCGATGACTGTGATATTGTGCCAGTGCTCGCGCTCCCGGTCAAGCTCCGTGGCTGTGGTGATGAGGCCGGTATCTGGAGTGATGCGAAACAGAGCCTCCGGGTCGGACTGGGAATCAATGGAAAACCTTAAGGAGAGAAACGGGAGAGAAAATCAGAGGGATGAGTGAACGGAGGAGCGATAGGAGCTGCAAAGAGCGACTACAATTGGCAGTGGCTTTGCGGAGCGGAAGACGCCGACAGGGCGAGTGTGTGAAGGAGCGATAAGGAAGTCGGCATTCAAATGGCCAAAGAATTAATGTAGTGAGATTATCACAGGAGATAGGAGGTCTTTTGAAGTGCAACCAATTATCTAAATATCTTCATGAATATATAAGCTATCTCTATTCCCCACACATTACTCAAAGCAGTCCTGCCTTTAATTGGGACAACCTTTTCTTGGGTTTGTTACAGACAAATCAATTATCTCTCATTTAAACTTTTCGGGACTAAAATTACAGAAAACTGCTGTATTTTTCGGAGTGCAAGTTGTTTAGCATAAGTTGGTCGGGGTGGAACTCCTGTTAATTTCCCCAATGGATGTGTGATGTGTGTTCAAGAATGCCCTGGACGCAGGTTTTTGAACGTACGTTTAGCATATGAGGTCCAAGCAACTGCCGTTCGAGCGACCGCTTTCAATGAAAAGCCTATGTAAACACCCGGGAACCTGCATTAAGGGCTGCTGCATTCAAAAATCTCACTTCAACGCATCGCTACGCATGTTTTTAAGTCCGTTTTCTACATACACTGAAAGTTAAACCAGTTGGACCTTTAAACCAAACAGCTGAACGTTGACCAATCAGGGAGTTGGATTTGGTGGTTATGTAAGTGTCAATCATTTGGAAACTGATCATGGAAGAGAAATGATTAAATGTGATTAGTGCCTGACCGGAATTATATAACACCAAGTTTTTTATATATCAGAATAAAACTGTGAAAAGAAAAGCTTAGAGCTTTGACATTTCACACCAAACCTCTTTGAACTGGGGACAGACATGCGCTAGTAAACAGTCAAAACCCAAAAGATGAAAAGGCCCCTCCCTGCCACTACCTGCTTCTTCAGTGAAAGGGCATTCGTGAACGAGCAACACATGCTCGGTGTGTACGTAGCGTCACATTGGTCGTTAGATTGGGGAGGGGTCGGAACCCCATATTACTGCATGTACTCTCATTTGGAAGAGGCTGCTGCGTGTTTTGTACGGAAACGGACTTATAAACTTGCGTAGCCTCGCGTAAAAGCGAGATTCTTCAACGCGCAAGCCTGAAACGCGCAGATAGACTTTTTAATGGCAGTGGTGTGAACGCAGCATTATACTCATGTGTGATTTAGATGTAATTTTTATAAAAAATAAATAGCAACAACCACTAGAGGGCACTGCAGGTGTATGTATCAGTTTTTGCTAATGACAGCAACGCAGAAGAAGACAAAGGGACAAATACAAGAATAGGAATTCAACTTATTTAATGATTTAAAGTGATATAAAGAGTTTAGCATCTTCTTTGTGCTATGGTTATCTGAATAATTGTTATATGGACTAAAATACCAGATACCTCCAATGTTTCATGAAGCTAAATACAGATCAATGTGTTACAGTACTCAAGCGTGCAAATATTCAGATTATTAGTCATATCTATTCCATTATTATGATTTACCTTTTAAGAGGAAATGTCCGTTCTTTGTCCCGTATTTTGTAAAATACATTTCTCCTAAAAGTGTAATTTATAATCTGAAAAATTCAGTGAATATATTTATGAAATAAACCAGCTCTTGTGTTGGGTGACTGATTTGAGGGAAGGCAGAGTTGATAATTGATTTTGGAGATTACTTAGGTTTTAAAACAACATTTTCATTTAGCTATAATCAAGGCTTTAAAACTGTACCTGATGTTATTGGTCAGTCCAGTGTCAGGGTCCTCGGCACTGACCCGACCCACCGTGCAGGCTGGGGGGCAGTTCTCGGATACATCCATGTGATATCGGGTGTGGGAGAACCTCGGTGGCTCGTCGGCATCCAGCACTGCCACCCGGATCGATGCCCGGTCCTTAAACGGGCCCCTGCGCAGGAAACGAGGGTCCACGATGGGGTTCAGGACCTCCACAGAAAAGGAATAGGAGCTGCGGCTCTCATAGTCCACCCCCTGAAAAGCAAAGGTGAGAAAAGTTCAGTTTTTTCATGGCAGGTGGCTTTCTTTCACATTCAGACATTTACATAATAGGAGATTAGCAAAGGGGACACTTTTTAGTAGCAAGAAATTATGCTAATTTTTGTGTTTGCCAAAAAGATTCAGCTCCAATAGTCTGCTTGCGCTTTCATCTGAAGCAATTCTCACACTAAATTTTCTGCAGATGACTGCTAGATTACATATCAAAAGCTGTGAGATGGCACATCATGAAAAATGTGGGCAGATCAGAGCCGGAGAATGGTTACATCCAAATCATCCCAGAATCATTTGGAAGCAAAACATCTTGGTTGCCGTCCATGCCGTTCGGGTATCTTAAGTGACACTTTGAAGGCTGTTGTTGGTGGACGGATGCTCAGATGGTGGGATTTCTGTGAAGTGGGAAAATGCATTCATGAGGTGTTGATGTATAACCGCATCGCCAATGAGATTCCTGACGCTCAGTTGAAAGGATTCTTTAGATCACTAAAGTTATGGCGAATGTCTGGATGTCGCCTTGACGGTTCTTGAAGTTCCTTGAGTAATACCCCAATAAAAAGATAAATAAATAAAAACAGCAGCAGAACTTACAGCCCCTACGATACTTGTAAAAGCCTCAGTCACATGGGGGTTGACCTGTACAAGTGCAGCAGCTTTTTGGGTTGTCTGGGCCCGTAGAGGGTCTAAGACAGGTGCAGCAGCATTTTGAATGGAGAGCAGGTGTGTGTTGCAGTTCCCTTGAGGCTCGTGCAGCCATCTTAATGCTACAGTCATAGACACAACATCCACCGCGCAATACGAAATTGCCCGACAACTGGGCGGTGGCAACATAATTGGCAGCAGATCTGATTGGACAATGTGTAAATGTCTCCGGATGGCAGACATACATATCAATTGCCACCAGCCGCCCAGTATCCAGGGGTATATAAAAAGTTGGCCAAGTTTCTAAAATCGCGGCTTGCTTAACTACGACTGAGCGCACGGTGGTCCGTGCTCTGTGGGTGGGGCTCAAAAAGCATGTGCTCCAGGACAACAATAAAGGGGCAGTCGAGTCAGCAGTGGGCCTCAAACATGCGGGCCAGGCCAGCGGTTCTCCAACAGCTGAAATAATGTGCACTTCGCGTAGTTAAACACGCATGTGCAGTAACTACCGTAGTCAGACGATGGTCGATTTTGCAAGTAAATCAAGCTACGTACTTTACGTTGTGGATGATTATTCGCTGACAGATTTTAAAAAATAAAAACTTTTCGTATGTTTACTTTTGATAACCCTCGATCTATCCAAATGATCAATGTAATGAGCACCACTGGCTTATATCGGAGTTGTATTTTTTTCGCCATGGAGACCCCTCTATCACCATGGAGAATTGTATCTGCCCACGACCTGCCCACGAGAAGCATTACAAATTCCTTTGTGTTCCGGCCTCTACGCAGGTGCAGTCGGTTTCATTTCACTCTGTGATTGTTTGTTACGGGGAAGTTATGAAGCTCGTTTGTTTGTGGTCTCCGTGTGATTGGGCGCCGCTCTCCTGCCGGCGCGCGAGCTCTGAAGGGAAGAGATAGTCTCTGATCTCTTGATGATTGTTAGCGAGGACAGAGGCACGCACCAGTAATCACATATATCAGCCTCACGCTGACCCAATCCTGCTGTTGATTCAATTTTAGGAAAAGCAGCACAAAATAACTGAGGTTTGTCTGTTTTTTTTCCCCCGTGCATGAGCAATTCCTTTATGTTTCGTCAGATCTTTTATCACACGTGTGTGCCCTTAAAACATGTGTGCAGATGGAATATTTGAGTGTGACTGGAAGAAATCAGCATGTAAGACGTGACAAATGGGGCTCTCTGGCTTTACTGCTTTTCTGCTGTCAGAAGAAATCACTCAGACGACTCCAACAGCAGATGGAATATTGATATCTCCTTCCTTCAGATCTGTGCCGACCACTGTAAGCTGTTTTGCAAAAAAAGCTGAAGTTTTTTTTTTTGTTTTTTTTTTTCCTCTGAGCTGCAGATTGATTAAAAAATGATGCAAAGGCATCCGAACGCTCACATTTCGGTGCATAACTCAAACAAACAAGAGGAATTGTTCAGGAGCGCAGAAGGCAGAGAGATGATGACAGAGTGGGTATGCAGAGGGGCGGGAGATGGAAGGAAATTGTGCTCTAACGGGGTCTCCATTATTACAGGTAGAGGGAGACAATCTGTCTGAGGAGGAGAGGTGTCACTTACGCTGCGGGTGCACACTCATCAACCCCCCCTCCTCCCTCCCTGCTCTCTCTACCTTGCACTCCATCACTCTGCACACCCCTCCACCCCCACCCCTCCTCTACGACATCACACGCTCCATCACATACCAACCAATCCTCCCTCTCTTCTTCCTGGTGTGGGTGCAACAGGGGCACATTCTCTGACAAAGCACAATGCCCCCCCCCCCGTCCCCACTGAACCCCTCCTGCAGTAAGCACGTACTGTGACATAACAGTTCTTTGTGTTTTCCTGAACTCCATCATGTGACACACAAGTTCCTCGTTAAACTGGAGAGTCAGAACACACACACACACACACTCATAGATGAAAGAACACTTCATTCCACTGCTATCAACTCATACCGCCTTGGGTTTTTGTGGGCAGATATGTCTCTCTTCCCAAAGATATAAAAGCAGCAGCAGCTACTATCCACCTTGACTGCGTTTGCCCTCGAGTCTGCGGTTTCAATGCTAAACCCCAATTTGATAAAGCTGCAGTAAAACAAAAACCAACGTAGATTCAGGTGAAACCTAGTTAGTGGTAAGGAGGGCAAAACATGTAATCTAATGCAGAGGCTTCTTCTGTTAGAAGACAGAGAAAAGAAAATCGTCTTTATGTGGCGATTTTTTTTCTCACAATGGAAGACATATGTTAAGAAAGTTCGGCCTAAAATTGCATTTCTGAGTATTTCTTTATTGAAAATGTTGTATTCCAGGAGCAAATGCAAAAATGCCGTTGGAATCGTTGTACAACCGCTCCGTTCTAATGCATCCACCAGCAGACGAATAGATCCGTGTACGTCTTTGTTTCCTTTGTCTGAGCTGACATCTGGCTCAAAACTGTACGACTGGATAGCTCTGATATTGCTTGCCATTGTTGTTATACCTGTAACGTTAGGATGGGGGTATGAGGGGCTGTAGGCTAGCTGGTGGAGTCGGTTAATATAATCGTGCATTTTGTGGTACATGCACTAAATTTGGCATGGATGTACCCTAAGATCCCCTCTTGTCGTGCTTTTCTGAAAGAGGGCATCCAGGGTACATCCATGCCAAATTTGGTGCTTGGACCACAAAAGGCACAATTTGTCTAAAATATCAACCTATCTGGCTTTCCTTAGCGGGAGAAAGCGTAAACAGATGGATGATAGGAAGTGGGGGCGGGCTTACTCTGAGCCAATGGTCTCGCCCACAACTCAGAGGTGAATTATTAATGAACTGCTGCTGCTATGCAGAAACTGTCCTTGAAAATAACAGATTTTTTGATTTTGGCTACAATAATGATGATTAAAAGGCCGCTAGGAAGACTTTGAAAATAGTTTCAAAGACGATCAGAGTGGGACTTTAAGGACGTTTCTAGCCCCCTCTATGTACGGTGGACCTACAAATGTTTGGAGCAACAAAAATAAAAATCCCTAATGCTCCGTTTTAACAATTTTTAATGTTACTCACAATAAAAATCTGTTTCCTGTAAGATTGGGCACAGTCGCTGTCACAGATTGTAAACACAATGCTCAAACTGGGCAATTAGGCTCAGTTTAACCGGCAGGGGGGAGACAAAGTGCAGTGTGTGGCTGAGGCAGCAGGACAGTAAATGTGGACGGTGAGCTATGATCAAGCCAGCAAAGCAATGACACAGAGAAAGAACAACAACAACAAAAAAAAGGCCTTCTTCTAATCATTTCATGGTGGTTACATTTTACAGGAGAAAATACCTTTTGGCAGATTCTGTGTGACACATTTCACTGCTGGGCACAGCAGAAAAATCGACTCTGCCATCTGTAAATTAGCCTGAGACCTTATATACACGCTTTTACCACTGCATTACATCATCCTTGCTTTTAACTACTTTAACCAACTAGCCGCTGAAGACACTAATTAGTGTAGTTTTGTCATTTTGGAATTTATTGGCTTAACAGATTGTGGTCATCTGCAGGTAGGGCAGTATATCGGCAGTATGTTTCAGTATGCCGAAATGTCGTTTGGCTTTTCTAAAACCTCAAAATGATAAGAAAAAAAAGAGTCAGAGGACTGTCGCAACCATCAATTTCCAAGTCTGATGTTTGCATCAGTGGTGCGCTTACGCTTTTTCCTTGTACTGATCAGTAATGTTCAAATACATTTAGCAAAATATCTAACGTCAGGGAGACGCTCATTCCATAACTGATAACATCGATTTAAGGTACTTTTTTGACAGTTTAAGAAAAGTGAGTGGGTCAAAAGCGTGAAATACAGCCCTTAAATACAGCAATAAACACAAAAAAAGACTAGACTGAATCAAGTGAGATCATAGGAGCACTATTTCATGGTCAAATAAGGAAGCAAGTACGTGTTAAAGTGGGGGAAAAAATACTTCATTCAGAGGGTGGCAAAGGACTTAGAAAGGGTGGTAAATGAGAACAGTAGAAATGTGCTGGCACACACAAAACAGGGGTGAAACGAATAATTTAAGGGGCTCAAGATTTTGGTAAATCTTTAAATCCTATACAGTTTAAGGAAAATAAGAAAAATGCTAATCAAAATTGTATGAGTACATTTTATTACTTTATTATTTTAGTTATTTAAAAAAAACAATTTGCTAAAAAGATTTCACACTTTGATAAAAAAAAAAAAAACTCCTTTGTGAATGTTTCAAGAAGAATGTTTTTAAATAATAAAAACATAAAATAACAGCAGTTGGGACAAAAATTTTGGATAAAATGTCATTTTTACAGCACTAAGATTTTGCACAATAAGCAGCTCTCACCACAAACTTGAACTCTGATCTTATCCTGAATTAACTCACACTCGAAACAAGACTGCAGCCAAGCTTTAGAGACCTTTACAACATATTTGCAAAAACAATATGAATCAAAGGAAATTTTGCAGCCCTCTGTCTTTTTATTTTATTTTTTACAATTTCAGAACTATCATCTAAAAATGCACATAAATTATTTTTTTAGTGAGTTTTTCAACTCTGGACTTCATACCCCGGGTAATCTGGATCTGAATCAAACTTCACAGCTAAATTTAGATTTGCTTTTAACCTTAAACTAATGGAGTTAATATAAGCAACATATTACACAAGTGAGTAAACAAATTAAAATGTTTTTATTTTTTCTGAAAACCATTGGCTACTGACTAAGTACATTTTTTAAAATTTGTTTGAAGAAGGCAGGAGGCACATAACCCCAACATTAACAAACCACTGAGACAAAAAGAAATGACAACAGATGACCTGACGACAGAGGCGGTCCTGGCTAGTTTGGCACCCTGGGTGAAACACCGGACGGTGCCCCCCACCCTCACCCCCAAGTTGACGTGGTAATAGGACCGTTCTAGTGCACATTTCATCATCGCTACGTGGAAATGGGTGGTTTAGCCTAGAAAATCTACAGAAAAGAAAAAAAAAAAAACTGTCAATGTTTTTTGTTTTATAGGCGCTTCTGTGCCCCCTACATGATTGCGCCCTGGGCGGCCGCCCACATTACCCATAGGAAAAACTGCTACTGCCTGACAAGGATCAACTGAAAACCAAAGCCTAACATAGAGTCTGGTTTAGATCAGGTGAGAGAATAAAATAACTAAAGGCAGGTGTGGGTGATAAGCTAATGAAACCAGGGCAAAAAGGAAACCAGAACCTAAAGGTTTCACCCCGTAAACATATGTTGCTGGGGTGCAATAACAAGTCACATTGTTTAAAAATGTAAACTTAAAAATTATTTAAAGTTTAAAGATTGTTTGAAATTTAAATGTACGTATGTGTGCTCTTATATACAACCGTGTATAAGGGCCCCCATAAAAAAAAAGGAAAATAGAATTATGAGAAAAAATTCATTGACTCTTTTACTCATAATTCAGTGAGTTTATTCTCATAAAACTACACATTTTTTCATAAATTTAAGACCGTATAATTACGATTTTTATCTAATAATAAAACTTTATTCTTTTAGATTTCAGAATTTTAATCTCGTAAAACTAAAACCGTTTTCTCCTACATTGATGACTGTTATATTGTATAATTACCTTTTTTTTTCCTCATAATTTTGAATTTTGATTTTTTATTTATTTAATTCAGGTAGAGTTCAGGTAATTTTACAACTTTATTCTTGAACATGAATCTCTTTTTACTTTTATGGTGGTCCTGATACTCTGTCATACTCATCTTCGATAGTTAAAGGTAAATTGTACTCATGTGACCCCTAAATCAGTATTAATATTTGCATTTAAGTAAAAAAACATGTAAAATTTACACAAATGCTTTTACTTTTCATACAAAAAGTTACAACTAAACACAGCCATTAAAAAGATTAAATGAGGAAACAAAAGGGGTGTTATATGTTTAGATACAAGAACTTATTTTTGTAGATATGGTTACAGTATTTTTTTCTCTTGGTCATTCAATGCTGGGAAAATATTTATGAACTGGAATTTCTTTTTTTTTTTAAACATAAAAAAAAAATTTAAGAGCGAAAAACTTTTCCAAAATAACCGAAACACAATTCTGCGCAGAAAAAGTGTAATAAAAACCACTTGTTGAGTTAAAGTGTTTTTTACTCCAAATTCTGAAACAAATGTCCTTAAATAAAATCATTTAGGTGTAAATCATTGCATTCATTTTGGAAGGGGGGGGGGTAATATCTGTGCAATATCATTGTATCATATGTATTCATATCAAACAGAGATAACTAAACTGTTGGTCAGATCGTCACTTGCTGAAACGCATTTCAGTAAGGTTTTCAAAAATATGAGTTGATCCAGAATGTGGCCTTTGTTCAGAAGATGAGATGACATCAGATGACAGAGCGCTCTACTCCACAAAGGGTGTCAGTTTTTGCTTTTTAATGAGGGTTTAGCTCATGAACTCCTAAAAATGCTGTTTTTTTTTTTTTTTTCTGAAAGTCCGGTTGACATTAAAAAAAAAAAATCAATGAATTTCCACTATCCAGCTTTTTTTTTCTTCTGACATCCAAAGTCAACCGATTCACTTGATCCCAAAGTTATTGGTCATGGCATCTGTTCGACTTAAAAGGTTTTCCGTTTGAACTCTTTTCTTATTTTTTCATCCTAATTCTGCCGTCTATGAATGTATGTTTTCTAAATGAATTCCGAAAATTACTGAATTCTTCTTTCCCCTCCCTGCCAGACACCCACACACTCCCCGGTTGTAACCTTTCTGTGTCCTGTGCCACAGTGCTCTAACAGTCCTCTTTGAAATTCTAATTCCTCTACAATTTCCCTTTTAAATATGCTCCACAGTAAGCACAAATTAATTAGCTAACCTGCATGGTAGACTGGCAACACATAATACTCCTCTCCTCAAAGAGGCCGACCCAATAGGCGTAGCTGCTCGGCTCAAAGAGGGTGAGCGTGGAAAAGAACCGCAGAGGTGCAGATTCTGACTGGAACTGACCGCAAACAGGATTCCACATAAATGAGGGGGAACACACATGTGATGTTTGGTCGTCGCTGCATGCACATGCAAGGTTTGGCACCGTGCTGTCCTTGGCAGCTCTTCTTTTTTTCTTTTTTCTAAATCAGACACAGCCCACATGCCCATAGGCCCATAGAAGTTCACTCAGTCCTTTGTCTGCTTCATTCCACTGTCCTTTATTCTTTTTATGTGAAAAAAAGTTTGTCTTTCTTATATTTCCTTTCTTCTGCTCCATCTCTCTGGGTTTTTTTTGTTGGTTTTGTTTTTTCCCCTCCGCTCGGAGGAGATTAACGCAATCTCTCCTCCGCGTGAGAAAACAAACACAGATAATCCTGGGCCAACTGCTGGCGTGTGACCGAGGATTAGCCAGCCGTTTTTAAGTGAAAGCATATGGAAATAATAACGGCAAACTGACACATGCATGAGTTCGCTCGTCCCCCAGGTGAGAGGAGTAAAAAGGCTCACAAATAGCAGGCTTACACAGCTCACAGCACCCCATAACACACCTCAAAACACCCACTGATTCGTGTTAATTCTGTTCTGAGATTCAGTGGTGAGCCAGGTGATCTCTGTTTGTCACAAAAATGCTACTGAGTACAGTACATGGGTGTAATGAGGTGTTTAGCAAAATAGAGCATAAATACGTGTATTTAAAGATCCAATCCAATAATCCATTCTGGTATTTTAATGATAATAATGATTATTGTAATAATAGGTTTTTTTCTGCGCTTTTCCAGACGCTCAAATGTTTCTCCATATTTGGTGATGGTAAGATACTGATGCAGCGCCAGCTGACAGAGGCGTGGCTGCCAGTACGCGCCATCAGCCCCTCTGACCATCACCGGGACATTCACACACCGGTGGAGCCGCACTGGAGGCAAGGTGGGTGAAATGTCTTGTCCAAGGATACAACAACAGTTTGCTGGGGGGAGAGCGGGGATTGAACCACCAACTCCTTGGATCATTAGCTGACCTGCTCAACCACTGCCATCCCAGTGTTTAATGGCAATTTAGCCGCTTTTAACCAAAATCAAAAGGTTTGAGTTGTTATTCAGGACATAGTTTCTGCAGATCGGCTCATTAATAATTCACCTCTAAGTTCTGGGCAGGACTGTTCCGCAGAACATTCCCCTCCCCGAAGCTGAGAGCTCTCTGTTAACTCGCTCACCCACTAGCTAACAGCCCCTCACACCCCCAACGGGCGTTCCAGCGACCACTTTCAATGAAAAATCTATCTAAACCACGTTTAAAACTCTCACATTTAGGCATTGCCATGCAACGTCTTACGACCATTTTTGGGTTCCATGTACAAATCGCGCATCCATTGAACACGTGTTGAAAGTGAAACCATGTCACTTTGACCGATCAGATTTGGTAGTGATGGATGGATGGTGTCCTTTTCAATTCCCAGAAGAGCCATTAATTTAATCAGATTGATCTTAAAGGAGATTTTAATAATTGTAGTTTGTGCTCGGCTAGAATTTTACAACACCAAGTCTTTCATATATTGGAATAGAACTCATTCATTCATTCATTTATCTTCTTAACCGTTTTGTCCCTTTTGGGGTCACGGGGCTGCTGGAGCCTATCCCGGCCACTTGCAGGCGAAGGCAGGGGACACCCTGGACAGATCACCAGTCTGTCACAGGGTCACAATCACACACCCATGCACTCTAACATTAACACCTATAAACAAATTTAAAGTGACCAACTAACCTATGAAGCATGTTTTTGGACAGTGGGAGGAAGCCGGAGTCCCCGGAGAAAACCCACACATGCATGGGGAGAACATGCAAACTCCACACAGGAACGTCCCCTATCGGTGTTCTGGTCCAGCAGGGACTTGAACCGCAGACCTTCTTGACGTGGGGCACGAGCGCTAACCACAGATTTGAGAGATTTGCATCGCTTAGACATGTCGCACCAAGCCTCTTCCAACTGTAGGTGGCGGACATGCGCTAGTAGAGAACAAGAAGCCCCTCCCTGCGTGTCCAGTGTGAACACCATGGCCTGAAAGTGTTTAATGCCTTCTTAAATGGGCGTCACACGCTTGGTGAGTCCGCAGCGTAAGGACACACAAAGACACCCACTAAAAAGAAGAAAAGAAAAAACTATTAGCTGCAACAATTAATTAAAAGTAGGGACTAGTAAAGTTTAAATGTAGATCAATGTGTATTTTTCTGCTGTCATGGACAGTTGAGGGGTGAGGAGGACTTTTTTCTTTTCTTCTGTTGCCCCTCCCACTCCCAGCTGAGACACAGACCCCCCTCGCATTTGTAGTTGGCAGGCAGAGAAAGAGTAATGACATGAAGAGAGACAGCATGAAGATGAGAGGAGGAAGAGGAGAAGGGCAGCAGTGCAGATTGTAGAAGATGAAACATGGTTTTCTTGCTGGAGGTCTCTGTGAGTCTGACAGGAAAATGCTGTCAAAAGTTCCAGGCGACACTCGGGTTATGGACGAGCTCCAGTTGGCCGTCACTGCTTAACTCTCAGTCATCCATGGCGATGGAACGTGGCTTCCTCGCCTTCTCTTAGCAACGCCTTCCATCTTCAGTTTGCTTTCGTCTTCTCCATTTTGTCTTTTTTTTTTCAGATATCACCAGAGCTCCTCCAAAAGCCTCCTCACAGCTGTCTCTTTTTCTTCCTAAGCTGCTGGTTACCCTCCTGCAGCTCTCGCCCACCTCCCATGTGACACATCTGAGGTACAGCAAGAACTTCGCTTTCCTTTCCATCCTCCAAAAAAAGAAAAAAGGACAAAAAAAGAGAAAAAGTGCCACATCCCCCTTTCATTCCCTGCACTTTATGGAGACGGAGCAGCCAGGTCAAGTATGTCACATCGATTTGTGTATATCTCTCTGCAGTGTATTGTTGACTGTGGAGGTGCGCCTCCGTGCTCGTGGCGTGCTTCTGTCTGTGTGTGCCTCCCGCAGATCAGCAGTTAAACAGATCCGGCCCACAGCGGCGAGATGGCCATCGAGGTCAAGGCCGACTGTCGGGCCACACAAATCGTTCTGCTCGGAAATCTTTCCCTCTCTGGAGGCGCGCGGATCATCTCTGTCTGCTATTTACAATCTTCGCGCTGTGAAAACTAACAGACTACTAAAAAAAAATTTAAAAAAGAAGAAAGAGGATATTGCAGTGTGTGTGAATTTGACCCAAAAATAAAACGCTACTCTTGTAAAAGTGCAAAACGTGGGGCAGCTAATTTAGTGCAAATTTTACGCTTTTTTTTTGAAGACCCTCTTCAATGAAAAACTTGTTTTTGGTGTTTTTCACATGTTATTTTGGCATTTTTCTGATGATGGAGGACATATATTAAGATAATTAAGCTCAAAATTGTATTTCTGAGTATTTTTTAAATGAAATTGTTGTAAATCGGGAGCAGATGGAAAAAAATACAGTTTATTATTAGTTTATTATTTCAATATTGTATTTATGACATTGGGTGGACTAAAAGGTCCCTGCACAATAGGTCTGGTTCCACTGGAGGTTTCCATCTAATCTTTTCCTCTCTACCAGTCACCTGTTGCTTGCTCAGTGCGTTAATTACACCAAAAACCTTTAATCTGTTAGTCACTTAAAGAGAACATTACAACACAATCGAGATAATCTGGACTGAGCTGGAATACATCGCAAGAATTGTAAATGATTTAGTTAAAAAACGTAAGAAATAAACTGAACTGTGGTAAAATGTCAGGACTCTGAAATCCTTTTTTATTCACTTGTCTTCACTATTTTCTATAAATGAAAGCTAACCTATGCAACACCGTGATGTACTATGTTTAAAATAAGTGCAATAAGTGTTTTTAAACATCTTCTTGAGGAATTTTCTGATGATGGAGGACATAAATAAAGAAAAAATAAGATTAAAACTGCGTTCATGAGTATTTCTTTGTTCAATTTACTGTGAAGTAGGAGCAGATGAAAAAATGCAGTTGGAAAAAAGCTTGATTATGAGGTAGAAAATATGCTCCTTGCTTTGCTCCATACTCATTAATCCAGTTGTAGACCACAAGACCCATGTAGGTCTTCATTTTTCTTTGTCTGAGCTGGTATCTGGCTCATAACTGTACGACTGGATAACTCTGATATTACTCGCCATTTTTTGTTGCACTAGAAATGTTAGTTTGGGGTGTGAGGGGCTGTAAGCTAGCCAGAGAGTGTCCAAAACAGATGGATAATGGGAAATGGGTGTGGGCTTCCTCCACACCAACAATCCCACCCAAAAATTTCGAATGAACTTCTGCTGCTTTCCAAAACTATGTCCTATAGAAAATGACTTTTTGTTTTTGTTTTTGTTTTAATTTGCACTGGGTTCCACTGGGAATGCTTTTACAAGAGATCAAAATACGATCGGAGTGGGACTTTAACTAGTTTTTTTTTTTTTTTTTCTTCTAACTTGTTCTGTCCAACAACTGAGCAAACAGATTAGAGCTGAAGGCCTTTTGTGTTGGACAGGTTTTACCATCACAAAAAAAGGTTAGATAACTCAGAAAAACCAGTGCGTAAATTTGTAGAAACCCCTTTTTGTTCTTTATTATTTCTTATTTCTGTGTTACATTTAGTGTGTGTAGGGAGGGAGAGGGGAAGAATGTGAGGGGGGGAGGATGGAAGAAGGAGAAGGACAAGAGAGACTGCCCACCCACCCAGCCAGGCGCAAAGGGGTCCCCTGTAGGGGGCCCCCCCGGCGCAGAGAGGCATAGGCGAACTCGCCGTCTGGGCCCCCAGGCCACAGGACAGGCGTGCTTGGCCATACCAGGCAGCAGCCATGGGGGCCACCGGGCGCCGGACACAGGCCAAGGACGAAGCCAGGTGCCCGAGAACCCCCGAGCCGCCCACCACCCAGCCGGAGCCCCGTCTCCGCAAGCCAGCCCTGGCACCCAACCCAAGCAACCCAGAGATCACCGCGCAACTACAGCTCCACCCCCCCACTACTCTACCCTCTACAACCCTCCTCACCAGCCATATTATCCGAGGACTTTAAATTTTTTAGACATTCAAACATTATTTTGTGAGTGGATTTCTCTCTTTTTAATATTCACCCTTTTTCTTTTAATTTGAAAACAGAGCGTTCAAAATTTTCTGCAGCTGATTAAACTGATGCCTCACTTTGTCTGAATACATCTCATATATTCCACATTCCAAACTTACAGCATCCCCCCTGATGAAACCTGAATATTACCCCCCCACACACCCCCAAACAGCTCCCTCCTGGCAGCAGTCAAATTTACGTTACGGCCTCTTTTGGTGCCTTTGTGGAGGGATTAAAGCCGCACAAAGCAGCATGAGGGAGACCATGTTGAAATACTAATATTGTGTGTTTTGTTTTGTGTGTGAATCCAGTGGGAGGAATTTGGTGGGTGGGATACGTGTCCTGTTTTTATTTACTGTACGTGTAATTTTTCCTTTCCTTTCCGTTTCTCGTCTACCATCCTCCACTAATCGCTTTGAATCGCTAACATTTTTTGCAATGGCATCTCCGAACTCCCAGCCTGTAAGGGACTCCCCGTTGAATTTATTTTACCCCTTTTTTTTTATATTCTCATTTTTAATATGGATTTACTTAACTGTATGAAGGAATATTTCTGTACTCCCCTGTGCTTTTCAGTCTCCAGCTGTACTATTTCTCTGTGAGGCTGTCACCGATATTGCAGCTCTTGTCGTCTCCGTATTTCCCTCCTCGTCTGTTCCCACATCTCTCGCTCTTTTCGCCTTACTTTTATTCCCTTGTTACGCTGCACTCTGTGCTGTCATTGCCTCACAGGACCTCATTTAAACACTCCTCCCTAGGCGGCCCTTCTCTCCTTCATCAGGTCCTCTCTCTTTCCCCTACTTCCTCCTTTCCTCCAGCTTCTTTCTTCACACCCTCTTCCCACTTTTCTCCTACTCTTCAGAAAATCTCTTAAAGGACCATGAAATCCAGCTCTGCGTGCTTCCTCCAGGTGTGGATTGTTTTTATTTCACATTAGAAAAAAAAAAAAGAATCAAGGCTGTGAACTGACACTCTCACACACATTCTTGCATCCCCTGCTCATATTAGAGAGCAGATAACTGCATGTTTACAAAAGCACCCAATGTCCTTCTCAGAAAGATGAATGCACCCAGGTACTAACCAGGAAAAATGCAATGAGAAGTACATTCATGAGCACAAACATGTTAGCATAGAATACTTCTCAAAATATAGCAAAAACCCTTTTAATGAAAAAAAAAGTAGGTCTCAGGTTTCTTTCCTCTGCAGAAACTATCACAGTAATATGCCTCTTTATCAGATAAAAATATTTATGAGTGGAATCCAGGTTTTAAAGGATTTTGCTTTATGCCGTAGAACACCCGTAGGACGTCCACACAAACTACGCGCTGATTGTCAAGTACCGTCGTTTCTAACAGTCAGGCTGCAGGGAAAGTAGCGCGCAACATGTCCGCACTCTGTAAGGGGGGTAAAAATTCCCTTCAACATGTCACCCCCAGCATGACCGCAGAAATAAAAATGTGCATGAACATTTTCTGCTCTACTGGCTCACTGGCTGGTCTACAATCTTAAGATTTTGTGTGAGCCTCCTGTGTGCCCCCGAGAGATTTGCCCATTTTCCCCCTGCAGTTGTGACTGAGGCTGCGTTCACACCAAATGCCAAATGGCGTCCAATTTCAATGCACAAACGTTTTGAGCATCACGAGTGGCGGTCTGGCAGCAACACATTTTAAGTGTCTCGGCGCATCCAGATTTTAAATATACAAACTTTGGCAAAGAGGACAAGTTGAGTTCAACTTTGGCCCATGACGTGTTGGTGACATGTTCAGGTGGTGGAGTCCTTAACCAACATGGACGACAATCTGATTTTTCTTATTTTCATCGAGACAATAATTGAAGTTCCTCTAGAGACAGGTATATATATATATATATATATATATATATATATAGGTAGGTAGGTAGGTAGGTAGGTAGGTAGGTAGGTAGGTAGGTAGGTAGGTAGGTAGGTAGGTAGGTAGGTAGGTAGGTAGGTAGGTAGGTAGGTAGGTAGGTAGGTAGGTAGGTAGGTAGGTAGGTAGGTAGGTAGGTAGGTAGGTAGATCTCTAAGACATTGTCGTCTCAAAAGAAGCTCACATGCCAAAAAAGTGTGAGCAACCCCTGCTGTAGATGTATCAGAGTAAAATTAGTAATATTCCATGAAGCTGTATTTCCATAATTTCCATGAAACTGTATTTTCTAAACTGTCTAGCAAAGTAAAATATTTTCAAATGTTTTCTTTTTATAATTTGTTGGTGCAAAATTTAGGAAAGCTGCAAAATAATTCAGTTGGAGTAACTGAAATCGTCCCAAATTCTGCCTTTTCTCTGCAGTCGTGTTGTCGCACGTCACTGAGGTGTGTTTATTTATAATTCAGGAAAATAAATTGGCAGAATAAGAAAAGATGTCGTTTGAAGTCTGGTGACTCCAACATTGTTATATTTTAATGAAATTGGGCTTGCACTCATAACAAACCGCAGTGCATGTAGGACAAGATACATAACAAGGACATAATCACACAGTCCACAGATCAGAGAAATGTCTGACATTAAAAGGACACACACACACACACACACACATATATATATATATAGGTTTTGTTTTTTTTGTCGCACCACAGAGACATCTGAAGAGTTCATTCGAAATGAAAGTGTCACATCTCCATAAGGTTCGCCCAAGTGGTGCCTTCCTTTGTTGTACACGTGTATCATATGAGCACACAGTAGGGCCGCTACCTTCGTATGGACACAAGCGTACTTCAGCAGGCGGTTATACCACACTGACAGCACTTATCACCCCCCCCCCCCCAGTACTCAGACATCTTCATGGGAAAGTGATTACCAGGAATGACAGACACTTTAAGGAATGCCTGTTTGATACTGAAACAATCCAACATTACACTAAAGATGGATCCATTAGCCAGCTGCACTTGCTGATCCTTCGACACACTCTGTTCATGTAAGCTTTTTACTGAGCACCAGCAGTCAAAACGCCTCAAGGGGTGGTCAAAAGACTTTTTTTTTTATCCTGTAATTTGCTTGAATAATCCACAGGAAAACATTTGCATTTGGATGCTGTGATTGATTTTCAGACAGATGTTACATTACATTTGCTGAAAATAGACGGAAATGTTTTTTTTTGTTGTTGTTGCTGCTTCCTAGCAAGTAAAGAGAAAGTTTGTTAAAAGTAATCAAATCATCTACCTAATAGAAGACAGAGGAAAGGTTGGTTGAATACTCATTAGCTACATTAAAATCCTCCCTAAAATGGCTAATTTACAGGTTTAGCCACAGCATTCCCATGTAATTCCAGTTTAATTGGCTCAGACAATATGTTTTTAGCTGTGCTTAGATGCAAAAAATCTGTGGAATCATCATCATCTTGTTCCTCCTCGCCTTGACAGCCTCTGAACGTGCTCTCCACCTTTACAAGTCCAGTAACCTTTCCCTTTTTTTACAAATCTCTTATCCATCCATCCATCCATCTGTCTGTCTGTCCTCATCTCACCTTGTTGAGGATAATGACTGCCTCATGGTTGAGTCCGGTGATGTTGAAAGTATCCCCAGACTCCCCCTCCAAGATGGCGTACTCCATCCTGGCATTCTCAAAGAGGTCGGCGTCACTCGCGGAGATGCGTCCTATCTCTGCCCCCGGGATGGCCAGTTCGGAGACGGAGAACGACCAGATACCTAAAAACAGCAAGAAACAATAGCAATTGTCACGTTATTCACTCTAGCTCTGGCCTTTGTACTATTTGTGAATGTATCCATCCCGCCAAAGCCAGTTTTTACAACATTTTGGATGGAGCATCATTCAGTTTAACTGCATTGAGAGAACGGGCTGGGATGCGTTTGCGTGCCAAAATTGTGTTATTGAAAGCTTTAAGGAAGGTAGCAGAGAAAATGGCTAAAAAAGTTTAAATTAAAATGAGACAAATAAAAATCAGAACAGATAAGGTTAAACAGGAATATGCCATAGCCAACAAAAGTACAAACAACAGGCTATTTCATATGTGCTGCCATCAAAATTAAAACATGGTGGTGGTATTTCACTGCAGCACTATAGAAGTCCTGCAGCCGACCTTACACTTCACAACAATGCTCTATGAACCATACCACCCTGAGCAGGGTGCGTTAAAGTGGCCATTTACAATGAAAAGTCTATGTAAACACGAGTACACTGCCTGTGTGTATTCAAAGCTTTGTTCATGGTAGCTACATACATGTTTAAGACCGTTTTCAGGGTACAAAACACGCTGCCATGGAACACACATAAAAAATGAAACCAATTGAAATTTGACCCTTTCAGTTCACGGACGTGTAAGCCATTAAAAAATTGATCATGGGGGAGAAATTCATAATTCCGGTTTGTGGCTGACTGGAATTATTGAACACAAAGTCTATCATATCGGAATAGAGCTGTGAAAGAAAAAGTCTGGAGCCAGAACATTTTATATGGAGGGGTGGCGGGGGAACACAAGACTTTGGGAGGGTGGCAAAACACCAGAGTGGAAGGTCATTACGAATGAAATATCAGTAGGTATTTTTAACACCTATTTCTAATGATGCTTTGCCCCCTGGTCTGGAGAAAGATTTTGACCGCTTTCACATTTCTCACTGTCTCTTCCAACTGTAGGTGGCGGACATGTGCTAGTAAACAGTAGAAAAAGAAGGAGAAGTCCCTACTTTCTAGTTCAGTGTGAACACCATGAGACATACTTAAGTTCAAGAACCAACGTGTAGCATGTTACTGAACGCAAATCCCATGTCTGGTGTGAACATAGCATAAGGCTAGAAATATATATTGAAGGTGCCAGATAACCTGTTTAAAAAAAGAACTACAATCCTGACTTTTTAATTTAAAAAACATGTCTGACAAAGATGAGAGGAAGTCATTTGTGGAAAAAAAGGAGAAGGACAAGGCAAAATGTCAGTATTTGGCTCAAATACAGCCAATAGACCAGCTGACTCAAACAGAGCTGTTATCTGCTCAGCTAAAGCTAAGGGGATCAGATAGACCTGTAAACATGAGAGAACAGCATCACACAAACCCACTGGGTTGACAGAATAAAAGATAGTCAACCTTCAACAGGGCTCCATGAGTGTGAACACAGGCAGATGGATTCTGTGAGCAAAATGTGAGGTTATGCTGCCGTTTGACATCAAAGTATTCTAAAGTCATCCCTCAAGGTCTTTTCTTGTTGTTATTTCAAGTTTGTTGGTGTTGAATCTGCAATAGAAGCCTCGCTTTTCATAATTGCTAACATGAAAAATACATTTTTTTGCTGTTGTTTTTTTTTTGTGTGTTTGAACAGAAAGTGTTTTTCTTTTTCTCCTTTATTAAATCTATATTTTCTGCACTATAAGCCACACTTAAATTATGATCCTGAGTGCTTTATGGAATTCCAAAAAAGTACGACAACACAGCTAGCATGTAGCACTGTCGGACTGTATTTTTTGTTTTTTTATGTGTAACAAAAACATTTGGGGGTTAGCGTAGTCACAGTAGGCTAATGCTTGTAAATCTGTTTTTTTACGTGTTCCAAACTAGATCAGGAGTAACAGGTATTGGGAATATAATAGCACACCTACAATGTAGCATTGTTGGCCAGTTTATTCTTTACGTGTTGCTAACAAGGTTGGTTATTAGCGTATTCATTGTAACATTTGTTCTATAGGTGGCGTATCAGTCTCATTTTTTGTTTGTTTGTTGATGTTGCAAACAGGTTTAGGTGTTTGTTGTTGTAAATACACTAATATGGCTAGCAAACCAGTGTCGGACTGTTTTTTTTACATGTTGCAAACAAGGTTAGGATTTACAGCTATTGTGAATATGCTAATGTAGCAATGCTGGACTGTTTATTTGTTATTGTTATGTGTTTCTAACAAAGTCAGGAGTTAGATAGCTGACTTGATACTGCTAAAACGAAAGTAGTAACAGTTCCTGTTGTTGCTGTGACTACTTTCGTTTTAGCAGTTTCAAGTCAGTCTGTTTTTCTGCATGTTGCAAACAGTGGTGGGAGTAATAGGTAATACTCTAATGCAGTTAGCATGTAGAGGTAAAAACTATTTTTTTTCTTTTGTTACTTAAACGTTGGTAGTTAGCATAGTCATTAGCAATGTCAGAATTCCCACCCTTATAGTGCACTATTTAGTGCGATCACTATTTTGTAATGCTGTCCGAATCTACAATTCCCAAATCGAGGGGCCCTGGAAATTTCCCAGAAGTGTCTGCGAAAAACCAGTGTGCATCGATGCTCACTAGATCGGTGAATATAGACCACAATGCATTGCGTCTGAACAAGTTTTGCCAAAAAAAATGTTTTAAACATATTTTTTTTATTAAACCATCAACGTTTTTATCTCCACAAGACAGTGTACTCATAAATAATCATTACATATTAATAAGATTTTAACTTGGTGAAATCGATTCAATTTAAAAAAAAAAAAAAAAAAAAAAAAAAGTAGTGAGCATTGTGTCCAAATTGCTTTTAAAATTCAGGGCACATATAGTGCCGGACTATATCAGTTTTTTTTTAGTAGTTAGGGTGGCAATTTGGACACAGCCATAGTAACATTTCTTTTGCGGAGTACCAGTCTGTTTTTGTAACAAATGACATTTGTAATTATGCTAATTTGGCGGACATGTCACAAATAAGTTCTAGAATCACTGAGAATGCTGCTAATAAAGTTTGATTGACTGAGAGACCTATAGTTTTATATATTACAAACGTTTAAAAATAGACCATTCATTGACGGAGTGCCTTAAAATCTAGTGCGCCCTATAGTGTGGAAAAGATGCAATGTTATGCTTGCGCTATTGTTGCTTTATAATTTTACTGTATGTAATTACTATTATTTATTTATTATTTATGCAGCCGACTGCATTTTCTGTGATTTCAGCTCTCTGGTAAGCTACATTGGAAAAGTGCTATCACTTTTGCCCCACAGCCAAAATAGTCTCGTTTACATCTCAGCATGGGCTTCTCTGGGTCACTCCGACATCTGCACGAATCCATTTTAGGTGTACTAATGGTTCTAAATAGTCCCCAGGGGTAAGGTGGATGCTTTTTTGTCGTGTTTATCTTCCAATGGCCTCGTGATGGACAGGAAGTCTGTCCAGGGTGCACCCTGTCTCTCATACCATGAAAGCTGGGATAAGCTGCAGCCTCCGTGACCCTGAAAAGGATGATTGATGCACAGAAAATAGGAGAATAGATGGCGTTAATGTATAAATGACATGTCAAGGTTATCTACGCTTAAATCTTGTAGAATTTTTTTTTGTTTGTTTTTGTGATAATTGTGTTACATTTAATCCAACACCTACGATTTTCAAATCTTTGCCCATTTGGCTGGCTGTGTTGATGATAAGTGGAGTTTTATTCAAAAATGATTATTCGGGTTAAAAACAGTGCCCCCTGATTGCCATGTGATCTTGGATGTAATTCTTCAATGGCTCACATTTTATAAATAGCGAACCTTGTGCTCATTTTGTCCGCATTTACGATGACAGCACAAGTGAAGCATTCCACTGCTCAGCCCTTGCGGCTATTCAATGAGAAAGGGAAGATGTGTCATTTCTCTTTAAGTTCCTTGGCACCAAATCCTTAAAACCTCTCTGTTCATAAAAAAAAAAAAATGTTTTCATGTAAATCCCTCAGTGAATTAAAATAACCTATATGTAACATTAACCCAAGGATGTGCAGATTCAAATACCCAAGTAATTAGTCTCAACTTTAATCTTGTTCACTTGCCTGCAGCTTGACTGGACTTGTTCAGAAGCTCCGCTTCAACCCTCCAAGGCTGCACTGTTGCAGTTATTTCTTCCTTTATTTTTACAGTTCTGTACATTTGGCTTATTTGACAGAAAGTTTGCGTAATATCCTATAGTGCTAGAGGAATTTTGCATGAGCAAGTTGATTTAACTACCAATAAATTCACATAAACTCTAAAATAACTGGAATAAATTGACATAAAATGAGTAGGATAGTAAAGGAAATAAATTAATCTCAGTAACTAGTAGTGTAAAAATTTTTTTGAGAGTATATGCACGTTTATCCTTTTTTTTTTTAAGGAGCCAGTTTAGCTCGTGCTGGTTTGCGGCGCCTTCCATCCGTGAAACCCGAGTTCGACTCCGGGCTGCTCCCTGTTCCCTTCTCTACCTCTGCCGGTTCCAAGCCCGGTTTGAGAAGGTTGCGTCAGGAAGGGCATCCGGCGTAAAACATTGCCAAATTTACCATGCGACTCGTTCGCTGTGGCGACCCCTGATGGGAGAAGCCGAAAGTGGAAGAAGAAGATGCACGTTTATCCTTTTTGCAACCAAGTTTCCAATTTTTGAAATTACCGTCTGATCATCTTTTGATCTGTTTTAGAAGAGTTCCCAACGAGACCAACGGGGGCGTCCTGTACAATCCCAAAGACGTCTAGGTAAGCAGCTCACCAAAACCTCAAAAGAGTGGCAGCAGCTGCAGATACAACAGCCACCCACACAAGAAGGCAGAGGATTTGCAAAAAGACACATGAAATAAAAGTGGAACAAATCGGTTTTTATAATTTAGCTTCATTGCACATAAACCCAGTTAGCTATTATTAATGCTCTGCCCTAGACATTATGGCTTAGATACATTGATTAAATGCAGTGATAAAATCCAGAAAATCACATTGTCTGATTTTTAAAGAAGTTATTTGTAAATTATGATGGAAAATAAGAATTTGATCAATAACAAAAGTTCAACTCAACACTTTGTTATATACCCTTTGTTGGCAATAACATAAGTCAAATGTTTTCTGTAAGTCTTCACAAGGTTTTCACAAACTGTTGCTGTATTTTTGGCCCATTCCTCCATATAGATCTCCTCTAGAGCAGATTTTTTTTAGGGCTGTCTCTGGACAACACAGACTTTCAACTCTCTCCAAAGATTTTCCATGGTGGTGTGATCTGGAAACTAGCTAGGCCACTCCAGGACCGTGAAAGGCTTCCTACGAAGCCACTCCTTGGTTACCCGGGCAGTGTGTTTGGGATTGTTGTCATGCTGAAAGACCCACCCATGATTCATCTTCAATGCCCTTGCTGATGGTAGGGGGTTTTCACTCAAACTCTGATGATACATGGCCCTATTCATTCTTTCCTTTACACGGATCAGTCATCCTGGTCCCTTGGCTGAAAAAGAGCCCCATTACATTAGGTATTTTGTTCTTTGTTTTATATATATTTGTAAAAATTCATGGCAGCTGAATCATATTTTAAACAAACTGTATGGGGAGTTCATAAAATATATTTAATATGTGGCAATTTCACTTCTGCAGTGACTAGGTTTCTGTATGAAAAATCATCATGAAAAATCACAACTTTATTTCATTTTGGGGAAAACTAATTGCCAACATCAAGTATTGACTGAAACAACACATGCTTTTTTCATTAAACTAAATGGTAAGCACATTATACTTGAATTTAGTTAAATAATACACACAAAAACGTAGTAATCTATTTACAAAGACTAAACACTGGAATGTTTAACAGACAAATTATGTCCTCTCATAGACTTTTTCCACTCATATCCGCCGTTAATAGCTTCTTGTACATAAATATTTTGCACATTAGGTTATTAACGTTTCACTAATGTGCATTATGCAGTCAGTCAGGAAAATCAGATTTCATGGTTATAGTTTGATGTGACTAAACCAAGTGTGACAAATTTGGTTTTCAGCTCAGTGGTCCTTCTGTGCATAAGGCCAGGTCCATAAAGATGACTTTTGAAAAAAAAAAATAATTTCCTGTGTCCACAGAGTGAAGACCTCAGTGTAGTTACTCACCTATGAGATGAATTAAAGTGTGACTACCCATACAAAACAATACTGTATTTTTAATATAGTATATAACAATATATCATTCTCAAATAACCACTGGTTCCAACCGAGGTCTGCAGAAGAGTATCTCTGATCGTACAACACGTCCAACTTTGAGGCAGATGGGCTTCAGCAGCAAAAGACCACACTGATTGCCACTCCTTTCAGCTAAGAACAGGAAACTGAGGTAACAATTCAAACAGGCTCATCAACACATTGTCTGGCCTGATGAGTCTCCATTTCTACTGCTAGATACGGATAAAAGGGTCAGAATTTGGCATCAACAACATGAAAACATCGATTCATACTGTCAATGTTGTGTTGGCGTAACGGTGTGGGAATGTTTTCTTGTCAGACTTTGGGCCCCTTAGCACCGATTGAGCATGCAATACGGACCAAACTCTCTGAGGAATATTTCCAGTACCTTGTTGATTATATGCCACGAAGGATTAAGGCAGTTCTGAAGGCAAAAGGGGGTCCAACCAGGTACTAACTTTTATGTATCCAGTGCTTGATCTCCCCTGCTGCATTTGAGACTAAATTATAGAAAAACTTCCACATCCCAATGAATGTTTAGAAATGTCTTTTGAACAATCAAACTGTGCCTGAGTAATATTTTCCCAGCATCACATGCTATAAACATGAATTTCAATGAATTTTTGAAGCTTTTGAAAGCAGCACAAATCTTATAAACATCTCATCAAAGAGTGCAGAGGAGCTCCCATGACCCAACAAGACTCAGCCCAACAAGAAAGGGACAAAAAGTGCCAATAAATCAATGCTAAACGCCAGTTTATGTGGCGTGACTACCCAGCCTACCATCTGGGACTGACACAACACCAGACGGCGGCGGCTCGAACACAAACAGGCCTGTTGCTAATGAGACAGCAAATTAGCAAAGTTATTTACAAGTCAGACGGCAGTTTCTATTGATCTAGATGATTGTGTGGTGAAGTGGGGGCGCAGCAATGCCTGTTGCAGGTTTTCACGTTGACAACAGAAGACAGTCTTTAGCTCTGTCTAATACACACTTGTCACATACTGGGAGACCCTAAGTGACAAGAAGAGGTGTGATGTTGGTATAAGAAAGAAAGAAAAAGGCTAGCCTTAGTCATTATCATCGTTCTGCTCCCACAGGAGAGCAGCTGGCAACACTAGCCGTGCATCATTTCTACCTGTGATGGACTCAGGGAGGAGAGATGGATCCAGCAAGGGATACCAGGGGGAGAGGAAAGTAAAAGGTGAATGGCAGGGTCACGAATTGCTCACATCAGGAAGCTCAAAAAAAGCAGCAAGAACTGGATCAGATAAAAACACAGAATGTGTCGAGATAATGCATGGATGGTCTGTCCCCACAGTTTGCAGGGTAACGGCATTAGCAAGACCTTTAATTCTTAAAGTCTCCCTCCGATTATGTATTTTAAAAGCGTTCCCGGTGGTCTTTTTAACTATGATTATCCCAAATCTAAAAATCTGGGTCATTTTCTAAAATGTAGTTTCTGCAATTTCATTAAAATTTGGGTGGGACTGTTGGTGATGAGTAAGCCCACCCCTACTTCCCATCATCCATCTGTTTACATTGTCTCCAGGTAGCTTACAGCCTCTCGCAACCCCGACCTGACATCATTGGTGCAACAGAAATGGCGAGCAATATCTGAGCTTTCCAGCTGTACAGTTTTGAGCCAGTTATCGGCTCGGACCAGGAAAACAAAGACATACGTGAATCTAGTAGTCTACATATGTAGCTTCTACGGCACACCTATAAAACTTTTACAAATGCATTTTTTTTGTCTGCTCCTGATTTACAAGTATTTCACCTAAGAAATACTCAGAAATGCAATTTTAAGCTTAATTTTCTTTACTTATGTCCTCCATCATCAGAGAAATGCCCCATTTACATGATAAAACTAAGGCAAACAACCTCTATGTACATTTTGCCCATACTGCATGGATGAAAATTGCTCATACCTGAACATACATGGAAAAAGTGGGAAAAGTTGTGGTCTTTACGTGAAATGTTCACAAATCTTTCCCGAATGAACCACGTTAAAACCATGGAAGAAGTAGGAAGAAACCCCGCAAAGAACCCAAAAATTAATGTAGAACATGAATTGTGTTTGATCATTGCGCTGTTTATATGCAATTCTTTAGGGATTTGTGCATCACTTACGTAGTTTTAATGTGATATGTGTGCTATGTGTGCGATATAAGAGTTATACATTGGTAGTGCATGCCTGAAAGTCTGTTAGAGATTTGTCGAACGGATGTGGAAAGCCTTGAATTTGCGTGTACATCTTGCAAAAATCAACTGCGTAAGATTTACATAATAATTGCTTATTAACTGCGTAAAATTCGCATAAACTGCATCACAAACTCCAAACGGAATCCACTTAAGGACCCGTCGGCGAAAACCCTCGACGGACATCTGCGGACATCAAAGCATGAGGAACACAAGAAACAATTATGAATTAAGTATATCACACATATATTACAAAAGACCACAATGTCATGGAAAATGTACAAAACTTCCTTTTCACAATAGTTTTAGTATAAGTGCTCCCAATGAGCTGATTCTAATTCACTAAACAGATAAAAGAAAAAACTTTTTTTTTTTTTTAAATATACGTCTTAACAAGTGTCTCAAAGGTTGCACAGATTAGCTGCATCTGCTGTCAAACTGTGGCTCGGTGGAGGGACTTTACCGGCTGGGGACTGCCAAGTCTTTGCAGGTGATAGGATGATTTGGGGGTCACGCTGCCAAGGGGATTAATTGGGAATTTAGCAGAATGACAGGTGCTGTGTGTTAATTAGGGAGACCACGGTTTGTTACAGGTTTTCAAAGTGCAGAAGAAGGGCTTAAATTAGCAAACAGTTGTATAGAGATTGTGGAGGAAGATGGAGGGGGGCTGCAAAAGCACACATAAATGAACAGAAATGTGAAAAAAAACAGCAAGGGGGAAAAGAAAACTTTTTGAAGAGAAGTAAAGGACTGGGGTCAGTACTTTGAAAGCTGAGAAAAAGATGCAACTCTTTCACATCTTATCTGATGTAGTGGGGAGAGGTTTCTCGGGGTGTTGCAAAGCTTTGAGTCGGAGGAGTTATTAAAAAATATGTCTCGCTGGCATGCGTGCATGCAGCGGTTGTGAAAATAGCCTGAATAAAATCTGCATCCATTTAGAGTGGAGTCCATCACCAAAGCACTTATGCACAAGAGGGCTTAAGGGAAAAGGCCAGGAAGATGGGAGGCTGGATCAAGGCAAGCACAGTGCAATTTAAGGGTCATGAAGAGACAATGAGAGGGGCTGATGTTTAAAACGGGAAATGAAAATGCTCCAATCGCCATTTAATGGAGATTTATTTTTTTATGCTTTAAGAAATGAATTAAACAGAAGGGAGAAAAAAGTGAAAGCAGAGCCTTGTATCTCTGTACTTAAGGGGTTAATAATGAAATAGAGTCGATCTCTTTCTTTGCAAGCTCCAGGGCAAGTGGTATAAAGCGCCGCATGCTGCTGTTAAACTCGCCGTGTACGGAGAGGTAGGCCATTAGCCATTACTGAGGTGCCGGTGCCATGCACAGGAGGAAAATGCTGGGTGTGCCTGAGCGGACGTGTGTCGTCCATTAATCCATTAGGGGTGAATGGCTGCACATTCATCCTGCCGCGGGTTCACCGAGGCACCTAAATACACCCAAATGAAATCAAAATTCGACTCAACCCTGCATCAATTTGAAAGTAATGCAGTAAACATAACAGAGTTTTATGCCAGGTCCCCTTTTTTTTTTTAAATCACACACGGCATGACCATCTTTCATGTATTCCAGCTGTATTACAGTGAAAATTGTGAGCTTGAGCCCATGAAAACTGGTTTGAATGTTTTAAAGTCCCACTCTGATCATCTTTTGATCTATTTTAAAAGTGTTCCTGCTTTGTTTTTTTATTATGATTATGATATTTTTAGCCTAAATCAAAAAACCTTGTGTCGTTTTCTAGAACAGTTTCTGCAGAGCGGCAGGAGTTCATTAAAAATATGCCTCTATGTTGTGGGCGGGACTGTTGGCACATCGTAAGCCCGCTGCCAATTACCATCATCCCTTTGTGCACATGCTCTCCCTCTAGCTTACAGCCCCTTACAACCCCAAGCTGACATTAGCGGTGCAACAAAAATTGAGCTTTGGCATTTCTTTGACAAGGTTGATGTACCTCCCTTCCGGGTAAGCTGGGTTCTTGCGTTACTCACTCCAGACGCCACTCATCATAAGCCTTTACTCTAAACCAATAGCTAAATTTCCCGCCTTTTTTTCTCAGCCAATCACAATCATATTTATATTTCAACATTCTAGGCGGGGGGTGGGCAAACTTTTTCACTCATGGACCAAAAAGGCTTCTAAAATTTGACAGAAAGGCCGGACCAGGAGGAGATGCTCGAAGCTTTTTAGCAATCCATCTCATTGGTGACAGGAATAACATGGAATTTGAATAAAAACATTTGATATGGATAAAAAACGATTTTTTTAAACTATGGCTTTTGTTCTCATTTATTGCCAATTACACCGATGGGTTTATGTCCATCGGGGAAAACGCAAATTTAGAAAAATGCTGCATTCATGTGTTGTTGGAATGATTGGAATGATTACTGTTTGACTTGGAAAACATACATGAACGTCAGAAAAACAACACATCTTTCAACACCAAATGAACACAGAATCATTTTTCCACCTTCTATAGGTTTAAACCAGAATTACAGGGAAAGGAAAACATTAATAAGCATTTTCAGTGTCATCTGTACCACTTTGGCCAGCCAGATTAAACAGTTTGATCGTCTGGGTCGTAGTTTGCTCACCCCTGTTCTATACGGTTTTGCCGCCCCATTCTCCACCTAGACCATTACTAAGTTCCAGGTAGATCGTCTGTGTTCTGTCCTTGGCCGTGGACCTCGCCTCCGTCTCGTCACGTCACGTCCCCAGCTGTCCCCCAGCTCCATCTAGAAGAACTAGATAAGCTAATTCTTCTTTAACAGTCCTGGTACATCGCCTGTCCGTCCTGGGAGAGGATCCCTGCTTCATGTGGACACCCCTGAGGTTTCTTTCCCACCCCCACATAATCTGTTTTTTTATCTGAAATTTTCTACACCAAGAAGGATGCTCTAAGGACAGGAATGTCCAGGGTCTGTTATCTATTGTTCATATTTTATGGCTGATTCCATGTTTTTGTACAATAATTTCGAAGCCCATTGAGACAACTGTGTTGTGAGATTGGGCTATATAAATAACATTGCATTAGATTAAGGAATAGACTGGCCCTCAGCCACCATTAGCATCCAGGCTCTGGGCTTTATCCATCTATGGACTGAGTTTCTCCTTCCAGAATAAAGACGGCATCTACCCATAGCCTACCGCTATATGACTATTTCATGCACATGTATGTCATGTATCACAAAAACATCTTTATTATTCCCATCCCTAAGATTATTTAATCAGAGCTATCCAGCCGTACAGTTTTGAGATACATGCTCAAGGAAAAACAAAGACATCTACGAGCGAAAGCATCAGGATGAAGTGCAGAAGTGAGCTTGTGGCTTGCCGTAGTAACTTCGAAGTCACACCTACTAGCTTTTTCCAATGGCCTGATCCACAAACGATTTGAATAAAGAAATATCCAAAAATGCAATTTTTTCCTTCAGCTTAATTTCCTTCATTCATTGTGAGAGAAAAAATGCCACTAGAATGTGTTAGAAACACCATCGGAGCGGGTCTTTGAATAGACTGCCGCAGAAGCTGACAAAATGATACAATGACAAGGTGGTGGGCAGACCGGCTACCTGCCTGGCAGAATGACTGACTGATGTGGAAGAAAGGCGGGAGAGAGTTCCTAAGTGTTTAAAACCAGTTAGAGTCCCTGCTGACATTTGCCTTCACCTGCCAGGTATTGAGAGGGACGACAGCAACCAGACAAATGTCTGGACGAGCTAAAGGGAACCAAAAAAAAGAAAAGAAAATCTATAATAAATGCAACTGAGAGAAGCAGAAAGGAAAAAAAAATAGAGATGTGACCCAGAGCAATGTTTCCAGCAGTGATTTTATTGTCTACCGAAGCAGAAACGACTGAACTTTAGATGAAATATTAATATGGAGCGAGAAAACACACGGACAGAGGGAGGAAAATAAGAATAAAAAGGATTGCGAATATTAGTCACCTTTAATTAGTTTCTTCCTTTATTTAATTTGCTGCCTGTACTGTTTGGGCTTTCCTGATGTAAAACCTAATTAGGAAGAAAACAATTATTGAAAATTATTATCTATTAGCTAATTGTTTGTGTTATCATAGTAATCATTATTACTTTTCACAAATAAACAACAGAGCATTCCCACTAAATGAAATTAGTCAGCTTGTGCAATTATGTTCTCTCAGACTGGGAAAAGGCTAAAACAGGGGTTTGTTCACTCCAATGAAGGGAAGAAATACACACAAGAATAGAAATGTAAACATTGAGACCTCTATATAAGGCTATTCAGAAACAGAAAGATCAATGATGGTTCTTGGTGATGTAGGATGCAAGATATGAGGCTTCTGAGCAGGAACCAGACTTTGTTAAATAAACTTAAACCGTATAAAAAGCAAAAGAAAAATCAGGAAAATTTGAGAAAAATAAAAAAAAAGGTAAAAGGATCAGGGAGAAAGTTTCGCAGTACACTGAGGAAGAGTAACTAAGCAGTTGGTTGACACACAAGGGAAGCAGAAAACCTGGAACCAAACCTGAACAGAAAACTAAATGAAGAAGGCAAACAATTTCATTAAACCCCTTAACGTCCCCAATTTATTTCCAGCTATGAAAAAATCTCCTCCCCCTTTATTTAATTTTTGCTCACAAATAGATGGTAAATTAAAGCGCCAACGTACTTTGATGCATAATTACACTAATATATATGTTTATTGTGTAAACTAAACTAATTTAGAGACCTTAATTTGCAAATAGCTGTGAAGCTGCTGCAAATGATAACTAAGTGTTATGGTACGTTCACACCGGGAACCAGCTAAACGCCAGGTCTTGAACATGCATGGTGTTCACACTGGACTGTCGCTACCTGATACTAGTGCAGCTAGAAGAGGATTGGTGCAAAATGTCAAAGCGCCATTGTAAATCTCGCCATTGTTAATCCAGGCTCTTTCATAGAACTCTGGCCGGGTACAACCTGCAATTATTAATTTCTCCTTTATGATCAATTTTCCAACGGTTGGCACTACCATGAATGAAAAAGATACGCCATCCATACGTCACTAAATCCAAGTTCGTTATTGGTTCAATTGAAGTTCAACTGGCTTAACTTTTAACGTGCATCCAATCACTGCATTTCGTAAGTAGAGCCTCAAAACACTTGTAGCGTGGAAGCCCGAAACACAAATTTACGCAAACTTTTCATTGGAGTGGTCACGTAAACCACCTCAGCCTCAGAGGCTTGTGTGCATGAAACTGTTTAAGCTTTTAGTTGGGATTCTGAATAATTGGCATTTTGGCAAATGCATCAAAATCTAAGATTTTTAAAGTAAAACTCCTAAAAAAAAGTTAAGACTGAGATGAAAAGTTTTGTTTGAGTGGAGATGATCCCAGCAGTCAAAGTTCTACATGATTCTGCAGTCAGCAGGTGAGTTGGAAAGACGGGTTTTTAACTGAATGTCCACAAAAGAGTTCATCTTTTCAAACATGGCTTTATCTTCATTTCAAACACTTTGAATATCTAAGTTTTACAAAAAATATAAATTTGGGTTTAAATTGTGCTGCCTTTTTGGAGGATTCTTTTTTTTAGGAAGAGGCTATAGCACACGATCCACAGAAACAATTAAAACAGATGAGAAAAAAAACATGAAAACATAAAAAAGATCTCTTCTTTTATTCTAAAATGAGTCATAATAACAACTGGCAGTGTGCAATGCTGTCATTTGGTTTGTTTTGTCTATATGTTGTTTATTCATGATTTCGTATAGGTTTATTTGTTATTTAAGTTAAGAAATACATTTTTAAGAAAAGGTATTGCTCAGGTTTTTTTCCATCAAAAATGTAACTACCACAACAAGAAGTAAACCTTTTTTTGAAGAAAAAGCAAATGTTTTGAAACTTTTTTTGAAATGCAGCTTAAAAAAAAAACATGCATTAAAAGAAAGCTCACATTATTTAAAAACAGTAAAATTCTAATAGTTTCAGTTTCATCAGAAATAGGAGACTGCGGGCTAATTGGTTCTCTTTACTCAATGTTGGGGTTTGGAAGAGGAACGATTTGCATAATTTATATATTTAATTATGGAGATTAAAAAATATATATATATATATATATATATATATATATATATATATATATATATATATATATATATATATATATATATATATATATATATATATATATATTTGAAACAAATGCATGAAATCCCACAGACATGGCAACATTTTGTAGCTCATATTACCAAACATTCTGACTACACAGAGATTTTTGTCTGCCTTGTTTTATACTTCCAATTCAACGCTACCTTCCACTTTCGGCTTCTCCCATCAGGGGTCGCCACAGCGAACAAGTCGCATGGTAAATTTGGCAATGTTTTACGCCGGATGCCCTTCCTGACGCAACCTTCTCAAACCGGGCTTGGAACCGGCAGAGGAAGAGAAGGGAACAGGGAGCAGCCCGGAGTCGAACCCTGGTTTCACGGACGGAAGGCGCCGCAAACCAGCACGAGCTTCAACGCTACCAAATAGATTAAACAGATTTGGTGTGAATGTGGAATTTAAAATCTACCTTCTCTCTTCTCACCATGATTTATATAATGTAGGTTAGAAAGGAAACAAATTCCAAAGTATTTGCAATCACATAGGGGGGAAAAATTGCTTGACTCCGGTTGGAGCTGCACAGTCGACTGCATCTGCGTTGACAAGAGGGCATTGGCACAAGGTAGCAATTTATGTGAAAGGTATGAAGAGAATATTAGACATTTGCTTTGCACAAGGTTATATCTTTCCCCGGGAGGGCGGTGGATGCGTCTACAGGACACCTTCACCGACTGCCTGAAAACCTGTTGTTGGAAAGGTTTATAAAGGGGAGAATCAGGAAGCACTGGGCAGCAGGTATTTGGTATGCAGCAGGAACTGTCACACATTCCTCACATAGAGCTGCAACAGCTTGTAGCATCTGCTCGCAAAAAAATAAATAAATAAATAAATAAATAAATAAAACTTATAAAATGTGTTAATGGCAAAGCGAGGTAACATTATCGACATTTGAGTCTAAGTGTTCCTTATGTCAACAGTTGATTTCTTAACATTTATTTGGTTGTTGTTGTTTGTAGGCAGATTTGCAGTTAATTTGCAGAATAATTTACTTTTTTCGTCATCTCAAGTTTTATGCAGCTTTTAGAATCGAATGTTTTGGAGTATAAGTCACATTGTTTTTTTTTTTGCATAGTTTGGCAGAAGGTGCGACGTAGATTTGATTTTTTTTCTAATAAATCGCAGCAACCACTAGAGGGGGCTGTAGGTGTGTAGATTATTATTTGCCACAGACATCAATGCAAAAGAAGAAGCAGCGCTCAGTCGCATGCCAGGCTTAGCAGATTTGCTCAAAAACGACACAGAGGAGGAAGAATTATGAAGTTAGATTTTTTTGGCAAAAGTATTGTCCGTCCGTAAAATAGTTTTGTACCTATAAAAATACATTTGTACGTCTGTAAAACGATAAAAAAATTTGTTACAAGTACAATTCTTTTGCTTCTCAAAAATGTCACCCAATCGGTGTGCTGCTTGGACCAGCCAATCAGATACATGATATCCATAACAGGGACAAAGAAAAAAAATTGTCAGAATGTCCTGAAAAAAAAAATAATAATAAACACTTATTTTTTCTATTTGCAATGCCGTGATGAAATACATTACTTACATATTTTGTTTATTTCCTTTTTGCTTTTTTTTTTGCTGTTGCCTGCTTGAACCAGTTGATTGGCTGGTTGAAGCATCATTCTGATTGGGTGGCAGTAAAGGCTGTTGGTTGGTTGATTCAGAAGTGTGCTTGTATCTTTGGTTTTGTGGATGTAGATCAACGTACATGCACTGGACGTTTTGGATACAGACGATGTATTTTTATGGCTGGACACATTTTTTCTACAGTTTTGAAACAGTTTTAAGACGCACAAATGCCTTATTACAGGTACAATTTGTTGTCTACAGTAACAAAACCTTTTTCCAGTTGGACAATAATTCTGGAACAAATCTAATTTCATAAAGAATTCACCAGATTCATGGATTTGAAGTGATATAAAGAGTTTAGTTGATTTGTTGGCATGCTCTATATGCTCTGGTAATCTGAGTAATTGTTCATATGTTACGCTAATATACTACATTCCTCCAATGTTTCATGAAGCTAAAAATGGTTACAGTAGTGAGATGTGCAAATATTCAGTATATTATTATCTATTTCCTTGTTTTGATTCCCCGTTCAAAAGAAAATGTCCAATATTGTTGCCGCATTCATAAAATTCTCAAAAAAGTGAGACTTATACTCCAGTGCGACTTATAGGCACCAGTCTATGTTTTTCATACGATAAACTTCGGAGCAAAGATATTTGTTACCATAAATGAAATAATAAAATATATAAGTCTCTTCGCATGCCTCACAACACTTTTAAATGACAAAACATGAATGAAATAAATGACAATATCTTGCTTTCAGGTAACTAATTATGTGAGTAATGTTTTTCAAAAATGTTAATGTTGTTTTTGTGTTTATTGCTGATGTACATGTTCAGTGTGTGTGTGTGTAGGTGTGTGTGTGTGTAATGGATTAGATTTTGAACCAGCCCTCCCCTCCTCGCTGTTTACTGTGTTTTATGCAAAGCACTTTTCTCTGCTTACATGCCGTGTAGCAAAATGAGCCTGGAGAGAACTGAACTCATAATTGCAAGTTCAACAGTTCCAACGAGCCAAACCTCACAGGATTTCCGGAAAACATTGATCGTGCAGGTGCGCCATCAGAGGCATAATATCTTCATCTGAAAAACTGTTTTTTTTTGTAACGTTTTATCTTTAACAGTGATGGGAAACGGGTGATGGTTGGGACATCTTTTTGACTTTTTTTGCAGTGGCAGTTTTTGCATTCCCTTCATACAACCAGCAGCTCCTGTTTGGCTCATTGTAAACAGCTGGAAGCTACAGATCCCCCCCCCCCTCCTCCTCCTACTCCTCCCGAGGCCCTGCAGGGTCCATCTTAGCGTCATGTCAACCCCTCCAGATCCCCCAGCTGCTTTATATCTGACTGTTCTTGTCGATTCCTGACAAAAGTTTAGCCTGGAACACTGAAAGGGTTATAGTTTACCTACAACTGCTTTTTTCGAACAGAGACAGTACGGCGGATGGATTTCTAAGGGAAGATGGCGCAATGGCCCATTTCCGACTGCATTTTAAGAAGCCTTGGGACAAGAGTTAGGAGCACGGGGAGGTCAGGGGAGGCAGAGGAAGAGCTGACTGCTCCTCACATCATTCTAAATACTCAGGAACCAGCAAAAAAATGTAAAAAAAAAAAAAAAGCTGTGTCACTAAAAAATCCTAATGGAAGAATTTGACACATTTACATCTCAAGAGGCAGGCTTTCCACAAATGTACAAAAAAAAACACAAAAATCCCACACACTTCTTAACACACAATGATGGGAGGCTCGCCACATCTTGTTAAAAATGTGCTGCTCAGTCCAGCAATTCCATTCATCAGGCTTGACAGAAAGGAGCGTGAGAGGAGAGTGGGAGAGAGAGGAAGAAAGAAGTAAACAGAGGCTGGAGAGGCAAAAGACAGAAGCAGAAAGGAGAAATCCTCGGGGACAACAAGTGGTAAAGAAAGGTACAAAGCAGAAAGGAGCAGAAAAAGCAACGGTGAAGGGAAAAGGGAAGGAAAGAAAGGTTTAGTGGCTGCTGGGAAGACTCCCATTAACATGGAAATCACTTCCTACGGCTCTCTATGGCTCACTGATGTCTCGGCAAAAAGAGAATGGCTTTAGTTCCTATTATTCTGCGTGAGGGGGCACACTGCCAGGTCAGAGGCAAAGAAAAAAGAAAAAAAGATAATCAAAGCAGTCTCTTGGAGCCCCGTCGACCTGTGATTTTTGTTTTTTTGTTTTTGTGTGCGTGTTTTCTGCAAGCCAGGGGGCTTTGCAAAGAAAAAAGGTGATGGATTTACTTAATTTCCAAAATATAACCTGAGCTGATACAAAGGTAAACAAAAAGAAAAAAAAACACAACTATGTACAAGGGCAGAATGATTTGTTCAAAGCCCATCACTTCATATTTTTTCTTGCTGGTTGCAGCAAAGGTTTGCACCATAAAAATTATCTAAATGTAAAGAATTTCAAACCCTTTATAGTGGTTGGGGTGAAGTGTTAGTCCTGGACAGAATATTCCTTTTTTTTTTCGTCTGATAAAGCTTCGCATTCACTTTCCCCACATGAGCTGCCAGTTTGATGTGGTTGTGATGTCAGTGGAAAGCTGTAGATGAAAAAGTACTGTACATGTGAAAAGTGCAAAAGGCTGATGTGAAGGAAAGGCCAGCAAAGGCGACTGACCCCGCCTTTTTGACCGCTGAGCGCTCTTGGACATAAAACGGAGCTGCTGGAGCTCGTGGGCTGCTCATCTTTCATAAGCAGGCAGAGTGAGAACCCTGCAGAACCTTTCCAAGCAGAGATTTGACCTGCGCCTGCTGGGCGGTGCAACAGCAAGCCTAATTGTGTGCTGTTTTATGAGCCAGGGAAGTAAAATAAAAATAAAAAAACATTTTATGCTTTTCCATATGCTCCGGATTTTGCACATGTAAAATATGCCAAATCAATGTGTGCATATGGGATTCCTATGGAATAACATGTTCATGTCATTTTTCTTATGTTAGATACATAAATAAAGAAAATTAAGCTTAAAATGGCAGTATTTCTTTAAGCATTGTGAATCAGACGTAGATGCAAAAGAAGCTACCACGGCAAGACAGAAGCTCTCTGCTGCGCTCCATTCTGATGAATCCACTTGTAGATGACTAGATGCATGTCTTCATTTTCCTCTTTTAATCTGGCTGGATAGCTACTATACTGCTTTTTTGCTGCACTGATAATGTTAGATTGGGAGTTGTGAGGGGCTGTAAGCGAGCAAGCAAAGTGTAAACAGATGGATGATGGGAAGGTGGGGGAGGCTTAATCTGCACCAACAGGAAATCCTGCTGCTCTGCAGAAACTATGTCCTAGAAAGTGAAAGATTTTTAGATCTTGGCTAAAAACAGGACAATCATAGTTAAAAGACCACTGAGAACGCTTTTACAATAGTTTTCAATAAGATGATTGGATTGGGACTTTAAGTTACCAAAATCTGGCGTTAAAAACTTGCACAGCAGCCCTTCATGTAAAGAGATGCACCCAAGCAGAATCTGAGCCATCTTTCCACATTATAGCTTCTAAACACAACACTGAGAACCTGCTTCTTTCCATTTTCCAGCATGCCATCAGCCCTGTGTGAGATGAAGTGATTTTTAGTTAGCCCGATTATCACTGTTGCCGTAAAGCCATTAGCTTTACTCTCCCTTTTTCTCGTCTTTCCCTCCCTCTATCATGTCGCCTCTCTCCTCCCTCCTTCACGCTTTGGTGAACTTGCCCCCAGGACTTGCTTCCCTGCATTCTAAAGAGTTTGTCGTCTGTCGTGCTGGTCCAAACAATGGTAGACAAGAGGATGTGGGTGGTGATCATTGGCCGGAATGAAAGGTCGTGGGCGGCCTTGTTGGACCCGATTGGCTTGCGTTTGCGTCCTTTAACTCCAACAAGCCCATTACCAGATCACAGATGCACATTAGTCATGGCCTTTAACTAAATTCATTATCGATGCCTTATTGAAAAGGACACAAGCTCTTTTCGATATGAATTAGACAGTACTAAATGTGATGGGAGAGTAAAATAGGGTGGAACAGAAAGGGTAGCAGTCGGACTGAGTGACTGCTATCACAGGAAAAAAAAATACAAACAAAAAAAACAGAAATTTGTTTCCCCTTTTTGTTCAAGGGTCGTTGTGAACAGTACCATATCTTTTGAAGTATAAGTGGTGTCTTTTTGCATAGTTTGATCTGAATTGCAACTTATACTCAGAAACGATTTAAGTGTGATTTAAAAAAAAAAAAAAGCATATATTCATTATTTTCCCACTAACAAAAACTAGAGGACACTGTAGGCGTGCGTATCAGCATTTGCTACTAACAGCAACACAGAAAAAGAAGCGGCGTCTAAAAACAAACATGGAGGAGAGTCTGATTGTTCTCCTCCTTAACTTTATGATAGTTTTTTATTGGCCATTAGACATACTTTGTTTTAGTTTTCTTCTTTTCTAAAACTAATGCGGGACAGCAAGTCATCAAACTGAGATGGAAAAGCACCAATCAGACACAGGTCCTTCAGTTATAGAAGTTATAACGATCACCGTAAGACAAAAAAAGACTGAAAGATTTCATGAACCCAGACACGGAGACATGATTACCGATGTTTTTGTATAACTCTCCGCAATAAATATGACATACATCATAAAACATCAGACATACAGTCTATGCTTCCATGGAGCGATAAGGCTAAAACCTTGACAAAAGCTTCTCCCACACACAACTGGAGCCTCTAGTTATGGAGCATATTTTTGGACAAGCACTCCGCATCACCTTTGATGTCCATCAATTAGAGCAGATGATGCAAATATGATGCGCATCAAAATAGAGGCAGCAGATACACACTTTGACGCTTGAATCGGACCTGACAGATTTGATCAGAAGCGTTGCCCTTTACTGCCTAAAGTACGACTTATACTCTGGAGCGACTTATACATGTCATTTTCTTCTTTATTCGGCCTCTTTTATGGCTCCAGTGACTTGTACTCCGGAAAATACGGTATTTGAAAAGACACAAAAATCAATATTGAACAGCAGGATCAAACTTTTTTTCCCCCCGTGGGAGGAAACGTAAATGTCCATTAACAACAGCTACACTAGTTCCTGACGCCAAAGTGAAAGTGGGTGGCTTGACAAGTGGGTTTTTTTAGCAAAGACACTCTATGCCACAGCGACTAAAATGATGGTGCACTGAGGGTGCTTTAAAACAAGAACAGATGGAGGGGGTGCGATAAGGCACACAAGGATAGCGAGTGTGTGAAGAGCACACACAGTGAGAGTCAGGACTGTTTGAGTGCCTGTGGGCCTGACAGGAGATGACAGATCCTGTCAGTGCTCAGTGTCCCCATCTCCTCACCTCTGACAGATTGTGTGCACAAATGTGCGCACATATCAAAGTGCAAGTGTAGATTTCTCAACCATGAATATGAAGATACGAATATGAAGGGAAATTTCCACAGCTTGGTGCAAAAGAAGAACAAAAAGGGAGTTGTGTTATTCTTTGTGTACATTTTCCAGCTCACCCACTCCAACCAGCTTGATGTTGTACGCCTCTTCACCTTTTATTTCTCCATTCTAGCTGAAAGGCATAATACTCTCTTTATCCCTCTTTATTTTCTTCCCATTCTTTCTTGTGCATTTGTCTCCCTATCCCCTGCATCTCTCTGAAGCTTCCGAACGATTTCCTGAACCGCTCCTCACCCACTTCCCTTTTTGTTTTCATCCATTGACGACTTTATCATCGGAGCAAGTAAAATAAACAAGAAACCATTTCGTGTTTGCTTAAATACTCCTCCTTGTGATCCTTCTACCCATTCCCACCCTGTTTGAGTCTCTTTAGGGGAATTAGTGAGTAATATTTATGATGAAACTATCCAAGCTACTCCCTCCATCAGTCCCCCTCTCTCTGTCTCATTTCCCCGGTGCATAAAGTGACACTGATCTTATCGACGCTACCTGTGTAGTCATCTGTCAGGCCATCTATCTTTCTATCCATCAAATCACCGAAAGAAGGATGGCTCCCTTAGAGCTTTTATGTGGTACTGTTGGCAAGCCAAGGTTGTTCGGGAAGCGCATAAAAACAGAAAGCGGCACCTGCGCCTCTGTCTGTGGACTTGTCACCGAGCAGAGTTGTAGCATTTCAAATGGCTTCTCGCACGCAGAACGGCGGAGTCAAAAGTTTTCCAGTACAGTTTACGAGTCTCTGGGCACATCTGGGGAATTTCTTTTGTGTGTGGAAACTGCTGCGCTCCCCCTGACAGGCGATAAATCAACATCCCGCTCTTTGGCAGGTGAGAAATTTATTGGAGAAGGAAGAGCTCTTTGGTGGCTGACGGTCATGTGTCCCCGATAAAAGAACATTTTTAGAGAATTGCCATTTTATGGGCGAGTGATTAGTTTTTGGAAACAGATTTTTGGAAGGGACTGTAAATCCATCAAAGGTTAAAGTCCCACTCGGATCATCTTTTGATTTAATTTAATTATGATTATGCTGTTTTTAGCCAAAATAAAAAAATCCTGTGTCGTTTTCCAAGACATAGCTTCTGCAGAAGTTCAGTAGAAATTCACCTTTGACTTGTGGGCGGAACTGTTGAGCGGAGTAAACCCACCCCCACTTCCCATCTTTTCTCTGTTTACATGCTTTTCCGTTTGTTTACAGCCTCTTACAACCCCGACATATGTTTGTCTGCAAGTGGAATTAACGGCATGGAGCGGATTAGGGAGCTTAGGGCCTGCCCATTGTAGCACCTACGTCACAGCTACAAGCTTTTTCTAACGGCAGTTTTCTTATGTGCTCCTGATTATCAATGATTTAAATAATAAAATGCTGAAAAATGTAATTATAAGCCTAATTTGATAGATAGATAGATAGATAGATAGATAGATAGATAGATAGATAGATAGATAGATAGATAGATAGATAGATAGATAGATAGATAGATAGATAGATAGATAGATAGATAGATAGATAGATAGATAGATAGATAGATAGATAGATAGATAGATAGATAGATAGATAGATAGATAGATAGATAGATAGATAGATAGATAGATAGATAGATAGATAGATAGATAGATAGATAGATAGATAGATAGATAGATAGATAGATAGATAGATAGATAGATAGATAGATAGATAGATAGATAGATAGATAAGATAGGATGGATGGATGGATGGATGGATGGATGGATGGATGGATATCCTCCTTCATGAGAAAAAGCCTTAAGACCGTTAAAAACACCACAAAAAAAAGAAAATTCATTGCAGTAGATGTGTAATAACAATGATTTGGGTGAAAAAGCAAGAATATCAGTATTTTTACTTTTATCTATCTTATAGCCACAGCAATGCTTTTGCAATAATATGTTATTTTTTGTCACATTATAATTACAGTAGATGGGAGCAATGAGGACTTCAATCAATGTCATCTCGTGGTTTTACATTTCTGCAGCTTAGGCTGTGACAAGAATCTTTCAAATGAAGTGAAATAAGCTGTAGATACTATTCCTGAATGTGGGATATCAGGACAAAATGGCACATTAGTGTAATTCACTAAAAAGGTGAATTACATAAAGTGAAGATTAAACAACACCTTTCAGGCAGGAAAGAAAGTGCTGGCTGTCTTAATCACTTCATATTTACATTTAATGTTAATAATGTTATTTTAACCCTCCACCAGAATGGAATAGAATCAAACTTTATTGAGCTCACAAAAGGGAAATTACCCTTTCACCATTGCTCTGTACAAACAGTACATAGATGATAAATAACACTTAAAGAAAATAACACTTTAAAAAGGGGCAGTGAACAGTAAAACCTGCAAAAGAGTCAAAGATTTTAAAAATCTGTACCGGAAAACAAGGGGCAAGCTGACAACTTCCTTTTTCCGATCAATGTAATGTAAAACAGGCCAACTTCACTACAGATAAAACTTACAGTAGCATCCAATGAGAGTCCGAGACGGCAATCTTTTTTTCAGTGCTTTTTAGATAACGGTCAATTGTATCCGTGGAACAAATCTGCAGTAACAAACAGACAGTACCACATTTTATAATGTTATTTTCTCATTTTTGATCCATGCACACCTCTCAAATGAATGACTTGTATCAGCTTGCTCACCCAACCCCCCATCGTCTTCACCCAACCCTGATGCAGTGCTGCGCATCTCAACAATCAGTATCAGCAAGCAGGATCACAAAAAACACCAACGCACAACACAACACAAAATTCTTTTAATATAGCAGGTTGCCACTTCACAGTCTGCTTCCAGAAGCTTTTTTTTTACTCTGTGGGTAGATTCACGATGTGTTATATCGATGCAGAGAAAACATTTTAATGAACATAAGTTTTTTATTTGACCTGACTGGTAAATCTGCCTTCTTTCCGATTTTAGAAAGTTAGGGGGTTGAAGATGACTCATCAAGTCACCAGAATAATGCTGACCACATGCTAAAAAAGTTTGCCAATAAACTATACACTCATTGTTTCGAAGTGACACATTTTTTCATCATAGCAGTGCTGCTGGAACACTTTGTTGACGACCTTAGCCATGTCACTTGTTTTTACGCTGATTTGTTTGAGAAGCTAAAAGTTAGCAAAATACCAATTGCATTATATTTGAGAAAAGTGTCAGAATGAAGGTTTTCTGTGCTTGTTAATAAAGAACCATTGTAGTCTTATTTTCTGTACTGTAGGCCGGAAAATGAATTCAAACTTATTTCATAGAAAACGCACCAAAACATAAGGCGCATTAGCAGGACAAAAGAGTGAGAGATAAGTGTTCGTGTCACCCTTTTAATTGCGTCCACAGTAACTCTAGAACTTGTTTGGAACACGCCACACGTTAGCCATGTTAGAAGCATTAGCATATTAACAATACCTGTAACTCTCAAGCTTGTTGAGAGATACTGCTTAAACAAATTTTACTGTAACTGTACTAACTCCCAACGTTGTTAGTAACAAATAAAAAAACGTAGTTCGACACGGCTACACGTTCGACGCATCAGCGTTTTTACAATAACACCCAACCGTGTTTGCAAATCATGAAAAAAAGGACAGATACCGCTAAAACAAATGTTACTGTGACTACGCTAACTCCCAAACTTGTTAGTAACAGCTAAAAAAAAAAAACAGTCTGACACTGCTACATGTTAGCCCCATGAGTGTATTCACAATAACACACAACCTTGTTTGCAAAATGTAAAACAAAAGCTTATCCCACTAAAACAAATGTTTCTGTGACTAAGCTAACTCCTAACCTTGTTAGTAACATGTAAACAATAATTTATTTAACTATATAATATATATATAATAACTAATACTAATGACTGTCTGAAAGTTTACACCAAAGGAAATAATAATAATAAAATATTTATACTTTATTTATCCCACAATGGGGAAATTCTTCTCCACATTTTGACCCATCCCCTGGGGAGAGCAGGGATCGATCCGCCAACCCTTCGGTTGTGATTCTGTTTGTACTTACATAAAAAATATGTTTTTTTTCTTGTTGTATTAAGTATAAATAGACTACAACAAATTAGGTTGATATTAAAGTTAGAATCTTTCATTTTCTATGGTTGCCATTTTTAACGTGTCTCTTAATTTCTGGCTACTCACTAGCTATTGTGTTCAACAGAGAAAAAAGTACGTAATCATAGAAGAAAACTTATTCTAATGATTAGAATCTGGAGTGGAGATGACCACACATGTCCAGGGTCAAACTTTTCCATTTGACCTTTTAAATGTCACTAAATAGAAAAAAGCCACTACAGGACTTCTTGTGGAACATCTTCCACAAAAGGTGAATGCTTTGAAATGATCAATCAAATCTTCTTACGGAGCAAATTAGATCAGGTTTAGCTGTGGTATACATGAACAAAGCTACTTGAAAGCAAAGGTATGAGACTTCAAATTGGCCTCGTCAAACAGCCGAAGAACTGCGGCGTATGTTGCTGAGGATGCGATCTTAATTTCCCCACGGATTAACAAAGCAGAACAAAGTAATCTGCTGCACCTATCCTGAGGGTTTGTAACAGAAAACATTTGAGTTGTAATTTGATACCCAACACTCTTGTTTACTCTAAGACAGCTAGTCATCCATGTCTGGTAGACTGCACTACAATAATTAAGAGCTTTATCAGGAAATGAGTTCATCTGAGATTGCTACAAAAACTCCCCTAAAGCACACTTCAAACATCCGGCTGGCTTGTTAACAGCACATCACCGGAAAATGTCAGAAATCGCTGACATTTGGGGGGGCTTTAAATGCGTTTTCGGACTGTGTAGAAAAATTTGGAAAACTAAAAAGCTGTTAAAGGACATGCTTTAGTATGTTTTATTTATGCTTATATCCTTTCAGAGCCAATCATAATGCATTATCTGACAAATTTCAAACCCATATTCCATTTAGGAAAGTCTGTTGACATAAAATATTAAACAATGGTGTTAGCTCTCATCAGCAAATTACATAACTGCTGATTAGACTTTAAAACTGGAAATGGAGGTTGTACCATTTAGCTGTAAACTACGTTTGTTTTAGGTTTAGAACTATTATTGACTTGAAATCCCAAACTTTGTCCCCCCAAAACCACAAAGAAAGAAAAAAACATTTTTTGTAACCGAAGTGATTCCTATACTATTTTTTAAAAATTGTACTCAACTAAGAGTAGCCAAAATACTCAAGCAAAAGTCAAATGTATTCATCCACTTTGAAAAGTAATTCGCAAAAATAACTCCTCAAGTCTAAGTCTGAACATATCTAACTAAATGACCATATTTTCCACATTATAATTCACACTTGAAAGCCTTACAGTTTTTACAAATAGGACAGTACACTTTACAATACAGAACACCTTTTATATGGATTAATTCTGGTTATGCTTTCCGACGTCAATGCAATTTAATTGGTGCACGGCGCTCTTAAAAATGTTTAGATGCATGTTATTCTAAATACACTAACTTGTAGTGGTATCAGACTGTTTTGGGGTTTTTTCATGTCCCATTGGGTAAATGGGACAGTGACTGCAAAGCACCTTGTCACTTTATGAAGCTAGACGAGTATGTAGGTTACTGTAGATCCCTAAATAGAATTTATATGAAAAAACTGAAGCTGAACAGGATTTTTTTTTGTTTGCTGAAAAGAATGGTCAGATAAAATTCCTCAATAATGTTTAAAGACTCACTCAAATGAAAATTGTGTTTTTTAGTGTTTTTAACATGTTCTTGTATTATTTTTCTATTGTATGTTAAAATAGGCTAAACATTGCACATCTATGAAGATTTCTTTTTTCAAGAGCAGACGAAAATAATGGCTAAAAATGACAATCATAACTAAAAAACAATGCTTCCAATGTGCTTAAAATAGATAGAAAGATGAATTGGAGGGTATCTTCATACTGTACTTTTAAAAATGACCATAGGAGGGTGTGGATAAAATGTTCTGTTTTCATAAGGATCTGAAAATACCCCACATGCCCAAAACAAAACAAAAAATAAACTGCAGTAGCCTACTTTCCTTTAGCTATATTACCTCCTCAGGGCATAAGAAATCCCCTTACAATGTTCTGTACTGTGCACATGAGAAATCCACTTAAGTTCCTAAAATCCTGCTTTGGATAGAGAGACATTCTGGAGCAGTGTGTAAAGACAAAATCTCAAAGGGGGGGCCTGCCTTTTTTTAGGGCCATCGTGTTCAGCCAATACCTAGTTTGTGTGTTATCATGTAATCCTTTTCCGCTGCTAAATGCCACACAAAAAAAAGCAACGATGACCTCGGAAGACGAAGGGGACCCGGATTTGAGGATGTCCTTTTGAAAAGCCTGGATGTGTAATTGATTGAAGCAGCAGGATAGCTGGCTTTGATGGTGTCTTCGCAAGCAAGGGGTAGTAGTGTGCTAGTGTGTGAGAGGAGGAGCAGATGCGGGAAGGGAAAAAGGGTAAGACGAGAATAAAGGACAAGCATGTGGGTATAGGTCCACAATCTGTGTTATGTTCAATAAATTTTATCCACGCAGGGAATCATCAGAGGGACCAGACGAGCAACAGTGACGAAAATGCACATCGTGTGGTTTCAAAGCTACCACCTGAAGAGTCTTCCTCACTCAAATTGATCAGGATGAGCTTAGATTTCCTCTAAGAAGCCCTCAGGTAGTTGGATTGAGTGGAGCAACTTGATCCAAAGCATCATATTGGATATGAAATTAATTTGACCAACACAACTTCCACCTGAAGACGGATTATTTTCATTTCCGGATGCTGAAGCTAGTGTTCTCCGTTTATCCAGCCTGTGGCACTTCTCTCCATCTGCCCTCCTGTAGGAATGTTTTCTATTTGTTTTTTTTTTTTTCAAATTCTTACCTGCTTTCAAAGCATTTCTTTGGAAGAAGCGATTGTGAAAACATCACGATCTCATCTGAATCAGGAAAACCAAACTCCTTTCTCAGTACGTTAATCTTTATTTCACATTTCATAGAAATTACAGTTTTTGTCTCTTTAAAAACATGTCTTTTGATAGTGTAGGCATAACTACAAAGCACCAAAGGTCTGGTCTCTAGTGGAAAAGTTGTGCACTCTGCATGCCCACTCCCCACCTCGTCCATTTTATGCTGCTTCTCAAGGGGTTCATAAAATCTGTACTTGATTCAATCAAAGACAAAGAAAACATGAAAAATAAAAGAAAGTCATTACATCTGGAACCAAACAGAGAAAATCAATTTGGACCTCTTTGAACAAAATTATATTTTGGTTTCTGCTGGATTGTAATTTTTACCAATGACTAATGAAGGCTGTGTCCAAAAAAATAACAACACACTAACCCTATTTTTTAGAATTATACTTAAACAAATAAAAAAGCACAGTTGCTTCCATTGAAAATACATTGTTTCTGTGTCCTCAGCATCACAACTTCAAATTCAACTTTATTTATATAGCACTTTTCATGCTACATAGCATCTCAAAGTGTTTCCCAGAGTAAGAATAAAAAATAAGATAAAAAAATATAATATTTAAAATAATAAACATAGTACATGTGGACAAGTAAAAACTATGTAAAAGCTTTACTAAAAAGATGTGTCTTAAGTTTTTTCTTAAAAATCTCCCCAGTGGCTGAAGCCCTAATGTCCTAAGGCAGGCAGACTTCTTCCCCTCAATAAGTGGCTCCACTCTACATTCTTATCTCAACAGAAAGCTACGAGATTTCTTTGACAGAGGGAAGTTTGACATGAAACAGGTAAAATGTTTGTTTTTTTTACCTGTTCTTGCAGCATTTTTTCCTCATGATGGAGGACATACATACAGTTTGGACACACCTTCTCATTCAAATGAATGGAAGGGTGTGTCCAAACTTTTGGTCTTTACTGTATGTAAAGAAAATTAAGCTCAAAATTGTAATTCTGTGTATTTGTCTATTCAAATTGGTATTGACACCAATTTGAATAGACAAATACTCAGAATTACAATTTTAAGCTTAATTTTCAGAGGAAAAAAATGTAGCTTAAAAAAAAGGTTTTAAGTGTGATGTAGAAGCTACTATGGCAAGCCACAAGCTTCCTGCTCCATTTCGATGCATCCACTGTGAGCAAATAGATCCATGTACATTTGTGTTTTCTTTATCTGAGCTGGCATCAGAACTGTACGGTTGGATGGCTTGAAAACTACTCACCATTTGCGAGGCACCGGTAATGTTAGGTTGCAAAAGAAAGTGTAAACTGATGGATGATGGTAAGCGTGGGGGGCTTACTCCACGCCAATGGTTTTCATTTTCCATTTTTTATTTTCCATTTAAGCACCATAACTAAGCAGCATTATATTGTGTTATTTCTAATAATACAATATAATGCTGGTTATATTGATATATTTTTAACCAGCATTATATTGTTTTATTACTGTATTATTATAAATATTGTATTATCAGAAATATTATGATTCAAACTAGTCACTTTTGATTGGTTTCTTACATAGTGAGCACAGTGGTTAGTGCCCTTTTTATTTTTTATTTTACCTGTCCTAACCAACAGCTGGGCAAACAGATGAGAGCTGAAGTCCTCTTGTTTTGGACATATTTTACTTTAACAACAGGGGTTATGAATCTTCTGACAAACCAGAGGTATGTCTGAATAAACCCTTTTTGTAATCGAGGCCAAACTTTATTCATTTCAATCGTACTTGAAAAACTTTTGTGTTGGACCGGACGGAAAAGGAAAGGAGGGAAGAAGAGAGAGGGATGTTAGAGGGAGGGGGGTTAGGAAGGTGATTAAAGGGGGTTAAAACCATGAAGCAGCATAAAGCAACAAGTTGCTGGATGGTTGTAATCATTACAGTGAGGTTCAGATGTAATACAAGTCTATAAGGGCGGGGCCTGTCCACACCCCCACTCAAATGTTATAAACATACCTGTTGGCTCCAAAAATGTTCACACATCAACATGCACACAATACAAATAGTGTTCACACACGAATAATTATGCCTTCGAACCGACTAGTGTGAAATATTTCATTCAATCACGCAAAGTATTTGTGCAAAGGTGAGCTAGCACCTGTGATCGAGTGAGTGTTTATGTTCTTCTAAAGTGGATGATGGAATGTGAAAAGAAGGAGGGAGAGTGCCCAGTCATCCCCACACCAAGACCCCTGCCGCAGCAGCTGCGGCAGCTAGACCCCCCCCCCAACATTCGCACAGTAGCAGATAGAGAACAACCGCCTCCTGGATGACCATATCCATCCAGCCCACGGCCAGGAGAGCAGCTGCGCCGGGAGGGCCCAACGCGGGGCCCCGCCCCAGAAGAGCGCCCACAGCCCCCAGACGAGGACCCCACCACCACCCAGGAGTTCTGGGCATCCCCCCACCCCAACCCCAGGTTCTAGCCAGGACCCCCCAAGGGATACCCGCCCCACGCTCCAGGCAGCCACCCACCCGGCCCACGGTTGGTCCAGGAGAGAGCAAGGCAGGGGCCAGCCGTCCCCGCCCAGGAGGAGGACACCCAGGGGAAGAGGGGGTCCACAAGAAGTGTTGTAAACATGGTGGTTAGCGCTCTTGCCTCACAGCAAGAAGGCCCCCGGTTCAAGTCCCGGCCTGAGGGACCTGAAACAGAACACCAATGGGGGACCTTTCTGTGTGGAGTTTGCATGTGCTCCCCGCATGCGTGGGTTTTCTCCGGCTTCCTCCCATCATCCAAAAACATGCTTCATAGGTTCATTGGTTACTCTAAATTCCCCTTAGGTGTGAATGTGAGTGTGTATGGGTGTGTGATTGTGGCCCTGCAACAGACTGGCGACCTGTCCAGGGTGCATTCTGCCTAGTCCACGAGTGGCCCCATGACCCCGAAAGGGACAAAACGGTTAAGAAGAGGAATGAATGAATGAACATTGCTTTCAGAAGTGTCACTTTTTAGTTGTTCAGCACCACATAATTTTTCTGTGTTCAAAAAGGTTGATCAAACTACAGTGTTGTACAACAGTAAATACAGTAATTAATTATTACTGTACTATAAAATTATTATGTTTTACTTTTTCAATTACCGATACGAAGCCCATCGAGACGACTGTTGTTGTGAATTTGGGCTATACAAATAAAATTGAATTGAATTGAATTATTACAGAATTTGTTTGATGTCAGTCAAATTTAAGTAGCCAAACTCTTCACTGTCTATAGTATTTCAATTACTTTTATTACCAGGGTTATGCACATGGAAAAGCTACAGACACATCTCCTAAAGTCATCTTTAGATCTATTGTAACAGCGTTCTCAGTGGTCTTTTAGTTATCAATTCTGCCAATTTTAGCCAAAAAAGGACAGACTGGTCGTATTTCATTGGAAATTCCCTCTGTTGGTGCAGAGTAAGCCTGCCCCCACTTCCTATTATCTGTTTACACACTCTCCTGCTGGCTTATACCCCCTCATAACCCCAACGTAATATTACCGGTGCAACAAAAACGACGATCAATATTGGAGTTATCCAGCTGTACAGCTTTGAGTCTGATGCCAGCTTAGATGAGAGAAAAAAAAGACGTACATGGATCTAGTCGTCTACACACGGATGTTAATTTTTATAAAGAAATACTCAAAAATACAATTTTGGTCTTAATTTTCTTTATTTATGTCCTCCATTATGAGAAAAATGCTACAACAACATAGTAAATACACAAAAAAACACATCTGGGCGGGTCTTTAGGAGGAGGAGGACAATTGAATGGGTTGCACTACTATGCTTGTTCCCACTCAACACTGTAGACCATATATGATCACCAATATTGAAGAAACCAAATTCCAAACCAGCTTCCAGCTTCCTTCTTCCTAAGTGATTCGCTGAATATCATCTCAACCTTTCCAATTAAGCTGCTTTTATTTGAAACAAACCAACATAATCATTTCTACAGAAACACCTTGTGCTATCTTAGATGCCCCCCCCTTACATTGACGTGTTCTCCCTACCATGACAAAGGTGGATAAAGGTGGAAAGATTTCATGTAATCCATGGACACCAGTGAAGATCACAAATCATTAAAGAAAAAAGGTTCAGCGCACTGTCTAGTGGGTCTGGATGACCCAACTCCCAATGTTAATGTGCCTAGGATAGCACAAGGGTTAATGAATAAATTTATAGCTCTGCGATCAGCATTATTAAAACACCAAATCCACTTTAATTGTACAAAAGCTGTATCCCAACCTCCGCACCCCCTCACTTTTCGACGAGGAGAAGGTTGGCTGCTGAATTGGAGCAGACAGAGCTTGTTCAGATGACAAATAGCAGAAAGGATGACATTAAGTGGGGGATGACGAGAGCTCTGGGTATCGAGCCATTTGGTTCCCTTGATCCTTCACAGGACAAGTAAGCGGCGTGCCCTTCTGAAGGTAATAAAGGCCCCCACCTTATTCAATTGTTTGGTCGTATAATAATACAGATTGAATTAATAACCGCCTTGGTCTAACAACAGAGGCAAAGACAATGAAGTGTGGAGTGCTGCATGAGGAGTTCTATAAGTACATCCACCTCCTCGCTAATGAAGACTGATTAACAGTGTATTGTCTAACCAGGAAAATAATAATGCTAGGCCACTGCAGGAAGGTCGGATTTAATTTCATTTACCAACAAAATAAGAACAGCAGTCACAAAGGAGACGGACACCCTGCACCTGTCTTCTGCCGTGCAGAACATTGGGAATCATAAATGGTTAAATCACATTAAAGGTAATCAAAGAGTTGTGAGGTTTGAGCCCCGTCGGATAATAGGATATAATCTGACAATACAGCAGTAGTTGGAAATGCTAGCAGATCTATCACTGCGGAGGCGAGTTAAATCCATACATTTTTGATGAGACGCTTTGCAGCCCTGCAGGAGTTTCCTCCGCCTGGCTGCTGCTGCTGCTGCTGAAACCCTGATAGGACCCGCGAGTCAAAAAAGGTCTGACAACTGCTTTGCCCTCTGGTGCAAAACAAACACAGCGCTTATGCTGTTAGCGGATCTGCGTCTGCTTTTCCCATCGCATTTCCTGATAATGAGAGCTGAAAGTTACAAAGTTTTTCGAAATGTTTTTTTTTTCTGCTTTGCAGTGACAAACAGCTCCCTTCATTCGACTTTAGTCTAGTGAGGTGATACCATGAAAACTTGGGGCTTCATTTAGGAATTTAGCGTTGAACATTGGATACCCCCACGATTTTAAATGTAAGAAAGTATTCAGACTTTTTAGCACCATCCTGCTCTCCTCCCACACTTCGCCTTCATGCATTCATAGAGAAAAAATCAATATTCAAAATATATGTTTAGAAGATTGGGTCAAACAATCCACGATGCTTTAATGAGAGGTCAGCAAATTAAAACAAAAATATTTTCCGTAGAGGTCAAAGAAAGGAAAAAGCAGAGGTCCTCAACCTTCAACACTTAATGAGCCAATCGAGATGATTTCTCGCCCAATAGGAGCCACAAAGTCTGACAACATCCTTTAGAAAAATAAAACACTGATTTGTATTTATGGCATTATGATAAATATAAATGAATTATTGCTTTTTGGCATAAATAAAACATAAGCATAATGAGAAAAAATATGAAATAGTTTATAACTTTTGACAGAGGTTCACATGACTTCCTTTCAAAATAAACGACACCCTGTGTCCCAAGATCATCTCAATGCAGCAAATGTTATAGTAGGTAGTATAAAATAAGCAATGCTTTAAAAAAACACACAAAAAAACAAGTTTATTTTACTGTTAATCCATCTCTGCCAGAAATGTGTAAATCTAACTGATCAAAATAAATCCTAGTTAATTAAATGATCCTTACTGTACTTTTTTAACCATTAGGGACCTGTCCGTCAATAATAAATCTTTTTCTAAATTGAGCACAACTCATGTTTGAGACTTTCAATGTAAACTGGTCCACAGATGCAACAATTCATTTTCCCCATGATTTGGCTCAATGGTATTACATACAGCTCCGTTTTAAATGTGAATTGTGGTATCCCTAGTTGTAAATAAGTTACTTTAGAAAAAGAAAAGACAAAGAATTGAACAGTAGTCTCCACTTTTGTGAAACAGCATCCTTCAGAACTGTGCTGACAATGAAGGGGGCGGGGCAACTGAGCCCCATCTTCAGCTTCAGCAAAGCATCAGTGCTGTGTTTTGACTCTGCATGTGTGAGTTGTAAAATAAAAATGTATATATATAATTAAACCAAAAGTTTGGACACACCTTCTCATTCAGATGAATGGGAAGGTGTGTCCAAACTTTTTGTCTGTAGTCTATCTATCTATCTATCTATCTATCTATCTATCTATCTATCTATCTATCTATCTATCTATCTATCTATCTATCTATCTATCTATCTATCTATCTATCTATCTATCTATCTATCTATCTATCTATAGAGAGAGAGAGAGAGAGAGAAAGTGTGTCTTCATTAATTAACATGCAGCCTTGATCTTTACTGCGCCTCCTCTAAAACAGTGTGACGCCTTCATTAGATTTATAGCTCTAAGCCTTTTCAATTGATTTCAATATAATATATAACGATTAGACCATGCTCACCCAAAGAAAATGTCTGGAGTCATTCTAGTTCTGTCATATTAATAATTAACTTACTAAGTGGGGCAAAAATGAATACATCAGGGAACAAATGTGTTGTCATGTCTGTCTCTGTGACATTTTGCAATAATCGGTTACTAAGTCTTCTTTGAAAAAAAAACATGCATTGTTGTACTCAAGGCTGACATTTGAATGCAAATGACCCCATCATTTTTTTGTGATAAGAACTTTTTCACCTTTTTTGATGCACATCTGCCTTTTGAATATGGTTTTCTTGGCTGTATAAACTGTATGTGTAGAATACTAGTTTTGGTGTGCAGGCATGACAGTGAAGAATCTCTACTCACTTTGGGTAAAGCGGGGAGGGTTGTCATTGACATCAGTGAGCTGGACAGTAACCGTAGTGGTTCCAGATAATCCTCCCAGCTGGCCCCCCATGTCTTTGGCCTGAAGAACCACCAGGTACTGGTCCTGGGTCTCCCTGTCCATGTCGGGTACAGCTGTGCGTAAAATGCCTGAAAAAATGCATACAATGAGGGTCAAATAACAGTTTTAAAAGACAGATTTGAGTATTTTTGAACTAGGAAGTTGGTTCCATGGGTAGGAAATGTCAAAAAAATTTCACACCTATTTAGATTAATACACACCGGGCATGTATGGCGCGTTTGAGAACAAGCTGAACGTGGGTTTTCAACACGCTTTTAGTGGTGTTGACTTTCTGTCACTACCCAATACTAATGCATGTAGTCACAGTTGGAAAACAATTGGTGTGAAGTGTCAAAAGCTCATAAATCTTGCTCCTGACTTTTTCCTTTTACAGCTTTATTCCGATATATGAAAGACTTGATGTTGTATAATTCTGGCTGGACACAAACTGCACTCATTCATTTCTCCTTCATGATTGTTACTCAACCAGTTGGTACTTCTGTGATTCGACACAAAGCGTTCTTCTCACAAATTATGCACCAAGAGAGTTTTACAGGTAAATGATCATACTAATGGTTTGCCATCACTCGTTTAGCTTCTGTGGATCAGCAACATGCCATTACAAGCAATATTAGCGGTGTTATGATCAGGCTTGACGGATTACCCAGAATGTGACGAGCATGGGTTAATGAGTGCGGCAGGGGAAGCAAAAATTGTGGTCCAACAGTTAGGAAATAAAGCTATCTTTAACCCATTTCCTGGAGAGAAAATATTCACAGATGCTGCGATCTTTTATTGATTACTTATTAACATTTATACCAGCACATTTAACGGCCCATTATGGAGCGAGAAAGTCGTGACCCTTTATTTAAGACTTTATTAACACTGCGGTTACACGTGTTACAAAGTCATTAATAAAATGTGCATTTCTTGATTTCCAAGCCATTCAGCCTGCAGCCATAAATGTTAATAATGGTTTTAATGGGGTTTAGTCCGGATGCTCTGCAGCTCTTTCCCATAAACTTTGGTAACTGCTGCACCCAGAGGAGATGCATTAAACCTATAAGACATATCAATTAACAAATAAATCAGTCAGGCTAATAAACTAACATGAAGTCGTTTTAATAAAGGACAGTGATCCTTCAAAGCTTTTTTCCACCATATCATAACCGAATAAGTCAAACACAATTTGGGCCTCGCTAGGTCTTAATATTGGCTTAATAAAACCCTAAAAGACACAAGTTTATTCAATCGAGAATAAACGCAAACACACCCAGGCTAGTTTATGCAGTAATAACTTGGCTTATTGATTTTGTAATTAGTCCCTGACATGGACGTGGAGGAGGTTGGACCCAGTCTATTTTAATGTGATTGACTGAGGTTTGCAGGGTATCATTAAAGAGTTCTTCAAAGCATTTAAATCATGATAAGTGTTACTTTTTTTTCAGACGTTCTCTTTTAAAGTTATTGGTGCGTTTTGGGATGATGGTGGAGTTGCCATAATTTCAGGCAATGATAGTACACAAGTCACACTGTCATTTTCAATTTGTATTTTAAGGTAAAGCTTTTGTTTGTTCACAAGTGCATGGGGGTGATAAACAATATTAAGCTTAATTACCAACCTTCCCCCACTGTGATTTGACAAGAGTTGTAATATTTTTCTTAAATTTGCAAAAGCTATTTGATTTTTTTGTAAATTCTATAGGGAGCTTTTTTTTTTTTTTGCATTTATTGGTCTGCCTCTCCATCGTTTTGGCTGTGCATATCGTCTTTCTGGACCCGAATGCTTCATATATCACGACCTCTTTTTCCCACCAATGTCACTTACCTACAAATCAATATACTACTGATCAAAAATCTTAAGACCAGTTAAGAAAGAATTTGCCTTTTGCACGGCTACATTTGAACAAGGGTCTAAGTAGAGCTTCAAATCGTAAAAAATAGGAAATGGGAATAAGAGGCCAAACATCTTGAGCAAGCAGTTTGATTAAAATACTGCAATTTATGTGATCAACTGATGAAGGGCAGGTCATCAGCTGATCCAAAGTTTAATAATAATAACAATGATTTAAATGATACATTTAATTCAAAAGCACCTTTAAGGACTCTCAAGGCCACTGTACAAATACAACAGGTAAGACACAATAAACAACAGATGGGAGAGACAGAAATAGTAAGGAGGTGTTAAAAATATAATTTCCTGAACAGATGTGTTTTGAGTTTGTATTTGAAGAGGAACAGAGTTTTTTAAATCCGGTTGAAGAGTTTGGGTTGTTGTGTTCTGGTGCTGAGGCGGGGTAAGAGAGTGGTCAAGTGAAGGGAGGATGAAGACCTCTGGGAACGTGAAGGTGTTACGACTTGGATGAGAGCAGACAGGTAGGAAGGGGAGAGATTGTGGATGGCCTTAAAGGAGTACACATAGATAGTCAAATCTTGATTGGGCTGGAAGCCAGTGGACCGGCTGTAGGATTGGAATGATGTGGTGGGGAAGGGGAGTTCTGGTGATGATCTGGGCAGAAGAGTTCTGGCCCAGCTGGAGTTAGTGGAAAGACTTGTTGGGGAGACCAAAAGAAGAGGATTGCAGTAGTCGAGGACAAGGCTGTGGACCAAAATGGAAGCAGTGTGGAGAGTGAGAAAAAGACGGCTGATGGTATTGAGTTGTCTAGGACACCCAAACTTTAGGACCATAGCACAATAAAAAAAACTGTTACATCCTCAAAACAGATGTGAAAACGTCCAAACAATACGCCATTCTTGTTGAGCACCTCAAAAATCTGATTTGGCATGCTTGATGCGAGAGTTTCTAAAAGGCATTTAGAAAGGTTGGTGAAGATGGCTTCACGAAGGCCATCCACTGTCTGGAACCGATGTTCATTTTCGTAAACTTCTCTTACCATCCATCCCCAAATGTTTTCATTTGGATTTGAATCTGGAGAACATCCAGGATGGTCCAATAAAGTGAGGTTATTCTCCTAAAAATAAAAAGCCAGGTGAACATAATGAACTGCTGCATTGTCCAGTTGAAAAACCCAGTCATCACCACATAGACGACTGCTGTCAATCATGAGGGATGCCCTCTAACACATCTCCACAAAGCCACCTTCCCCCTTGTTCACTTGAAGGAAAACCCAGGCCATGATGGCTCCTCCTCATCTGTTCCCTGTAGAAAACATTTCAGATGGGATCTCTTTGTCAGTATTTAAGCCATCAAGGTTGCATTTTTTCTTATCACAGAAGAGAACTTTCATCCACTTTTGAATGTCCTATGGTTGGTGTTTCCTTGCAAAAGTTCAATTTTAGCAATTTTGTGGCGTTCATAGCAACGTGGCCTTAGAAGACGCTTCTGGTTTTTGAAGCCCTTGTCTTGCAGATGCTGTGTGATCGTCGCTGGGCTACAATCAGCACCAGGCAGTCCTTTGGATCCTCCAATTCAGAGACGGTAAAATATTTTTGGGTCTGCCACTTGACATTTTGGTTCCGTGGCCCTCAGGATCTTGTAAAAAAGAAAAAAAAATCTACCGGTTTACTGTGTCCAACCTCAACAGAGATGGGATCCTGTCAGTGGCTTTCCTTAACCAGCTCAACAATTCTTCCAGGTTCAAAGAAATTGAGTTTTATTTTGCCTTTGCCATCAAGAAACCTTAACACAATGATCAAATTTAAGCACAAATTCTGTCTTTTAAAGGCTGTGAATTTAAACTTTTGATCACTCCTTTTCATTGAAATTGTTATTTTTATTAAATTGGCAGCAAAATTATTTGTTCTCTTGCTCCTCTTTCCTGTTTTTGCATTTTGAAGGTCTTTTTAGAACCATGTTAAGGTCCAGCTGTAATAAAAACATTTTAACAAGGAGTGTATAACTAAAACTCAAAATCAGGGAGACAGAATTTTACTGTTCTTTTATTGCCAAACAAGAAAAAATCTTTTAAAAAAATCTGCAATTTTGCAAAGAAAATTTGTTTAATTCTAAGTCAAATTAGCTATTTTCTTTTCATTATATTGATATTTAAGTTTTAAATCAATTGAAAAAAAGACAAAAAACTACAAAAGTCATGATGTATGGCTTCAAAACAAATTATTCTATCAGTGAAGATACTGAGTCTTACATAAAGTTAAATTGGACTCAAACGCTAACTTGCACAGTAATAAATCTGGGAAATATTTGGCAAATCAACTCAAAATAAACAAAGAGAAGACAACTATTTCATCAGTCATAGACCTAACAGGAAATGCAACACATGATCCAGCTGCAATAAATTCAGTTTTTAAAAACTTTTACCAATCTCTCTACTCATCCCAAATTAATCCCTCTGACAATGACATCAACAGTTTTCTCAATAGCATAGATTTGCCTAGACCAACAGAGGAACAAATCACAGCCCTGGAGTCCCCTTTTACTAAAGAAGAGCTACATAAAGCATTAACCAACATGCCTAGTAAAAAAGCCCCAGGACCAGACGGCTTCCCAGCAGAATTTTATAAAGAGTTTTGGCAAATCTTAGCTCCCATTTTTCTCAGAATGACAATAGAAATTAAGGACAACAATTATCTACCTCCAAATATGAATTCTGCTAATATAATCTTACTTCTGAAACCTGGGAAAGATCCCACATCACCATCCAGCTATCGACCCATATCACTGATTAATGCAGATCTTAAAATAATCTGCAAAGCTTTGGCGGGAAGGCTGGAGAAGGTAGTTCCCTCTCTAATACATCCTGACCAAACAGGTTTTATAAAGGGTAGACATTCATCTACCAACATGCGCAGATTAATCAACCTCATAGATTATACAACCATCAACAACCGAGAAGCAACCATTTTGTCACTGGATGCAGAAAAGGCATTTGATTGGGTCAACTGGAAATTTTTAATAGCCACCCTGAACAAATTTGACTTTGGAAAATCATTTATTAACTGGATTAAAATACTATATGCCTCTCCTAATGCTCGTATCAGAACAAATGATCAAACATCTCCAAGCTTTAATTTACAAAGAGGAACCAGACAAGGCTGTCCACTATCTCCGTCTTTATTTGCACTATTTATTGAACCTCTAGCTGCTGCTATTAGGCAAAGTCGAGACATTGAAGGCATTCAAACCAAAAATTTAGAACACAAAATAAGTCTTTATGCAGATGATGTTTTACTATTTACTCCTAATTCACAATCTTCCATCTGCCAAATCATCTCCCTAATTAATAGATTTTCCTCAGTTTCAGAATACTCCATAAACTGGTCTAAAAGCACAATTTTACCAATTAATTGCAATTATCTAAATCCGTCATCTATTAAAATACAAACAGGCAACATAAAGTACTTAGGTATAAATATCTCCTCTAGGCTTTCTGATCTACTCAAGCTAAACCACACCCAACTACTTAAAACAACCGAGGCTGATCTCACTAGATGGAAAACTCTACCCATTTCTCTAATCGGGAGAGTTGCAGCCATAAAAATGATGATTCTCCCAAAAATTAACTACCTATTTTCAATGATTCCTTCCAAACCTCCAACTACTTGGTTCAAATCATTAGACTCATTAATTTCCCAATACCTCTGGGAAGGTAAACCCCCACGGATTAGTTTAAAAACTATTAAAAAACCTAAAGATAGAGGAGGACTAGGCCTTCCAGACTTCCAGGACTACTACTCCGCGAACAGATTGTGTTATGTACAAAAATGGCTGAATCCTGGTGTGCTGGATGAATCCTGGCTAGACATTGAACAAAATCTCTGTGATAACCTAGATATTTCTAATTTACCTTTCTTCAGTTCTAAAATTAAACAACACAAATGCTTCAGAAGTTTAAACATCAGCTCATCCTTAACAGCCTGGTGGGATTTTCTTAAAAAAAACAACCTCACATTATTTCCATGTAAACTTACCCCCATTTGGAATAACCCTGACATTTTGATTAACAAAAACATGATTCATTTTGCTTCATGGAAGAACAAAGGAATCGAGCAGTTCCAGCATATAATTCAGAATAGAAAATTTATGTCCCTCTCAACGTTATCCTCAACCTATGGAATTAATATAAACAAATTTCTAGAATATCAGCAGCTTAAATCAGCTATAAGCACTAAATACTGCCTGACCCAAATAGACCTAGACCCTCCCCTTACAGTAACACATTTCATGGACCTTAAAAATCCCAAACTCACCTCCAAAATTTATAAGATGTTATCAGACATAGATGAAACCATTTACTTACCCATGACAAAATGGGAGTCTGAGCTATCATTGAATTCTAGTGATCAATTTTGGCTACAGATCTGTTTGAATGCCTTTAATATGACCAAAAGCCCTAATCTGCAACTTATTCAATACAAGATTCTCCACAGAACTCACTACACCGGACAGAGGTTATTTAAAATGGGTCTCAATCAGTCTGCTACATGCACACAGTGCATAGGTAACAACATAGACGACTATTTGCATGCCCTGTGGGTCTGTCCACCTGTCCAATCATTCTGGCGTAAGGTTTGTGAGGATTTATCAATCTGGTTTAATCATAAGATTCCTGCTTGCCCCAAATTCTGCTTATTAGGTGACCTGAATAACATCAACATGGAATCTAACAAGGCTTATATGGTTCTCACCGCTGTATGTATCGCAAAGAAAACTATCCTCCTAAACTGGAAATCTAAAAATAATCTTAGCATCAACCACTACAGAAACCTCATGTCAGAGCATATTAGTTCAGAGATAATGTCCTCCACAAAAAACCTGTCGGCTTCAGACTCTCCCTGGCTCCAGCTGGTTAGTCACATCACCTAGTGGGGGTGGGATGGTGATAGGTTGAGCCGGGTCCTGGCTGGTTGGGTGGGCCGGGGTGGGTTTGGGGGGGTGGGCTCTGCCGGGCCTGTCGTTCTCCCGGCTCGGGGCTCTGGTTGCCTGGGTGGGGTGGTGGTGGGGGCGCACACTCTGCCGGCAACTTGGCAGGGGTTCCTGGGCGGGTGCCTGCTGGGCGCAGGGTAGGCAGTGCGGCTGACCGGGAACGGCGGCCGGGTGCCGTGCTGGGTGGCTGGTCGCCGTGGCGGGGGCTGGGGGGGGGGCTTGGGGGCTCTGGGGCCTGGGGTCGTCTGCCCGTGGCCGGTGTTTCGCCCGTGGCCGGTAGTTGGCGCGTGGCCTGGCCCCCCGGGGGTCGGCGCCGCAGTCACAGCAGGGGTTAATGGGTTCACTTGGGTGGGTTTATTTCATTATTATTATTATTATTATTATATTAATTATTATTATTATTATTATTATTATTATTATTATTATTATTATTATTATTATTAGTATTATTATTATTATTATTATTATTATTATTAGTATTATTATTACTTATTTATTTTTTGGGGGGGGGGGCCTGGGGGGGCAGTGTGCTAGTCCTCAGGGGGGCCAGGGTATGAATGGTGGGGCTGGACCCCCTGCCCCCCCGTTCTGGCACCGGGACCCTTCCTTGCTGGCTGTCTCTCGGCGCCGCGAGGCTCTGGCCTCCAACTGCGGCTGGCTTGGCGTTTCTGGCTGCCCGGCCGCTCTGGGAGGGGGGGCGCCTACCGCGGCCGGCTGGGGGGCCGGTCGCTCGGGGGAGCCTTCTCCCCCGGTTGTGCCCATCCGCCCGCTCCTCCCCGCTCTCACCCAAACAAATATTGCACACAGGCACATAGGGCCCCGGGATCTGGATGGGAGGGGTATGCTGGCGGGGCTCACTGGGGATGCCCCTCTCTGGGTTCTCGTTGGCACCCGCCCTCCTCCCCGCTTTTTACTTGCATATTAGACACTCTGATTCATCTAGGGCCTTGTGGAGAGGGTCTGGTGGAGGGGGGCACGGTGAAACATCCGTGCTCACCTTTCGCTGGCCCCCCCACAATTTTAACTTCCTCTGTAGACACACACACTGCATGCTAGCAGCACACACACAGCAAATACACACCACTCACAGAGGGACTCCGGAGTGGGGGGCTTTGCGGCTTGGCAGCGGTGGATCCCCCCACACTGGTGACCTCCTATTTTACCTGCAGCACACACACAGCACTCCCACACCTCCATACATGGGTGGGGTCGGGGGGGGGCGGCCGGTCTTCACCCGCCTGGTCCTCTCGGGGCGGCCGGGCTTATGGGTGTCCTGTCGGCTGCGGGAGGGGTCGGGCATGCGGCGCTGGGGGTCGGCCGGCTGGGGGGGGGGTTGCTGCTTGGCGGCGAGGGTAGGGAGGGTAACCAGATGATTGTGAGTATGTGTGTGTGAGTGCATGGGTAGGACCGACCCGGGGGCTGGCTCGCTGGGACCCTCTGGTGCTTTCCCTCCCCATCACAGAGAGGGGAGGGCACTGAGAGGGTTGGGGAGGGGGGGTCAGATATTATGGCGGGGGGGGTGGTAGTGCGTAGGGTTTTAGGGGGGTGGCTGTGGCTGTGGGTGCGTGGCGATCCCTGGGTTGCTAAGGTCGCGGGCCTGGGCTGGCTTGCGGGGACGGGGCGCCGGTCGGGTGGTGGCCGGCTCTTGGGTTCCGGGGGCCCTGGCTTCGTCCCTGGCCTTTGTCTCGGTGTCCGGCGCCCGGTGGCCCCCATGGCTGCCGCCTGGTACGGCTAAGCGCTCCTGTCTTGTGGCCTGGGGGCCGGACACTGGGTTCGCTTGTGCCTCTGGGCATTGGGGGGGCCCCTGTAGGGGGGGCCCTCTCTGTGCCTGGCTGGTGGGGTGGGCGGTCCCCTCCTCCTCCCCCCTCCCGGGCTGCCTGGGTCCGGATGCTGGGGGGGCTTCTGGCCTGGGGGGCTCTCCTCCCCTCTCCTGGTCTGGCTGGTCTGGCTGGGTAGGATCTGGCTCCCTTTATGAACACACGGTTCACGTCGGCAGCATGCATGTATCTCCACCCCCACGTGCACGTGCACACTCCACACTGCTCCCTGTCTGCTTCATCCCTCCTCCTTACCTACAGTGTATTGATGGACAGTTTTTTTTTCTCGCTCATCTTAGTGTCAGATTTTCACCTTTGATGTAACATTCGTCTTTCCAGCAGATCTGGTATAATTGTTACAGCTTAAATTAATAACTTAGTCAAATCAGTGCTTGTATCCCCCACCTTTTCACCTTTCTTCCTTTTACTCTCTTCCACCCTCCCCTCACATTCTTCCCCTCTCCCTCCCCACACACACTAAATGTAACAAATAAATAAAAAATAATACGACAAAAAGGGGTTTATACAAATCTACACTCTAGTTTCTTGAAGCTATATAACCTCTTTTTGTGATAGTAAAACCTGTCCAACACAAAAAGCCTTCAGCTCTAATCTGTTTGCTCAGCTGTTGGACAGAACAAGTTAAAAAAAAAAAAAAAAAAAAAAAAAAAACGCTAACTTGCCCTTTCTTTCCCAACAAAGACAGTGAAAAAATATAAGAAATGTCACTTTGGAATTGTCCTCATGTAAACTTTACACAACCAACAGTCTTTGCTGATGGATTCCAGCAGAGTAAAGACAAAGGAAGAAAATCCATTTAAAAAAGCTTATTTCCAGCCAAACTCGAAATGTCTACCACCTGCTGGTCTCTGTGTTGACACACTCCAAGACTGTGCATGAAACAAGGAATGGTGGTTTGTGGCAGACAAAGAAAAGAGAACCAAAATAAACAAAAGACGCTCTTTAGTTTGCCATAAATTGTGTTATTTGTATAATGTGATAATTAACATTAGTTAGGGTTTATGGAGTGTATATTGTGTCCAAATTAAAGTTTGCAAAAAATAAGCACAACCTCTAGACGAGAGAAGCAAGTGAGGAAGTTCAGCCTCCGCAACCTGCTTTATTTCGGCTGTTAAAAAATATATATATATAAAAAAAAAAAATAAGGAAAATGTTGAGCCGTATCTTATTGATTATTTAGCCACAAAGAGGCACCGGCATTTCATTAAGGCTTTTTTCAAAGCCTTCTAAAGTTTATGGCTTTATATCAGAATACATGTCATCGGGCTGGTGAAGAGTCAGCACTGCCTGACATTTTGACAGTCTCTTCGACACACTCAGTTTCCATTTGAAAGCAATATAGTCTAACCTAATATCCTGCTGGAGGCCCTCAGAAACAAACACAAAGGCACAGAAATATGTAAGCACAGATATATATGGAACGACATGAATCAGCACATAAAGACAACTAGTCATCCTGAGCTGCATACAATCTTGTTCTTGTGTCTCACCCCCACCCCAACCCCCAAAAAACCACAAAAAAAAAACATGTAAATCACTTTCCTCTGCAACATATGTTATTGTACATCAAATATTAGCTGCTCGAAGCCTGTGGAGAACTGTTTTAGACAAAAAAAAAACCCTCAAGATTTAGGATTTGGTAAAGAAATTTAGGGTACACTATCATCATCATTACACTATCATGTAATTAATCTTACTTTATTCTAACCTAATAATTACTTTGAAAACTTGCATTTAAATTAATACAATTGGGAAGAATGGGATGCAGCGGCAGAGAAAGAGAGAAGAGAATATAAAGGCCTCGTCTCACAGTCACATACGTACGTTTTGTGCATATTGGTCATGGCACATCGACTAATGAGGAACACGAGAAACCCTAATAAATTACGTATAACATGCACATATCACAAAAGACCAGAATTTCATTCACCGAAAATGCACAAAATGAATGTAGTGGCTGTGTGACAGGGCCTTAGGAAGGAGATGAAACACACAAGGAAATGACACCGGAGGAATTGAACCATTTAGAATTTGTTTCTTTGTTGTGAAGAGACTGAAACAAACAGGAAAAAATGCTTTTTTTCACCCATGATGATTAGCATATAAACCACTTACGTGCAAGCTACGAAGCCGTCATCATGACCACCCGTCAAACTGCTATCAAATAGTCCATTTTTAAAAAAAACTATTGAAATCTAAACAATGGGATGATTAACGTACCAATAATTGATTAAGATTTATTTCTTAGGGAAGTGACTGTGATTTAAGCGGAACAATGCCATTCATTTCTGAGAATGGACTTTGCAGAAGTAACTGTTCGACGTCGTCAGGCCATCATTTCTGTTAACAGAAACCTCAATGGGCATTATCCATTGCATAATAGATGACAGTTATAGATTAAAAATGAGATTAAAGAAATAATGCACACATTTTTCTGTCATTTATTTATCACAATAATTTAACATCCCTAGAAATAAGATTAAGATTAAAAGAAAAAGGTCAGAAGCTTTTTTTTTAATGCTAACAAAGCAGTAGCATTTGCATGGTGTGGAATAATGATTACATTTTGCAATTAGCTTTTTTAAAAACATACCGTGACTTACTCATGCCATGGCAGCCAATTGCTAAATGAGGCTTCAAATAGGCAGAAGTGTTGGCCTCTTCTAACCCATGTGGGTAACATGAACACACGTTCTGCTCTTATTTTTATGCATGCTGTCTGTCAAAAGCATTATACAGCGAGACTTCCATCTCTGAGTCAAATGAGCCCAAGGTATAAGGCAAAGAAAAAAAAAACAATCATCATAAAAAAGCAAAAATACAAGACCCCTCCTGCCTCACTGAACAATAAAACTATTTACCTTTGGGTGGTTTTAAACAGACAGATGCTAACATGCGACTGAATCTTCTGAGTTCTTAGTAATTTCCTCAGCATTAAAGTTTAAAATCTGGCGTGGCATTTGCCTTTGAATGTGTCATTTGTCAGCTGAGTGTCAAAATCCTAAAGTTCTGCCGAATTCTTCTCCCTACCCCTACATTTAGCCCTCCAAACGGGGAGTTATGGAAAAGTAGTGTCCTTGAATTTGGACGTTACTCCCACTCGATGACGTCATCAATAGTCGCCAGTCGGCTACGCTAGCGCGGAGCTGCGAGCGCTCGGACATACATAACTTTTTAACTTTAAAAAGGTAATACTAAAATAAACAGGTTAACGCTTTCTTTTACGGTACAGTACTTACTGTGTACTTAAGTGGTATTTACATGGTACTTATTGTGTAACTACTGGGTACTTTCATTGTAAAGTCATTACCTACATTTAAAAGTAAACGTATGTGCTTCAGAGCACACCAATGCAAAAAAAAAAGCGCTTCTCCTCCGCAGCACAGCACTACACGGAACACCCTCACAGCATGAGGGATGCTTAGCCCTTGTGCTATCTTGTGGGGTCAAAATGACCCCACCTCTTACATTGATGTGTTATCCCTTCCAGGAAAAAGATGGATAAAGGTGAATAGGGTTTCATGTAATCCATGGACACCAGTAAAGATCACAAATCATTGAAGAAAAAAGGTTCTTGTGAGGGTCCAGATGACCCCCACTCCCAACGTTAAAGTGTCTTGGGCACAAGGGTTAAAAAAACTATTTTGGACAACCTTACTCCTCCAAATGCCCCAACAGTTGGAGGGGTAGGGAGAAGGCCTGGGGGTAGGGGATGAATTCCGATTTGGCCTTCGTCCGCTGTGTTTTTTTGAAGGCGGATCCTAAACCATCCAGCCAGCTTACACAGGAGGGGGGGAGTATGATTGCTCATGGAGAGAGCCAAAATGTGTGGGGGGGGCTCCCTGTTTGAGCAGAAGGTGTTTGAAGGGGGCACAGGAGGGAAAAGGGAAGTAGGAAAGATTGATGACTGCGAGACTCAGTGACACACCGGTGGGAAAAGTGTGTGAGCGCGTGCGCGAGCAAGCGGCAAACTCTACTCGTTCCCCCTTTGATTGAACGCTCATGCGCACCTGCTCGTGTCCCTTTGCCCCCTTTTTCTAGCCACACACATGTGCACACCCATCCTGACAGGCGGTTGAACTTGTTTGCTCTTCCAGAGTATATTTGCAGTTCCACAGGGTCTGTGCGAACGCACAACTTTCCAACATCTGCCTGGGTTTTTGCATTGCTCTGCCTGTGCGTGTTGTGATGAGAACGCCCACACTCACCTGTCTGGGGATCAACAGAGAAGTACGGCTGGCCCTGCACCAGTGTGTACACTAGCTTGGCACTGTTCCCGTACGTCGGGTCATCAGCATCTGTTGCTGTCACCTGGATTATAGACGTGCCTGCAGGGAGGACAGACAAGGAGGGATAGAGGAGAGAAGGGAAAGGCAAATTGAGTCAAGAACAAAGCAAATAAATAAGGTGGAGGGGGGGGGGGGGGATGAAACAAGGCAAAGTTGTTTTTCTGGCCAAGAGACTACGACAGGGCGAATGAATGCTTCATCCAACCACCACTATTTTCTCTGCCACTTTTTTTTCCTCTCCATCTTTTTTTTTTCCTGCAGAAGTGTGACAAATTCTTCATTTGCAGCCCGCCCCCACAGATACTCCACCCCACTCTCCTCTATCCTGCCACTCACCTTCCTCCTCCCCAACACTCCCCTGATTCTCTCTGTCTCACTTCATTTCTCTTCATCTCCGTCTCCAATTCCCTCTTGCTCCTGCTCTCAATCAAGCCGTCTGTCTCTTCAACAGCCTCCCTCTCATTCCCGTAAATCTTCTTTTTACGGATCACGGGCCGTCAATTTGGGAGGACCGTTTTATATATATATATATATATATATATATATATATATATATATATATATATATATATATATATATATATATATATATATATATATATATATATATATATAGTTGGGGTAAAAGTAAGAATACATGACCACATGATTGAATGCAAACATGTCTTATTTGTTCTGTATTTGTAAAGCTTATTTGTACATACGTTAAGACAAAAAATGACTATTCCCTGGGGAATCGCAGGTGGATGAGAAGGAAGGTAGCAGCTGGTAGCCTGTTTGTGATCAAAGCCCAAACAGAGTCACAAGGGGGCGAAGAGAAGTCTGTGTGCATTTCTATGTGTGAAGGAACGTGCAATCTGGGGCATAACATCCACTGATTGCAGTACTGATCCATTACAGGTAGAGGTGTTGCACACAGATGGCAAACAGAAGGTGTGTGAAGACGGCACTACAGAGAATTCTGCATTGGTTTAAACCACAGCCTCCAAAACATTCCTGACAGGCGTCGATGGAAAGAACTGAAAGAAAGGTTTGGCTCGTTCAGTTTAAGGCGATTTAGCCAACAAATTATACATATGTGATTCCGACAAACAGCCTCCAATTTATCCAACTGAACAAAACTTTAGGGTCCTTCAACAATCATCTGTCGTCCCTACAGACAGGCTTTTCTCCGGTGTCAATGTCAAACTTGTAGATTATTGCATTTAAACACTAAAAAGCCTCGCTTCCTCTGAAAGGTATGATACGGTCCAATCCAGTATTTTGAGCGTTTCCTTTACAAAATGGACCCATATAAGCCGGCCCGAATCGTACCCGTTGGTTGTAGGTTAACCAAACCTTTTGATTGATTGAAGATCATTACCACAAAAGAAAGCGACTGCATTACTCTTCGTCGCTTGCAATCTTCTCTCAAACAACATTAAATGCTTTGTTTAGACAAAGTACTAAAAGGCAAGTAAGAAAAATTAACTGCTGTATTGTTGTTGTTCACCCTGCATGAGCCGTAACGGTCCAATTTTGAGTGGAAAGGCTCACCTGAATTGCCTGAACCTTTCTAAACTGGAAGGTTCAGGCAAACAAGGATTTGGTTTAGCTATTTTGTTGTAGCAGGAACTAGTGTAACCTGAAACAGATGTAACATCATCTTTAGAAAAAAGAGGCCTGAATTTATTAAACTTTTGAGTCTCGTTCCTTTTTTTATATTATGGAGTGAACAAATAATATATGAATTGATCAACATCTAGGCAAACCACAGTACAAAGTAGAAAGCTAATAAGTGAGCTGTCTAATTTCTAAGCGAGCACACTGAGCATTGACTACCACATTGTTGAGAGCCAAATGATTATCCTACATCCTAGGTGTCAAACTCCAGTCCTTAAGGGCCAGCTTGTTTTCCTGTTTATCTTCCCAGGCCTACCTGCTTCTGAATATCAGGACCAGACGTGTTTTGCTAAAAAAGTAGCTGCAAAGGTAGAGATAGAGGAGAAGCAGGACACAAGTCCTCCAGGACTGGAGGTGTACTCATCTGGCCTACAAACCACCAATTTAAGAAGCTTGTTTTGATTATTTTTTTTTTGTCTTCAAATTATTCTACTGAGCGGCAATTCAACAGCAGTATCTGATTTCTCCGATTTATGTTGTGCTAGTCAACATCAACAATTGGACAGGAGTTTCAAGGGATCATTTTTATTTTAGAAAGCAAAAACATTGAAAAAAGGTCAGGACTTTTATCATGCATTCCTCAAGATGAATGGTATTGGAGTAACATCAGTACACTCACTCTCAAAGGTCCATAGTTGGTCCATTTTTTGTAAATCTTTGGTTTTGCTGGGAAACTGAGCCAGGTTAAAATGTACTTTTTTAAATGTATTATTTGTATTGGGCATTTACTCAACAGTGTTAGTTGACGGGGAACTAGTTGCGTACTCACAGTTTAATAGACATATGTTTAATTTAAGGACATCTAGAAATGAAACAGCTTTCAGTTCGGCATTTGTTTATTGGTCTCTTTTCATCAAAGTTTTTTTTTCCTCTATTACATCCAGAGGACATAAATAGATAAGTAGGCAGAAATATTTTCCTCTCACAGCAATAAAAAAAAACTTAATGTGACATTGGCAGTATGGCTAAGAATGATGCAACAAGTGCAAGGCAGACAGACTTATTGGTATGCTTTCTTTCAACCGTGCCATGCATCCAGTCACAGCCTACCAGGATCAACGGCTCACACTGCCAATCATCGCGCTGGAACGCTCTTACGACGAGATTCATGTCCTTTGAGGGAAACAAGAACTTGGAATTCCTTGCTGATAAATATGTGTGGTTGTGCTGCGTTTTTAATGTTGGCAAGTGAGTGTAAAATTAAGATGTGAACCGTTTTCCCATTTCAGTGCGGAAACACATGCGACGGATGTTTACACCCAGTCGAGTGTAACCCACAAAAAAAACACTTGGCAGACACTTGTTTGGAAGGAGGGAACTGGCTCACTTCCAGAGCTCTTTGCCCCTGAGTCTCTCTGTCACATGAGAAGGAAACGCCACAATCCCAACCCCGAACCTCGCCCTTGAATGTCTCACGTAGCGAGTCGTTGATGGGATCCTCACCGCAGCAATATCTCCTCAGCCATGCAAGCTGCAAAAACATTTTAGTAAATATTAAATTATCGAGTAAATATTGAATCCTTGATTGACTTACCAACTCAATCTCAAGATTGAGCTGCAGTGAGGAGCAGACGCTCATGAGGAAGATGATAGGATTACTAAATACTGCTCGCCTCCCTTACTTGCTCCCTTTGGACTCTTCCCCGGCAGGGTGCTGGCAGGGTTATTATTCTAATCTGAATTAAACAATTCGACACAACAGGGACCTGGTTGTTTGGACAGAAAACCTTTCGGAGGCAGATGGCAAGGACCTCAGGCCAAATCTGTTGAACTTTTCTGAACTAACCCGTTTAAGGGCTGAATAATGCTCTCTCTTTAGGCACATTTAAAAGTTTGCTTTAAAAGTGTTAGGAGGCAAAAGTTGTCTTTGAAGAACTCTTTTCACGAAGATGCGTGATGGAGTTTAGAGGAAGATTACTTTTTGAAAATGCAAACTGTTTCCAACAGCTTTGAGCTGAATCACAAACCTAAATTGTTATCGTCATGTTAACATCTCACTGCAACATGGGAGGATTAGAATAAACACAATTTCTTATCTTTCCTCATTCCTTTTACAATGATTGCTAACACTTTACACACAATTTTCTGCAGTGACAGAAACACTATCATGTCACTGTGACTGTAACAAGCATTGGCTTGTCTTCAAAAAAAGGTGGATGTCATAATTTTGTATTTTATCATTCACAATTGGTCAAATTTTGCATTCAGTGTCAATGCTTTACTAACTTCCTATATTTTCCTCACTAAAAAACATATTTGAAAGGTTTAATTAATTTTTAAAAAAAAGAAAGGTTGCCTTATAGTCCGGAGTGAGATATATTTTTGTGGTTGTGTTTACTGATGTCAAACACATTTTGAGAGGTACATTGCGCTTTGTCTAAATGTTTGCTTGGTTGTTATTGAGAACAGGGTAACGCAGCTAACATATAGAGATGTTGGATTGTTTTTGTTTACTTGTTGCTTACAATTTTGGGACTTACAGATATTGTGAATGCACTAACATAGCTAACACTTTCAACGTGGTTAATGTACAGAGTGTTAAAAACACATTTTAGAGTTACCGTGGATGTAACAAATGGTTTGTCTTGAGTGGGTTAATTCCACCAAAAGTATTATAACTAGTTACTGTGTTCCTTGTACCTGTGTGTTTGTCACTCTGTCCGATGGTACTTAAACTTACCATGTCCACCTAGCACGCGACGATGAAGCGTGCATGCAGACTGCTGTGGCCCATGGGGTTAAATTTTGTGTCAAAATGAAGAAAAAGAGCCATTGATAACAACCCAGAGTTGTCTTTGGTAAACCCCAGAACACAACAGGGAATGTGACCCAATTACATGTTGTTGTGTCCCTTTCGGCATATCCCCTCAGGGGTCACCACAGCAAATCAGCTTTTACTGATTTGCACAAGTGGTTTGGCAGAGTTTTTTACCACCCTACCTGACACAACTTTGTATTTTACCAGGCTTGGGACGCGCACAGGGAGACCTAGACTTTAGCCCCCTTGTTGCTACATAGTTAGGCCACACTGGTCATCACTGTAAATAAAGTCTGACTGACTGATGGACTCTGACTCTTTTGTCTCACAAAATGCGCCATATAATAAATGCGCCTTATAAGACATAGACCGCTCATTGACGGTGTGCCTTAACGCACGGGAAACCAGGGTTTTTTTCCAAGGAGCACGATGAGTGTGGGTCCTTGGACAAGACCCTTCATGCTACAACTTAACTATGTAGCCTCAAGGGGATTCAAATCTGGGTCCCCCTGTGCCAGTCCCCAGCCCGGATAAAATAGAGGGTTGTGCGTGAAAGGGCATTGGGCCTTTCTAGACCATAAGAATTTATTTTTATCACAACCGCTGGGCTTTCTTTGGGAATATCCACCTGTTCTGGAATTCTGGGCCACAGAAAAGAAAGCCTTCAGTCAAAAAATTAAAATGTTCCTGTGGTACATTTTTTGTAGTTGGAGGTTTCAGTTAGTCACATAACTTTCATCCCATTTGAAAAGAATGTGCTAGAATAATACATATAGACTGCGAGAAATTGCAGTCCAAAAGCAGCAGTATGGTCTTTTGTTGTTAAATATGAACAGACAGCATCTCTAAAATACGGATGATGCCCTTTGTATGGTGCTTTGTACTATATTTGTACTTTCTTTTTTGTTTTGTCACTTAAGTGATTAAGTCGATTGTTTTTCAGTTGTTAAAGTCTTTATGGTTTGCTTTCAAAGCATGAGCACAAATGTCGAAATAAGAACAATGGCCTCCTAAAACCATTAAGATGATTGCATAACGTAGGAGCTTCCCATAATAATAAAAATCATATTATCATTACTGTAACCCACACTGTTTGACTTGTGCATAATCACAAGCTGCACATCTTTTGAATTAGCTGCTGCAAACAGATTGCATGTATCGTAATGTTCCTACTGATGTAAAATGGCCACTGGTTTTTAATCAACATAAAAGGAGGGCTTCATACATCCTAAAAGCAGCATTGATGACAGTCTTATTAAAAGTCAGCCATTAATCTGACTTATTACAGATTCTGCCCGCACTGGATTTAAATTAGATTCCCATTTGCATTTGGTTTTAGGGGGGTTTTAACTGAGATCTTAAGATCTGCAAGTGCGCATTCACTAACTCCAACAAGATTTCTGACCTTGTATGAGTGACTAAAAGAAAAAACAAGAAAAAACAAGAAACACCCTTGATGGCAGGCGTTTGAAGTCATCAGAACTCAATTCTAACTGACTCCAACATGACAGACAGAGAGTCTACATTCCTGCAAATCTTTTTCAAGAATCTTTAAAAATGAACAAAAGTTTTCTTTTGACTGAAACGGGAAAGGAGGGGATCTGTTCTCAACCATCCCTTTTGCATCAGCCTTTTAGTCAGGCTAATTCAGATCACCAGTATGCTCAAGTTAGGGTTATCCAATCACAACTTAGAAAGTTTTAAGGTACTCAAGAGCTTTAAAAAGACTAAAACAGCAAAAGGCAAAAAAAACATGGTGGTTCAGATAAGCTGTGTACTTGATGCATTATTGACATGCCGTTGTGCATCATTTCTATACTTTTCAAATACAAATCATGGGATATGAAAAAGTAAAGAGTTTTTTTCTGTTTGTTAATTAGTGGGTAGCAGTTGGGATGCCACAATTCTTGGTTTAAAACTGAACCCTATGTTTCATCATTGAACGGAATCATGGCAAAAGTAAATCCTTGAATCCCTACTGCATACTAGTGTGTTTACATTAAAAAGAGTCTATTTAAACGCATTCATCTGCCCGCTTCGGCCTTTCGGGTTCAAAACTCTCGAGTCATAGTTTTTAAGTCAGTTTTCAACGTACAAAATTTACAGCAATGGAGGGCGCGTCAAACGTTAAACTAGTTGAGCTTTGACCAATCAGAAAATCTGTTTTGGTAATGACATATGGTGAGCTTCCTTTTCAAAACACGGAAGTGCCAACCGGTTGAAAATTGATCATGAAGGAGAAAACAGTAATTTTGTCGTATAATTCCCGGCCAAAATTATACGACACCAGGTTGTAAATTAATCGGAATAGCGGTTTAAAAGAAAAAGCCTGGAGCAAGATTCACAGGATTTGCACCGCTTTAACATTTTCCACATACTGTGAGTCCATGTGCCAGAATAGCAGCTCACAGCTCAGTGTGAACTCCATATATACATTCAAAAACCCATCTCCAGCATGTTCTCGAACGCGCCACACATGGCCGGTATTTACATAGCATAAGAAGGATTTATTTCCTATTGGCTTATAACATTACAGCAGGGTTTTTCTTTATTGCTACTCGCTTATAACCAAATACGTTTGTTTTGTTTTTTGTTGGTGTTTTGTAATACACAAATCAAATAACAACCAAAATAGAACAGTAACCCAAAAAACGAGGTTTAAACCAAATAATGGGGAAATTGAATTCCTGCACTCCTGGTTAGCAGCAATTGCAACCTAAACTTCCTGTATCATCAACCAAGGTCAAATGGTTGTCATTCGTGCACAATGATCTAAATGTATACTTCTACATTTGATTATGTCATGGTTTTTATCTATTGCTCATTTGTATCACTAACTGTACTTAACCTCTCCCTAAATCGTTTATAATTATTTCATGGAATACAATACCTTCCTTCGTTATTGCACCACTATGTTTATTCTATATTTGGTGTGAATGTTTCATATATCCTGTAAATTTTCCTACCCACTCTTTTATTTTACCTTAAACCTTATGGCATTCGGAGCAAACAGCAAAGTAAGCATCTCATTGTACAGGGACACCCGTCTCCTTGCTGTACTTATGACAATAAACTCCTTTGAATCCTTTGACTACTTGAATGAAAATGACTTCAGATTTAGATTCTTTATTTGTCCTTCGTGTACCAAATCAGAAATGCGAACCGAACGAAATGATGTTGCCTTGTCCACCAAAAAATAGTCCTTAGACAGCACAGTGACAGACGCAGCACTTTGGCAGGTCAAGAACGGGTTGCAAGGTGGATACATATTAAATAAAAACAATAAATACAATAACTATGGGATTTTGTGCAAAAAGAAAATTCAGTGTGAGTTGACTTGTGCTAGGTAAAAAGAACAAGAAAAAAAGGGATGGACAAGAAAGTAGTTGAAGTATTTAATGTAGTTAATGTATAAATTAGAAAATATTCATCATACTAGCATCTGTAGAGCCAATCATTTGCTCCTATTTGTGCATATTGTCTTATATTTGAAGATTTGAATTTGTTTATATAAGAAAATGAACTTTCTGGTTGGAAGCTAACTACATTTCATTGCCTTGTACACATGCAGTAATCGTAAATTTGAATATTATTTGGTCTAATCTAACCTCCAAGAAGAGTTAGAGAAACAATAACCTTCCAGCTGATGCTCAGCTGACGATCTTTGTGTCTAGTCAGTTTAAATCTCGAATAAGGAACGAGTACAGCGGAGAATAGCCGGAGAACACGCAGGGAGGGAGCTCTTAGGCACCAGGATCGGGTAGCTCTACTGCTCTGGTTTCATCCTTTAAGTTCCCTTATTGAGGTGTCTTGATTGCTTTTGTTCCCTTTGTTTTTATTGCCTGAAATAAACTAATAAACCAAAAAAATCATGTATGAAACGAGAGATTCCTGGATTCTCTGAAATTCGTGCAAATAGATAGCACCATTCGTGCACTATCTATTTAGAACACTCACAGTGAATTCTCAAATTCTAAACCAATCCAGAAATATGAAATATTCCAATTCCTCAAAAGCTCAACAGGCTTCAAAAGGAAGCAATTTTCTATTGAATAGACTTACATAACCACCTTGTTTTAAAGACTTTTCCAATGGTTTGTTATACTATTTTCTTTCCATGCCAAGTGTTTTCAATTTAATAGAGCACAGATTTGTGCATCATCAGGAGTAGTTTTATTTTGGCTGGTGGAGATCTCTTGAGAGTAAACCCTCTTTTATGAGAACACCTTGTTCTCATTCACATAACTCCAGCATCTTGTTCTCTTTTTTGGATAAGACTGATTACAGTTGCAGGTGAGGCACCTGATTGCTGAAATATCGTGTCTGGACAGTCTTGTTCCTCACCCAGCACCAATTTTCCACAGACAGTAAACTACCAGAGGAGACATATCTGCATCATTCTCAATAGCCCTGTGCTGCACAAACAAGCAAAGAAAAAAATAGAAAAACATTAAGTATTATTCCATATTAGGTTGAGCATTAAGTGGATTCTTCAGACCTTTTAAAGGCTTAATTGGAAAGTGGTCGCATACACAAGTGTTTTCTCTACATTTATTAGGAAATAATAAAGTCCTTCTATACTGGAGAGAAAATGAGTCTTATTTGTGTCACAAAAGCACTCTATTAAGATTCATGTAAATGTGAGCAGTAACATCACACAATTTACTATGTTCCCTGGCACTAATTAAAGTCCACTGCTTGGAGGGGCGGTCAATCAAACTTAAAGGTTTTATTGTTTAAGTTTGCTGCCTCAAAGGTATTCTGATAGAAGAAATTGCATTTTTTTTTTTTGGTAATAAAATGTCTTTCGGTCACAGCTGCTGCCCAGATCTCCGTTCATATGATACTGTTGCATTACTTATTTAGTGCAGATTATATCATGGTATTAAAGCCGGTGTTTAAAACGACTCAGTACTTGCAGGTTTCTACATTGTTTTAGTGCTGTGTAATCTAGCGTACTCTTCAAAAAGTATTTTCAAAGATAAATTGTGTTCACAATATGGTGCTCATTATTTTTTACCTATCAAATTTATTTCTTATGAACCAAATATGAAAAAATAAATTTTAGCCCTGTACAGTCCACCTAACCAAAGACTTAAAAGATTTTTTTTTTTTTTATTAAGACACTTTTTAAACCATTTAATACATTCCACAAAGAATTACTATAATAATTTTTTCAGTATGTCTACTATCACTTATGATATGTTGGGTGATTTGGTAAGTATTTGTTTACAACAATCTTAGTTTAAAATGCAACAACATTGACACTAGTGCTCATGAAAAAAAGGCCCACATTTACTCACTTTCAAAATTGATCCATATATTTTTAACATGGTGTAACTGGATACTAAACAATAAATCATCAACATTTTTTTTCCATTATTGCAATACAACAAGTAGTCATTTAAAAAATAAAAAACAATGAATAAAGTTTTAAAAATTAGATAAAACTTTTCCCGCCAAAACTGTCACGAAAGCCGCCATTTTGAAATGAGCCCTTCTACCGTCCCTAGTGAAAGGATTGTGCAGGGCAGAAAATGTAGACCAAGTTCTATCCAATGGGTTTTTAATGGGTTTGGATCATGCTAATGAGAAAGGGGTCTAAGAAATTCTTGTCAAACATGATACAAATGTATATAAAGGGTTAAGAGTTGTTTAGAGCACAGCTAAAGTAACATAAATTGTAAATATCTGACTTGAGGTAATTTGGGTTTTAATTAATGTCAATCACTGGGTTCTAACACCATATAATCTATTTTATTGCTGCCAGCATTTACCATTAGATGAAACAGCCATCATTTTGAATGTTTACACCAATTAGTACTTTATTTTGATCAGGAGTTAGATTTACATTTATGTTCTGTCCGTTCAGACTAATTATTTTGTTAGATTTATAGTATCAAGTCATCACGACATCTTGTCATACAACAAGTCTCATGACAACAAGTAACTTCTTCTTTAACAAGGTAATACGTATCCTTTGAAAAGACAAAGAAGAAAAAGAATACATTCTGGGACTTCTTTACCTATATTTGCCATCTCTGGCACGGTGGCGCTGTAGGGGCCTTCGTCAAAGACCGGGGGGTTGTCGTTGATGTCCTGCACCCGAATCAAGAATTGGGATGACGGCTCCAGAGCTCGGTCCGTCTGCCTGTCGATGGCTGTAGCGATGAGGCGGTACTCATCCTTCTCTTCGCGGTCCAGTGGCTTGGTGACATGGATGTTACCTGTTTTCTCGTCGATCACAAAGACAGAGCCGGCCCCCTCGCCTCGCAGGATATACTTAGTGCGGCCATCTTTTCTGTCCATGTCAGTGTGGAGCTAAAGGGCATAGAAAGTGGGGATGAGTGGCAGCCAGGAACAAAGAAGGAGCATCGACAAAAACATGTACGTAAAATAATGAAGGGTTTATGACAGAAAATGCATATGTAAATATACATTTGAGGGAGGTAAACACTAGTTAAAAACTAAGGTTGTTGTTTTTTCTATGGAGGAAGTTGGTGAACACAAAACAAGCAGATTATACTCAGTGTGCCTCAAGGATGTTTTGAAATTCAACACAAGTGGATGAAAGAAATGTTTAAAACAGCTCTCTATCAAAATCCTGCTGTCCACTTTTTGTGCGTCATCTGTAAACACACAAGCATTCATGAACTCCATTTCTCCTCTCCAGTCCTAAAGCCCTTATCTAGTTCTCAGCAGCTGTGAGCAGTGACAACACACTGAAAGCACTAAATCAAAAAATACAATCAACAGTAGATCAATCATTTATTCCCTGGTTAATAAGTGTGTATAAATAAGAGAGAAGGGGCGCGTGGCGGTGGGACATTGGGTATCGATCTCAGCCCCATGTTGTATTTTATTGGATCAGTGCCTTGTAGGATGGCAAAGCTAGCAGAGCGACCGGCATCCTCTCATGCAGGGAAAGGTAATATCAGCTATCGCTCCACACTGTCCTCTGCCCCATGAGAGATAGACAAGTCAGCGGGATGCAGCAACCAAATCAAAATTCAATCTCATTACCCCTTCACCTGTCTCAATCGAATTGCAACTGTGACCAAAAAAAAATATCCAGTACTAAATTAAGCCGCTCTAACAAAAAGGTCTGACATTGGGGCTTTTGATGGAGAGAGGACAGGGGGAGAGTCTGCTATGCAGGATAGGAGGTTTTAGCTCATTGATGCATTTGTTGCATGGCAACAACTAAGCAGATTGGCTAAATGAAGAGAAAATGGATGCAGCAAATTGAAAAGTTAATTTTCCATGCTGATCGTTGTATTTTGTTGAAGAAAATAGCATGGATGTGGCAGCGTCCATAGGCACAGAATATGATAAGTGTGTTTTTAGCTGAGAAAGCAGTCAGAGCAAAATGTTGACAAAAAGCAGCGCGGCACAAACTATGAATGTTAAACTCGAAAAAAGACAAAACAAGGGTTTCAGTTTATTTGCAAGTGAAACTTGGTGTGAATCACTACAGTGTGATTAGAGATGGACTATTCAGTCAGCTATAAAAGCTAAACAAGAAAATCGGTAACCCATTGATACAAATATGCATCAAATCACTTTGGCTCAAAAAAGATTTTTGATAACTGCACGAAAAAAAACTGGCCCATTAGAAACTGTAAGCCAAAAATGTTTATTTTCTTCTTATTTTCTTATAAAAAAAAAGAATGAAAGTATGAAAAAGAATTATAAATTTGCTACATTTATTTTTAAATGTACTACCCACTCAAATATAACAAGTAGTTTTTTCCCAATAAATACGTTGACCTAACTTAAAATTTTTGAATATGAGAAAGTCAGCAATATTAGGTTTTACCAACTCAAAATTCCACTTTGTTTATTAAACTACAAAAAAATGCTTGGAAAATGTTTCCTTAATTTTTCAAGTATTATAAAAGTTTTTTTTTTCATTTCTTATCCCGCTTGCAGACTGTCGAGAAAAGAATCAAAAGCTGAATCTCCAGTTGTGCTGTCAAGAAGTCAAGGTCTGTGCTGGTGTGGAAAACAGGAAAGACTTTGATTCTTGAGCGTGTCAGACAATTCATTTAATAAGCCTTAAGACTGAACACAGCCAAAATTATTGGTATTGTTGGATCTGACATATTTTTCTGTCAAAAATATAATTACTTTGTTTCTTTTGCACTGCTCACCTGCAACATCAGGACCATTGACTGTATAAGAAAACTGGACTGAGTGAGTGTGACGTCACCCATTGAAAAAGGTTTGATTCAGTCGCGAGATACCGCCATTTGGAGCCAAGCGACGTCGGTAAGCAGTGATTGGTCCAAAATTGGTCTGAGTCTTTGTTTCTGTGGCAACTACAGCCACCAATCAGGAGTTCGTTGGAAGTCCACACCCCTACCACTGAAAGACAATCTGTCAAAAGTTTGAGATGGGAGCCAGCGGGCATCACATGCAGTTATTGAGGCGTCTGATTGGTCAGTTTATAAATTGTCTAACTTGCAATAAAGAAAAAAAATCATGAAAAAAAATCAAGTTCATTTTGAAAAAGGTATCAGAAGAAGAATGTTTATTCTGAATAGAAGTCTATAGGCTTTTGGCTTCTTGGGGCCAGTGGGTACTTCCTGTTTGGAATGCTAGGTTGGAGGGGGTCACTCAGTCCAGCTGTTTTTCCGGAATCCGGTTTTTTGGGAGTTTTTCCTTACCGCGAAGGGGGGTCTAAGGGCAGGGATGCCAGTATAGCTTAGTCAGTTTGTTAGTTCATTTTAGTATTTTACTATTGAACTCTTTGTATTCGTGATCCTTTTGAGTTCATGTTTCACTTCGAAGCCCATCGAGACGACTGTTGTTGTGATTTTGGGCTATACAAATAAAATTGAATTGAATTGAATTGAATTGAGCTCTCATATAAAGTCAATGATCCAGACAAAAGTTGTAGGATTTTTCTTTCTATTCTTTGATGAATCACAATAGAAAACCTGTAGAGAACTTAGAAAAAAACTTCTGGTGTGTATTGTTTTGTTATGGTACAACATTGTCACCGCAAACTAGCTAGGATAATATTAAAGCAAAATAAATTAAATAAAAAGTACAAAAACTTTTTGTTGCTTTGCTTCTATTCACCAAAATGTGCTTAACCCTAAGGATTTCTGAACAATTTTTCATACACATAACCTAATTAAACTCCTTTAGGGATGCAAATAAGCAAACTGGTAAAACAATAATGAAATAAAAAATGAATAAAGCGTTTTACATAGAGAGAAAAGTAGCAGTGTGAAGCATCAAAACAAAAATCATTCTGAATCATTTAAATAAATATTTATTAACTTTTGTCTTTACTTGTTGAGAAAAGGAGATTTTTTAAGCAGCTTTTTGTATTTTCTTACTGTTTCCACAACCAGCAACTCACTGAGTTGGAATCTCTGAGTTTAGTGATGAGAATATTCTAAGACATTTCTGCATGTTAAATAGCAGAGCTTTGATCCTCCAACCCGAGGCACATTTATTTACTATCACAAATAATAATAACCAAACATCTCCCTTCAACATTTTGACACAACTTTAGGTATTAATATCATAACTCAGGATATTAAAGTTCACATAATCTACACTAGGATCAAGCAGAATTTTGGTGGATGTGTCTTCGAGGTAACTCTGTTATGACACAAATGCCATTAAACCCTTTAACAAGAGCTGTCTACATGGGGTAAACTAAAGCCCAAATAAAATCTGTTAAAAAGCTGTTTGTGTGAGGATTGTGCCCTTTCGTTTGTGTGTTTCTTTGTTGTTGTTTTTTTGTTTAAAGCACTGAATTCAATTATCTGTCTATATTTAAGTCATTGATCCTTTGTATAGGTGTCTGGTTTTCACAGGGGCGGAGCTAACAATGTTTTGGTAACTTTGAAAGGCCAAAATGGAAGGCCATTGCTGATGAATGGATCAAAAATACATATTTCTTACCGTTTTTTGTTATTAATGTTTTCATTTAAGGTCTTCTGCTTTTTCTTTCTTCATATGCTTTCTGAACTTGTTTTTGTGTATAAATGTTTTTGCAAACATTTATTTATTTAGGTAAGGAAAAAAATAATATTTTTTGCCTTTGTTTTCACAGTATTTTCATGTTTAAGTTTATTTATCAAACATTGAAGTTCCAGCCAAAAGCCTGATCTCATTTACCACTGGATCACGACAGTTATGGTTCAAAGTTAAAACTCCAATAATATGGGATATTTAATCATTTAAATGATTATATTTTGTTATTAGTCCATATTAAGACTTTAAAAAAAAAACTTTTGAAGAAACTTTTTAGTGTTCAAGCAGCTGGTTGATAAGTTTAGTTAAAGTTTTTTTTTTTTTTTTGATGATTTCAGCACAAATTCATTTTTAAAAGTTCACCATAAATTCCTCTTTTTTCTTTTTGTATTTACTCATTATTATTAGAGCTTTTCTTTATATGTATTCACTCTGATCATGTGCAGTGCTAACTTTTTTTTTTTTTTACGAGTGAAATAGCAAAAAGTCATCATATTCAGGACTGAAGCCATGACACCAAATAATGAAAACCTTATATCTTCAAAAACTTCCACTTCTCGTAAAATTTAGATTTGCCTTAGCTACTAACTAGCAATTGGGAGTTATACAACGCCGTTCCCAAAAATATTACTCCTCCATTGATACATTTTTCCCTTTGAAAACAGGTTTTGCAGACGTCACGCCTGTTAGTGCTCAGCCTGGTATCACTTACCCAGCCAGAGTTTAGTCAGGGCTTTTCCTATAATAAAATTGTGTTTCATCTCCTCACTGTTGAATTGCATAGACCGTAATCATTCCCTTCCTCATTTGGTTGATCATTTATTTTGACAACTATTTTAATACATGCACCGCTAATGTTAGGTTAGGGGTTGTAAGTTAATGGTAGAGAGTGCAAACAAAGGAATGATGGGAAATGAGCAGAGGTTTCATCCGCTCACAACTCAGAGGCGAATTTCTAATGACCTCCTGCTGCTTTGCATAAACAATATCCTACAAAACGACAAGTTGTTGTTGTTTTTTTTTCATTATTTTGTCGAGAAACGGCCTAATCATAATCAAAAGACCACCGGGAAAGGTTTGAAAATAGATCAAAAGATGAATCGGAGAGAGAAAACGAGGCAAATATGTACATGTATGTGTTTTGATTCAATAAAGTTTTTTTTTTTTTTTTTTTTTTTTCAGAAAACGGTTTGATTTTTTACCTTGCAGTAAGTTTAGGGCCTCTTTTCATTCTCAGAAGAGGCCAACTGGGGCCAATTGACCAAAACCTCCAACTGGTCAGGACCACCACAGGAGCCCGGTTCGTCTTTCTCCTAACGAAGAGCCATTAGCAATCAAAGTCTTAACAGCCCCACCGCTTAATGAGGAGACTTAACGAGCTCCTTAATGAAGAACCCGGCCATCATTACCACAGTGAGAGGTGGCAGTGCTGATTGAAAGCACCGCTAAGAGTCATTCCAAAGCAAAAAAAGAAAAAGAAAAAAGAGCCCAGCCTAAGGATATCAAATCCATTTAAGGATGACCTCTTACCCCTATCTGTTCCTTCAAGATTAATATGAAAAGTATAATAGGGAAACGCAGTTACTCAGGTGTAATAAGTAGGAGTATTTCATGGCTTCAGAAGTGAAACAGCCTAGAAAAATAGCCATCCCAATATTTTACACCTGCTTTTTACACTTCTTAGTTATAAAATCCCACATTTCAACAGCTTAACAATATAAAAAACATTGGCGACACAAGTAACTCTATTGATTGGAGTTCTCTGCTTGAAGAATAATTTACCCTGATAAGCCTCCATTTTTGTTTCTGCTGATGTGTATGCAGGAGCCAGCCTCTCCAGCCTCCTAAATCTCCTCAATTATTTATATTATCATAAGGTAATATGCTTATACTCATATACTCAATTTCACATTTTTGCAATAACCATAAATCATGAAATGAGGGAGAAAAGTACTCTCTGCCAACCTCTAAATCACTTAAATAACTAATATCCCATACACACAACTTTGCATTTCTGCCGCACAATCAATCATAAAAACACCAAGAAAATGTTTCTTTTTTCACGGCTATGCATTAGCCTAATGAATGTGGATGTTTTCCATGCAAATTCAGCATCTGTGTGTGTGTTTGTGTGTGTGTGTGCGGCTGCCCGAAAAAGGAGATGAGGTTGCACTAGCTAGAAAACAAGGCGGCGTGAAAAAACAGCGGCTGGCGGCTCACATAAAATGCCAGTGGGCATGCAGAAGCAGCGCAGGGCACCACTGAGCCCCGTGATTGGCATCGAGGTTCAATTCCCCCAGCACATCAGGGAAAGTTTGCAAGGGAATGCAGGCAGGTGTGAGAATATCTCCCAATCTCTTTGGCAAGCTTGCGCGGGAGGTGGGTGGGGGAGCTTTTCATCTCTCCTTTTGGTGACTTCAAAAGATCCAGAGGCTTATGGGACAACCACGAGCCAAGGATGTAAAGCTGGGGGGACAGGACCAAACCTGCCCTGTTAAAACAGTCAAGGGATGTCAAGCAGGGCAGAGGGGAGAGGGGTCAGCTAATCGATTTGGAGCAGGTCCCACCAACTCAGAGAGATGTCGAAAGAAAGAGGCCGATCAGGCTGGGAAATTAATTTGGGACAAGGCCCATATGATTCCAGTGAGGCTGTTTGAAATGAAACCGTGCCTGGTGGCCAGCTTACCTCCTGCTATCACATTATGAGTTTTGCTCCAAGGTATGTGTAGCTTTTGCATGTCCACCTGTGTATCCCCAAATGTGTGACAAAATGATATGTAATATCTCCCCAGATCAGCGGGTATGGAGGATGATTCCCTTTTTAAAAAAAACGGCTACCTATTTATAGCCTCTATGAGGATAAATATAATGTTTTCAAAAAAGAAGCAATGTGAATTTTTGGAGTAAATCATTTTTCACAGACTCATTATCACCTCAACTTACTATATTATATCGAACTGCAAATTGGGATTGTAAAGTCTAACTTCTCTTATGCTACGTTCACACCAGGCTCGGAAACGTGAGTCAGAGGGACCACTTCTGATGAAAAGTCTATGACAACCAATGTAAAACTCTTCAAAACTCTCGTTTCAGTACCTACAGTATGTCTTTCAGTCTTTTTTCAGGCTCTCGGTACAAAACACACGGCCATTTAGCCAGCATTGAAAGTTTAACCAGATCTTTGACCAATCAGGGTCTCCGATTTGGTAGTGACGTATGGATGTCGTCCTTTTCAACACACAGACGTGACAATTGTTAAAAAAAGTGATCATGAAGGAGCATTAAATATTTGCGGTTTGTGCCCCGAAATTATAGCCGGAACCGGAAGTCTTTGATTGGAATTGGAAGTTCATGTCCCCCACCCCCATTTCGTTCAAAATACTTTCTTTGATTTTGGTCAAAAATGACTGGTTTAACTGGCGCCCTTAACAGTTATTTTTTTCTGCTTTAAGCTTTAAACCTTTAACACCAATGATGTCTCTGTCAAAACCTGCTATGCCCTTTCACACACCGTGACTCCGTATGCAATCATAGGTATGCAACCCATTACAAATGTAAAGTGTTGCATACCAGCGCAAAGATTACGATTTTCTCCACGACAAAAACAAAAACTGATTCACGTTAATCGCATTAAGGAAACGATGTTAATAAAAAGATGACCATATTTGTCCCATTTTAAACTCATCTTGCACACTAAACCTTTTATTCACATTAAAAAGTTTTAATTTAAGGTGCTAAATTTCTCAAATCTTGTGGAATTTCCGCTTCTGGTAAATGATGTCTGGGTGTCATATTATCTGCAACCAGGTCCCTCTGGAATTTGGGGTAAAATGGGTAGATTTGTAACAAGAAAAAAGGAGTTAGCAACAGTTATCGTTTATTTACTTTAAAATGTTTTAATAAAAGTTCTGAAAAGTCTAAAAAACTTGTAGAAATTTCACTTCAAGCTAAGGATGTCTGGGCACCATCATGTCTGCCGCCAGGCCCCCTTTGAATGTTATGACACCAAGACGTTAACAGAGCTGGGGGGAAAAAAGCCTGGAGCAAGTTGCAAAAACTTTGCACTGTTTTGACATTTGGCACCAAGCCTCTTCCAACTATGAGTACATGCGCTAGAGTCCATCGTGACGACCGTATGCTAAAGGCATGTTAAGTGTGTCCTTCAATGCGCATCCCATGCCGGGTGTGTATGCAGCTTTACTCTTTCCTTTTGATTTACGAGAACGTACAAAGTTATATCTACTCGTATTAACGAGACACTAATATGGTTGATCATTTCTAACTGAATCATTCATTCATTCATCTAACCAGTTTTGTCCCTTTCTGGGTCAAAGGGTTGCTGGAGCCTATCCTGGCGACTTGTGGGCGAAGACAGGGGACATCCTGGACAGTCTCTCGCAGGGCTACAATCATTCACCCACACTCACATTCACACCTATGGACAATTTAGAGTAACCCATAAAACATGTTTTTGGACGGTGGGAGGAAGCAGGAGACCCCAGAGAAAACCCACGCAACAACACTGAATCCTAATTTTATTTTTATCTTCAAATGTCTTGTGTGCAAATATATATAAAAAAAATGTGAAAAGCAATCGAACTGCATCAGTTTTCCTTTTTTCCAGACAAGGAATTTGTTAGAATTTGCGAAAAACTGAGCCTAATCTGCCCTTTGAAGAAAGCTGTGTGATGACTCTGAGTTTGGCCTGCCACAACCTCCACTTGGCAAGGCTTCAACACAAGAGTGGACAAGGAGCCAATGTGCGACTGAATATATGTGTGTGTGCTCTGCGTCCCTCGAAGTTCTGACAGCAGTTGACCTGGAGTGAAAAGAGCAAGCTTGAGAGCAGGCCAGGAAGTGGAGAGAAGGTAATCAGGTTAAAGGCCAGCCTTTACGCAGCCACTAATAACCAAAGTCAACACCTCCCTGGGATGGTTGAGATTAGCTCTGACATCAGATGACTGTGCTCTGACTCCCTCCTGGACCACAGTGATTGCTCATCCAGGTCTAAGAGCTCCGGAATGCACTGTAAAACACTTCAAAGACCCACTCTGATGAAAATTGTGTTTTAAACCTGTTTTTTCAAACTCAAACTTACTCAAACTATATTTATTTATATTTCAGTTAAAAACACAAAGCACTTAACATAAAAGCAGATAAAATAGTCATAAAAAATGAAAATTATTAAAAACAAAAAACACAGGACAATCACACACAGATGGGACCCCTCCCTCACCAGATTCCTCCCTCCACCCACCCAGTTCACCCAGTAGAACCCTGAACAAAGAAAGAACTGCAACTAAAAGAAGGTCTGGCTTGGTTCTGCTATGAGCAAACGATATCATGGGGATCCATTCAATCAGCCCACCCAACACAGAGCAGCCTCGAACAGAGCAGAACTTTAAATGGACAAATAAAGAATAGAGAAAAAAGAAGCAGGTCTGTCGGATGTCCACATAGTTTATGTCACAATGTCCATCCCAAACAGAAAACAAAACATGTCTGGTCATGCATTTTTTAGAAAACATGAGCTTAATTTTGAGATTTTTTAAACTTTTCTGACTAGTAGATCCTTTTTTAGCACCCCACAGCAATTCATTGCATCCAAAGCTGAAGATGGATGATTCATTTTTGTCTCAATTTTCCATTTTTCACAATAGCATGAAGGATTTTCCAGGAGTAATCTCTTAAAAAGACTAAAAAAATAAATAAAAGCTTTTTCTTTATAAAAGTCTAACTGTGCACGAATTCTTTTAAAATGTCAGTTCAGCTCCAAAATTATGTAACTTTGTTAAATGATTTGGTTTGGTTCAAACCAAGGGGTCTCGCATGTATCAAAGTTACACAAATACCATATTACAAATGATGGACATATAGAGGAATTACTACAGATTATATTGTATGTTTATCGGATTAGATTAGAATGCATGGATGGAATAAGATTATGTTGCATGTCATACTGCTGTTTGCTGGACTCATATGTGAACTGATATAATGTTTCCTAAAAATCTGTGATTGTATCAGATAAAAGAAATAAACAGCACATTTTGACATTAATTTGTTATAACCCCAGAATATGGAAACACACCACAACAAGGGTAGAGAAAAGGAGGCCAGACAGCTAAGGGTGACTTAGAATATAAAAAAGAAAAAGAAAAAAAAAACCTAAATCCAGATTTACAGTATGATTGCACTAATCTATATCTATCTCTCTATCTATCTATATATCTCTCCATCTCTCCATCTATATATATTTATATATATTTATATACATATACACATACTGTTTTTAAATAAAGTTTTTTTTATTACCAGTTAGTGAACAGTTCAAACTAAACGGGAAAAAAACTGCATCAAATGTTTTGCAGTCTAGAGTGCTAATGCCTTATTGAATTTAGAAAACTGTCTGACTGGTTTAAACTAAGTGAAGCTCAAAAAACTCAAATAACTAATAGTAACAAGTTTATTTGTGCATGGATTACTTTGAATGACATATAAAATGATGCTTAGTTTTCCCGCAATGGAACTAAAGTCATCTTTTACTTTTTCAAGATGATCAAAACTTCTCTTTGAATTCAGTTTATGCGGCTAAATTACACATTTGTTAATCTTGTTAATCTTCTTATCCAAAGTTCATAAAGGTGTGCCAAATTAAGCTACATTAACCTTAAGTTGTCCTTAACGGAGCTTTTGCTCTGATGAAGCGACTGACACACACCATAGAGATGTAGCTTGAAGCTACGTTCACACTTACCAGGGCAAAACGCGTGTTTAAGGGTCACATGTATGTTTTGGGGTGCTGTGGTTAAGTTTTTACGGGCTCCGTGTTCAAAAGACGTGGCCACTGAGTGCGCAATGCAAGTTAAACCAGGTCCAACTTTGACCAATCAGAGACTCGGATTTGGTAGAGACGTATGGATGGCGTCACTTTTTATACACGGAAGTGTCAACCGTTTAAAAAGTGATCATGGAGGAGAAAGTGATAATTGTAGTTTGTTAATTATGTGACGCCAAGTCTTTCAAGTGTATCGAAATGAACAAGCCTGGAGCAACATTCGGGAGATTTGCACCACTTTGACATTTCTCACCAAACGCTAGTATCGGGTGGTGACAGTCCATTGTGAACACCATGAGCTAAATGCACGTTCAAGAATGCGCATATTTTTCACAAGCCTGACGTGAAGCTAGCTTAAGATTTATCTTATAAATCTACATCAGTTGCATGAAACCTTAATATGGTCCACGAACTCTGCAGACGTTTTAAAGCAGCCCTGTTGAATCCATGCCACAAAGAGTTATGGCAGCTCCAAACATCCTAAAAGCTCAATTAGCAACATGCAATGAGTAATTTATAAAGCCAGCAGTTAAATGTACTTATCTTGAACATAAAAAACACGAATTCCACATTGGATCAGTCAGGATGTCTCTTCACCGCGCTCAAAGAAACCGTTTAAAATTGTAAAACTACACCGACCATCAAAAGCTTGTATAGTGTTTCATCCGGGTGTGACTAACACATGCATGCAAATTTGCGCGCCTTCGTCCGACTGCCCGCTCTTCACTCTAATCACTGAAGACGCACACAAGAAACAAAAAAAAACAAAAAACAACACCTTTCAATTTGCAGAGGCACTCAGACATAAAGTCCACACAGAAGCAGAAAACTGCCAGCCTCCGCACAGCAAAGTGACTTCAGAGGAAAGACAGGTTTTAAATTCCGTCTGAACTTTCAATCAAACCCATTCTTGCAGCAACTGTGTGAGTGTGAAGGGGGGGGGGGGACTCCCTTTCATTCTGTACTCACAGAGAAATGTCAAACAGTATTGAAAACAGTCTCTTCTATCCTTCCATCTGTTTGACTTAACACAGCTTAAACACATCAGGAGGATAATTGTTTAGCATTGACCCACCACCGATTCGCCATTGAAGTTTGGTTAGCCTAGATTGCCGTTTAATTCATTTGTGATGTGGACATGTTGGCCTATTCTCATTTGATCTCGTTCAGTTTGTCTCTGGGGGAACCTTGTGTGGCCTCCCCATCAGCACGCAAACACAGAAAAACGCCCGTCACACTCCCACTTGCACACTTCCTAATAGAGTATTCATTATTCATCATTATTAGACTTTTCCTTTAGCACCATAAGCCGTTCAATGCATCCCACCACTGTTCTCTTCCTCTGCGATACATTATTCAAAACAAAACTGTGCTTTTGGCCTCAGAGTATGCAAATCCCCCTTTTGATTATCATAATCAGCTGATGTACGAGAGGCAATATGTGTGTGTTGGGATTGTTGTGTTCTCTTCTTTCGGAGCTGTGCTAACGTACACTTCACATCAGATTTTTTTCTAACTGAGGCGAACTTGCAAAAGGCCACTGGAGGCCTAAATCATTGCTGTACATTTAAAGGGCAAATTGCCCACATATATGCCAGTGCGTGCCTTTGCCAAGGGGAATGTCTTTTGCCACTAGGAAGAAAAAAAAAAAAAAAGTCTTTAAGCGTGTGGGTAAAATGAAAAGTTTGCCTCAACGTAGGAGAATTTTATGCTTTTAATTATCTCTTTATGACTTTGTTCTTGGTGTTAAATCTCGAGGAAAAGACCTGCTCAAAGAAAGAAAAAGTGAAGCCCGTTGAAAGGATGACATTGAATTTAAATTTAACGACGTAAGGGTGTATTCAGACAGGAAAAATCAGTCCGGACAGAGTCCAGACCAACTTGCCATTGGGTCTGTATTTAGACTGGCCCTCGTTCTGACATTTCTGATTTGAACCAAAACTTGTAAACAAACCCATGGGACTAAAGATTACGTCAGCCATTGGCCACAAATTGCAAGACCGGAGCAGAGCAACGGGAGGAGCAACAATAAAAATCCAACGCTTTTCAATCCTCATCGCAATAATTAACTTATTCAGACTTTATATTTCACGGACCAATTTTAAACGCCTGCATCAACGTCAGGTATGACACTTTTTACTTGCTACTTTGGTACGGCAGACGCGTGCAGCAACTCAATTAATGAAGAGACCTGACTAAGAAGGTACAAGTGTTTATGATATATAGATTGTCAGGAAAACAGTGTAAGAAGCAATGTGGAACACGTTAAAAGCAATGTCATGCTTTTAATTTCTTCACGTAGAACAGAAAAACACAACAACAAAAACACTACTGTGAACTTCCTGTTTGAAGACCATTCACCATTCTGTCCCGGTTGGTTCAGTGTAGTTAGCATTTGTCGTCCTGTGGTCCCTCTTGATATTGAACTTCTTCAAAACAACCAGCCTCTTGGTATTTTGGGCAGACCCAGATTTTTTGTATTTAACTTTAAAAAATCCTCCAAATTCCACTTGTCCTGAAAGCAGCGGCCCTCAAAGTCAACTTGCTTTTTTTTATTTACAGAAAACTTTGAAATGAGCGAAAAGATGTCACAAAAGGAGCTTTTCATAGTGTTGCTTATAACTGAATGTAGCCAATTGCAATCAATAAATCATAAACACAGTTTTTAGAAAGTGCTGAGGGTCAGGTATTTTATGACTGGAGTCTGTGGGCGTAACACGCGCCGCATTTGATCCACGGGCCAGACTTTGGACATGCCCAATGTACGTCTTTGTCTTCCTCATCCGAGCTGGCATCTGGCTCCAAACTGTGCGACTGGATGGCTCCGACATTTCTCGCAATTTTTGTTGCACCGGTAATATTAGGTTGGGTGTGTGAAGGGCTGTAAGCTTGTGGGAGAGCATGTAAAAAGATGGATGATGGGGAAGGGGGCAGGCTTACTCTGTGTCACAAGTCAAAGGCCAATTTCTAATAAACTACTGCCACTCGGCAGAAACTATGTCCCAGAAAACAAAACAGATTTTTTATTTAGGCAAAAAATGACATCATCATAATCAAACGACTACTGGGACTGCTTTGTAAAAAATAGATCATAAGATGATTTAAGTGTGACTTTAAAAGCTTTTTTTAAGTACAATTTTATTTGCATATTTTTGCTCTTGTGTATCAGCCAGAACACATTTATTCATCTGTAAGGTTTTAAATATCTTAAGACATTATATGGTCCAGATCTAGCTAAGTTTTCATATTTGGTTAATAAATGCTCCGATGGGAAAACAAAACATTACTCTGTGATTATTTTTGCCTAAACTGTTTGTTGAAGGCCCTTTGGCTGCAATAACTTGAAGTAATCATTTTCTGATGATATCAGCCCCTCATAAGGAAAAGTGGCTTCATTGAAGTTTTGCAGGCATTTCTTTATACTTCTTTATAACACGGTGATTAAATCTGCCTGCCTCATTGCACCACCTTGATTTTATTCATTTTAATCCCTTCTCTTGCAGGTTTATTGGCGTGTCTGTCGTTTGTCATTAAAATGACAGGTTTTAATGGACTCACATCTGATGCTCAAGACGTCAGCCTCCAAACCAGTTTAACCCATAAACTAACTCTTACTTTTTTGAGTGCTTGATGCAATAAACTGAACTGAGTTAGGCTGAATAGTAACCCTTTTAGTTGGGCCCACATTAAATTTGCCTGTTCTTCATAGAGCCCTGAAAAGACTGCAGCTACATGAGCAATACTGCCATATTTTATTTTTTCCTTGGCCTTCCTTCCAAACACGCTATACTTGATCTCTTTTTCAAATCGTACTGCAGAGATTCCCACTCCATGTTATTACTTGGCATGCTGCCCGGAGGTATTAACGGTCACTAAAAGCCTATATTCGGCAACCCACTCACAATGTTTTATTTTCTTTAGATACAAATAGAGGAATGTACCGTTTTGGAGCAGCATGCAGTGGTCTGAATGTTCTTTTTGTTGCGTTTTCTCACATTTTCCAGAGGAGGCCCTTTTACTACATGAAAGCACGATCAGATGCAGGTTTCTGTGTTAGCAAAGAGATTGTATGACCTTTAGGCTTTATTTGTAGTCAGTGGTAGTCCTGTGGTTTAGTAAAAGAAAGTCGAAAGCCAAAGCGATGTCAAGTTTGCTTTAAAGGCAGAGACTATATCCATGCAACATTCCCATACAAGACATGGTTTCATGCCGCCATGACCTTAAAAATCTACCAAATCTGCGATGTAACTCTTGCGTTTTCAGCAGTTTTCATGATCAGAGCTCAGTTTGACCTTGGTGGGACTCTCCTAGAACATCAACACTTGTGTTTGACAGTTTTACAGATTCACCAACAAAACAGACTTTTTAACGATAATTCCAATTGTATTTGACAACCTGTATTTCATGATCATTATATTTAGTTAAATATTGTGCCAAGTGTGGCCTAAAAGTAAAAATATATCAGTATGATTAAGAGCAATTATTATGATGGTATCATTTGCATGTGTCTGCGTATAGATATACACTGTAAAATGGTAAATGGTGCATACTTATACCTTACTACCAATATACATATATATATATATATATATATATATATATATATATATATATATATATATATATATGCACTTTTTTAAATAACTTGAAATTAATCAGTTACAATTAATTACCAAGTTTTTATCAACTAAATTAACATTTTTAGATTTTGCAGCTGGTTCTGCAATTTCTTACTTTTGAAGATGCATTTATTGATGCAAGTTGAACCCCTGTACGTTGTGAGTCGCTAATTCACAAAATAGCATTTAATCCAGGACTGCAGTTGTTTTTGAATCACTTTGAAGCTTCTCTCTTCTCTTTTCAATCCAGTCTAACACAAGAATCTCAGCTGTTGGACAGGACAAGTTAAAAAAAAGAATTAACTTAAACGCAAAAAACACTGAAGAATATATTTTTTTATTTAATTGGAAATACATTTAGCTATGAAGGGGTTAATTTTATGGACATTTATATACATTTCATGTATCTCCAGTGAGCATTATTGATTTTTTTTTTTCATGATTTTTCTTTGTATGAAAATCATCACAGCATGTGTTTTTTTTCCGAGCAGCTTGTAATATTTAACTTGTGTACCTTTGTGTGTCAGAAAGCCGGAGCCGGAGGCCTACAGGGGCTACAGGGCAGAGTGATGTCAAATAAAACAGGCATATGATCTGAAAACACTGCATCGCATATCACCAGGTTAGAAACAGAGAGTCCATATGTTAGCACCAGATCAAGTGTGTGTCCACGTTCCTGCGTGGGTTCAGACACATGCTGAACAAGATTAAAAGAGTCAATAAGACTTAAAAAGTCCTTAGACATTGTATGGTCTGGACAGCACACATGTATATAAAATCTCAAACAATAAGAACTCGGTCATATTTAAGCAGGATTTCAGCCAGCAGCCCAGAGAATTCATTTAAGAAGTCCTTGTTGTATTTTGGTGGACGATAAACCACTGCACACAGCACCGGTGGAGAGCAGCCCAGTTCAAAAAGTTCAAGTTCAAAGCTGGACAAAGAGACCAGCAGAGACGGAGGGAGACATTTATATGCAGATTTATAAATGGTGGCGATTCCTCCTCCTCGGCCTGATGTGCGCGGGGAGTTGAAATAATCACAGTCCGGCGGTAAAAGTTCAGAAAACGCGCTGGACTCACCGACGTTCAGCCACGTCTCCGTCAGACAAAGGAAATCCAAGCCCTGAGAGGCGAAAAAATCCTTCAGGATGAAAGTTTTGTTTGCCAGGGACCTAGTGTTCACCAGGCCAAATCTGGCGGGGGGTGGTGGGGCCGGGGTGTTGATGGTCCGGCTGGCCCGGGGGAGCGGCCGTAAGCTCTCCAGGTTCACCCCGCGCTGCCTGGGGCGAGGAGAACAGGGACCGCGAGGCTGGAACAGCTGCTCTGAGCCGGCGACAGGTAACAGCCAGGTGCTGACAGGCTCCAATGAGCGCCGGGAAGGAAAGAGTCGATGAACCGGTCCAAAGTCATCCAACGAGGCCACCGCAGAGCGCCTCAGACAGGTCGTCAGCATCCGCTTCAGATTCGCCAGCTTACCCCCGCGTTTTCCCCGATAACGACGACGACGGCGTTTCCTCCGCTGAAACGTCACTGAGGTGCGGCACAGGTAGACAGGCACCTCGGACAGCAACGGTCCCTATGACCAGTTCACTCTCCTCTGGTCTTCTGCTCCCCCCCATGGTGCCCATGCTGTCCTCTCCAGAGCTGACCCTCAACATGGCCCTCTTTAACTCAGCAGCCAAGACGTTTCACAGTCTTATATTGTCTCAGCAGTAGCCTCACAAATTAATACTGAAAGATGACAGGATTTAAATCATGTAATTTGGTCACTGGATCAAGACAGATTAAATATACAAACTTGTATGACTTGCTGTGCACACAAAGTGGTTAAAGGCTAAATAAATAAATCAAATAATGTTATGGATATGCATTACTTTATTTATGTCAATGTGGAGGGCTTTCACTGCATGCAAACCTAATAAAACTGTCATGCACCTCAGCTGTTATTTGTGGTTAGCATTAATTAAAATCCCTTCCCTCTTCAGTCTGTCCTCTTGTCATGTTAAGTGGTTATTTTATACATGCTGCAAGTAAGCATGGTTGTCACTGGACTAACCCTTATTAGGAACTAGTAATCTGGTGAAATATTGGCATGTTAAAGCTTTTGCTAAACTAATATGGTGCAGCTCTGTGCCTCTGAGGTGTGCTGCAGTGTTTCAATTATAATCTGCTGATTTAAAGTGAGGATTGCCCACAATTATAGAGCCTTTTGAAGTTTATCTAGGTTCTACAAAACACCTTACACTTTGTTTTTCATTCACTTGTTTACATAACTTCCTGCACAGCACTTTTTGTGCTCCTTGCAGCGAATGCAGCATTTTTCTCCTCACCAGTTTAACACAGACACGCAGCTTAAAGAGTCACCATTGTAGTCAAATGTTTACTGGTTGCAAATTAAATGACACAACTTGCGCTGTGATTAGATCATAGACCATAACCAATGCACTGATAGACAGGCCCAACTTTTGCAGCCAGGTATTGTTGTTGTTGTGGATGCATTTTTGTTAAAAATTGGAAATTGAGACAATATATATAAACAGGATACACTAACAAAAGATTTTCTTGAAGTAAACCATTAGGCAGTTGCATGTCCAACTTTAAAAAGCACAATCTTTGTGAACCTGACCCTGCGATGGATTGGCGACTTGTCTAGAGTGCACTTTGAGTTTGCCCTTAAGTAGCTTGAATAGACTCCAGCATCCTCCATGACTTTACATGGGACTAAGCACGAATATATGATGAATGGGCTCAGCTAGCAACAGAAATAACTAAGTGCTTCACAAAACAATGTTGGAAACCTTTTTAGTAACATTTTTTTACCTAAATGTTTTTCTGCTCGCTTAAGATTTTTTTTTTTCCTATTAATTTTTCAGTGTTTTAGTACAGAAATTCTGAAGTGGCAAATGGGTATTAACAAATTACAAAAAGTTAAAACTGTTTTTTTTGTGCGCACTAGAAACTATCGGCACAAGAAAGTATCTGGTGAACACACCAAACTTACTAGTGACACAAGAAACTATCTGGTGTGCACAAGAAAGTATCTAATGATCACGAAAAACTAACTCGTGACACAAGGAAGTATCTGATGCACACTAGAAAATTACTAGTATCACAACAAAGTATCTGGTGTGCAAAAGAAAGTGTCACATGCGCACAAAAAACTAACTGGCGACATAAGAGGAACTAACTAGTGGCACGACAAAGTATCTGGTGTGCACAAGAAAGTATCCAGTGACATGAGGGAGTATCGGTTGCGCAGGAGACCTTTTCATTCTCCTGAAAATGACAATAGGTGAGCTTACTGACTTTTATTTTACCTCCGGACTCGCCTACAGAGACATCGCAGCTTTGCTTGTCTGGCATCACCGTTAAGTTATCTCTGATAACACTAGAACCAGTTCTTAAGTCATGCGGTTTGCTTTGGCTCAGGGGATACACCATCCTTGATCAACTGGTGCGCTGTGGATGAGTTTCTTTCTCATGCACACAAGAAACCAGTACAAATTTTTGTTTTTACTTCCATGTCCCTTTAGAGGCTCCATATCTTGGTGCCGTTTTCCAAAAATATCCCCACTATCTTCGCTTTCTGTATGATAGTGCAGACTGCCGATTTTGAACGTGTTTAGACAGTCAATGGTTTTGACTATTTAAACCAAAAGTGTCTGCAAGAGCTTGACCTACATACATTTTTAATACTTTGGGATTGTATTAAACACACAGGATGAGTGATTTTCACTACTCTAAGACCATGGTGCTAAAAATACACATTGGAAAAACAAGTGATTTTATTAACACTTTGTTATGAAAAGGAAAAAAAATTAATTCCAATTGACAAAAACACACTTCAACATATACTGCAGACAGAGTGATGACTCATTTGTGAAGCATTGCGTTATGACAAGATTTATATGCATGTATCCAGATGTGAAACAAGCTCAGCATCCAAATTTTAATCTATCCTAAATCCATTTTCATTCCTCAAAGCATCCTAAACTCTTAGAGGGGTTTGAGTGGCTGTGAGTTTCCTTGGCACCAGACGAAACTGATTAATTTCATTAGTTTAAAAAAAAAAAGTAGCTGGATCAGTCCGCTGTGAGTTACGCCATGTGGTTTGATGGAAAATGACATTCTGATTAAACAGCAAATTTGTTGCCATATTAGGGTAAAGAAACTTTGCAACATTTAGAGTCGGATTCTAGTTCAAGAAATAAAGGGCTCAAAGCTCAGACCTAATTTAAAATGTTGGCACAAGGGTGCGCCGTGCTCTGCTGCCGCAAATAAAGCTAATGGTTTTGATTGAAAGCTTCCATTTTGGTGTTGTGTTAATATTTTAGGCGTAATAATGTAACATTAAAAGCTACATTGGACACGAAGCTGTGAAAATATGTGCTTAATTTAATCTTTAGAGCTCTGTTATAAGGCAAAGCCTTCTGTCCTCTTCCTCATTTGCCCTCACCTCTGATTTCATTCAGTCATGTGACCTCTCATTCTCTCCAGCCTCCTCTGCCCTGCTCCTTCGCCCGTGCCCCCTGACTCAAAAGCCCCTTTAGGGCCAACGGGGAGAAGTGGAGCGCATAGTTCAGGCCAAAGCATAAATGTTAGCTCAAGGTCACAGTCACAGAGCTCATGCTGGCCGGGGCGATGCATAATCATGAATCAGACTCATTTGCGCGCCTCTTCACTTCACACATTCTCTGTGCTGCCTTTCTGCACTCCGACTAAACACTTTAAACACTGGCTTTCTCCGCACTGATGCATCTAACCTTGAAGGGTTAAAGCTCCAGGCAGTGAACCAGTTCCGACACCAATTTGTGCTTGATGTTCCATTATTACACCACCATACGTTGTTAGGGTTCTAGATCCGCTAACCCACATTTCCTGGGTTATCTACAAATGCAGTTTTTCAACATGAAAAGAGCGCAGAGAGGTTCTGAAAGGCTCACATATTCTCTCAGATAAATTGCTGGCATCTCATACCCAGGAGGAAGATGTTTAAATTCCAACACTTGCCTTGCTGATTTGTTCGGCATTATCCCAAGATGAAACATGGGATATAAAAAGGGCATGCTCTGCCTCCTTTGAATTCCATCTTTAATAGACTCCACGTTTGCCCCTCTATTCTTCCTCCTCTTTTAACAGTGTAGCCTTGTTCCTTTACCCACCTATTATATCCTCTTCTTTTTTTTTGCAATCTTGCACCGGCTCGGTACAGGCACATTCAAGCGCTCCCTCCACAGGGGCTTGCAGCAAAATGGTATTAAACGGCCTTGTAGAAGCCCGTCTATCCTCTAAGCTGATGTCTTGGATTCCTAGTTGCCTCTTTTCTCTGCGATCTGTCCTCTTTTCACGCCAAGCCCCACAGGTTCTGAGGTCAACCGAAAGAAAAGTCTGGAATCTCCCATTCCTCTTTAAACATGTCCTTCTTCTGCCTGTAATGGACTCTAATTGTTTCCTTATCCTCATCTCACATGTTCTCAAACACCCATTTTCCTCAATTTCATTCTGTTGCCCACATTATCCCTTGTTTGTCCAGTGGTGTAATCCCACTTCTTTCTGTGCCGTTATCCCCCCAGCACACGCAGACACGCTCTCCTCCGTGTGCTGCAGTCACTCTAATTGCTGTCTCACCGCTGCTGCTACCCAGAGGCAAAATGATTTTTTTTTCTCGCATTGAGACTTTAAGCAAATAAAAACACAGATGTTTGCAAAATTAGTTTTTTTTTTCTTCTTATCATTAATTCCTTTATTGGTGAGAAGCATGCCGGGCTGTGTATGTGTGTTTTCGGCAAGTTCAATGCCTCTCGTTGGCATGTCCTCATCTTTAGTGTGTAGTTACGTCTTACTTCCAGTTTCATAAGCGACACTTACATCTGAGGGCAGACGATTTTTCACGGCAAAGCGGCTTTTACAGGGTTTCTGTTTAGAAACGGGTTCTCCATTACAAGACGGAAAGGAAACATTTTTTGACTGGAATCTATAGAGGTTTGCTTTTTCTCCTGAGATGTCACACACATGGAAAGGCAATAAGTTTCCATCATGGCAGAAATGTTGAAATTGTGCTTTGCAAGTAAACTGTTTTTGCAATAGTTTGACATAAATGTAAAAATGTAGGAAAAGATCCACTCCAATGGAAATTGGGCTTTTTGTGTTTTTAACATGTTCTTGTGGCATTTTTGTCATGATGGAGGACATTGATAAAGAAAATTAGGATTTCTGAGTACTTGTTTATTCAAATGACTGTTATTTAAGGGCAAAAGTTCATAGTTGTTATGTAGAAAATATAATGCTCACTGCTCTGCTTCATTCATTTTTGTACGCTCCATTCATCCTCTTGGAGTCAAATCAAAGAACGGCTTCATTTCCCTCTTCTGAGCTGGATTTGGCTCAAAAATGTGCGGTTGGATGGCACCAATATCACTCGCCATTTTTGTTGCACCAGTAATATTAGCTTTAGGGTGTGAGCTACAGAAAGACAAATGCTTCAGTGGAAACAATATGACAGTATGACAGGGAAGCAGGCTTACATTGCAGCATGGAAGCCATACAACAAAAGGGAGGTCCTCCACCTTGAAAAGAGATTGTATAGGTGGTTGGCTCCACCCCTTCACAAGCCAATCCAACTACTAATCCAAATTAAACACATATCTTAAGAAACCAAAACACCAAAATGTATTTTACTTGTAACTAATTCAACAGAATAAAACAAAATTTGTCTCCCAATTAACAGAAATTTCCAAACAAAAATACAAAACAAAAAGGAAACATTTCAAATTTAAAACAGGCCTGTCAAAGGAAACCAAAAATAAGTGGGTCCACTGGACTTCCTGCATTCATGAAGTGCTCCTTAAGAACCAGGAAGTAAACAAAAGCACAGGGAACAAGTGACTACAAAAAAATAAGTAAAATTTGTTAGAACTACAGATGAACAGTGTGTGCACCCACTGACACAGTTAAAAGCAAATCCACTTTGTTAAACTCTCACACAGTGACAGACTTGTGTTCTGTTACAGAGAGAGTGTAAACAAATGGATGTCGGGAAGTAAGGCTTACTCCACACCAACGGTCACGCCTACAACTCAGATGTGATTTTCAAATAACCTACTACCGCCATGCAGGAACTGTCCCAGAAAACGACACAGGTTTTTAGATTTTAGCTAAAAACAGCATAATCATAATTTAAAGACCACTGGGAACGCTTTTACAATTGATCAAATGATGATTGGAGTGGGGTTTTAAATAGTCAACAAAGCAAAAATTATCTGCAGAGGTTAATATAACCAGCAAAATAGATTACAAGCTTGTGACATCAGAAGACTTTAAGGATATCTGTTTCCTCAGGCAAACATTACATTTTTGCTATGTAAACCCACCAGACTGAGCAACATTTCACATTTTTTGTTTGTTATTCAACAGTCATTGCATCACCAACAAAAAAATAGTAGTTTATTTGTTCCTGGTGCCAAATGTGCTCAAAGAGTCTTTTCAGCACTTTAAAGTTGAGCAATTACCCCTAAAATATTTGACTCCATTTTATGTTTTTTATTAAAGATCCTGTGCTCTGTGCTTTTATGTTAAATATAGGTATTTAATGCAGTCTAATGCACTTGAAAATATAAAAAAAATTAAAGACTCTAATTTTATAGAGTCTGATTTGTGGAGAGAAACATGTGCAGTAGGGCTGCACGATATGAGGAAAACTTGCGATATGCGATATTAGTGATCAATATTGCGATAACGATAAATTTGCGGTAAATAAACAAATAGAAAAATAAACAAAAACATCATTCCCATTTCATTGCAACAGTTTAAAAATTATACTCCAAATGACCCTCATCGACATGGGGGACAAACGTCAGGGTGGCTAACCCTGGTCCTCAAGAGCCTCAACCCTGTCTGTTTTCCAATTCTCCCTAGACTGCTCGATAATGATAACCAAAATCAGGTGTGTTCAGTCAATCAGGATGTGAAATCACTTGAGTCAGCCAATCAACAGCAAGCTGGTTAAGGAGAGCTGGAAAACAGGCAGGGTTGAGGCTCTTCAGGACCAGGGTTAACATAATAGGCCTCCATCTGATTGGTCAACAATGGGAAGGCGTCCATCTGATTGGTCAAAGCATAAAGGGATTTATTTAATTCGTTAAATGCTTCAAGCTGCTAGAAGATTGTTTTAACACATTTTGGGTTTGCGATTTATTGCGATATTCGCCGTCTTTTGCGATATGCATATTGCAGAGCTGGATATTGCGATAACGATAAATTTGCGGTATATTGTGCAGGCCTAATGTGCAGGCAAGTATTTTATTTAATGTTACGTTAATAAGGTACGAGAAATAATCTACTCTGAGCAGCTTCTGCTGCTATTTGACCTGGACTTTGTTCACTATTTTCTCCCATTTTCCAGGCCCCATCCTTGCTGACTCGTCAACTTAATTTAATTGGAGCTGTTTTTTTCTACTTCTCTCTGTCTTTTTTTATTTTTATGTTTTTTTGCTGGGAGGGTATTGGCAGTGGGGGCTGGAACCTTATATGACCATGTCTGAGGCTCGTATCTCCTTAACATGAACCAAATTGTCCTTAAAAACCCATTAAATATAACTTAGTGCACGTTTTCTGCCCTGTAGTTCATCATTATTCCACTAGGGACAGTAGAAGGTTTTTCCTGCTTTTCTTCAAAATGGCTGCCTCTGTGAAATCTCAAAAGCACTTTTGGCGGGAAAAGTTGGGCAAAATGTCATAACTTCATGGTGAGAAAAACTCATCCATTGTCATTAATTCTATTGAAAGACTACAGTACTTGCTATGTTGAAAGAATGTAAACATTACTGATAATTGTTTCTTTATAATACAGTTTCACCAATGTTAAAAAATGTATGGATCATATTTGAGACGGTGGGTAAATAAAGTCCTTTCTCCTAATGTTAATTTTTTTTTATCTTAAACTAACATTACTCTGAGCTAATCACTCAATGGATCATAATTGATACTATCAATAACTCTTAAAAAATAATATTCAATTTTCTTTTGTAGATTTTATGAAAAGGTTTTTAGGAGATCTTGATTCCAAATATGTGAATTTTGGTAAATTCTTTGATATAGTTGGCTTTACAGGGTTAAGTTTTGTTTCCCTTGATGTTCCTCATTAAGGGTTTATTTTGCTCTTCACTCATTCCATGGTTAAACCTACTTTTTGATAGTGTTGAATACAGCTGCCTCTTGTTTTCTAATTTGTTCTTCAGTCGATATTCAGCCCTATGGTATTTAGCGGCTCTCTGTCATATCCTTGTTAGTTACCATGTTTTTGTTTTTCCTGCATACGCTTGGGTTTTAGTAGGATTTTATCCCCAATCGATTTTTTATTCACCCGGCAAAGTTTGCCAGTCCATCGCAGGGCCACACACAGACAGACGGACACCCACACAACTGAGAGTCACTAATCAACCTATGAAGCATGTTTTTGATCTGTGGGAAGAAACCAGAGGACACGGATAGACTCACGCAGGAGATCGTGCAAACTCCACACAAATAAACCCAGCTGGGATAGGAACCTGGGGCCACATCGCTAACCATTACACCCTTGTGTAGCTCTCAAAAAATCCAATAAGCAAGAATTGTTGATTTTCACAACTTGTTTTTTTTTTTAATTCAATCCTTGTATCAAAGCATGGTAGGAGTGTAACACAGTTAGGAGCTACATTAGGTTAGAATGTAGCTATTCCATCTATCCATCCATCTATCTTCTTAACCTGCTATATCCCTTTCAAGGTCACAGGGTTGCCGTAGCCGCTCCCGGCTACTGTTGGGCGAAGGCTGGGTACACCCTGTAGAGTTCACCAGTCTGTCGCGTGTAACTCCACTTCATTCAACTTTGGAGTGTGAGATGAAGCCAGAATCCCTGGAGTAAACCCACGTATGTACGGGGAGAACGTGAAAACTCCACTCAAAACTGTACCAGCTGGGATTCAAAGCAGGGCCATCTCGCTCTTTGAGGCGAGAGTGCTAACCATCAAGCAGGACTCAGTTCAACGTGGAAACTGGATCGGAAATCTGAAGGTGTTCAGAGTTTCAGTAAATACGGTACAAAAAAGTCACGACTGTGATTCCAGATGTAATTTCTGAAGTATGCAACTATTATGGGGAAAAGAGGAGCATTAAAAAGGCTATTAAAAAGGTAAGTAGTAGCAGCCAGTTAACAATAATGAAAGAGAATACACAAGTGGAGGTAATGAACCATATTTTGGAATGTTTACAGTGCACAGTGAATATATGCATTATGTAAAATAGATATTTGAGGTTCAGAAATTTGCTAATTGGCTTCTTCGCTGCAACTGGCCAAAGCAAAATCAGATTAAGTTAGAAGCAGATTATACAGGCAGAACACTTTTTAAAAATTCAACATTCAAATTTGACCCATTTTCAAGTGTGAAAACGGGTAAATTTTGACCTGAACACAATATAAGGGTTAATTGAGGACAGCCAATGGTATCACAACCAGCATCTTAGCTAGATTCACGTTTTAGTTTTTTTTTTAAAGCCATCCAATAAAATTAAAGTTGGTGAGAAAGACAATAGAATTGGAAAAGCTTGGCTACATATCACCTGTTAAACACAGTAAATGGGCAGCAGCAGTAGTTTCAGTTGGCAGTTGGGAAATAAACAATTACTTTGTAGTCAGTTAACAAGAAGGCAGACACAAAGGGACACCTTAACAACATATTGGAGAAGTGCTGGCATTTTTTAGTGGAAGAAGAGGTTGAAAAAGATCTGGCTTCACCACAAAGGTGCATGCAACCGGAGGTCTGTTTTTCCAAAACAGACGCCTCTTAAATCAGCCAAGCACCTTCATTTTTCCAGACTGATCTCAGATTTGTGTCTCACCTCAGAAATAGGTGCAGACAAAGCTGCAGACAAACTCAAAGCCATAAGCGAGGCAGTACTTCTAAGGAAGGAACTACAGGCTTTTATTAGGTTGGTAAATTACGTTTTTCGCCAAACTAAAGTACATTGTTAGCAGCACTTCAGAGGCTGTTAGGGGATGGTAGTGTGGCCAGGCAGTGTGGTACGGAGCAACAGCCTGCTTTTGATAAATGTAAAGAGCTGTTAACGGGAAAATCAAGTGCCACTGCATCACGACCTCACTCTACCAGTGAGTCTTGCTTGTGACGTAACAGCTTTTGGCCTTAGAGCAGTGATTCTGCACACTTTGCCTGTGGGACAGAATGTGTCCCACTGCATATGCTTCAGGCATAACAGAAACAAAATATTCACAGATTGCAAAAGAGGCCCCAGCTCTTGTTTTTGGAATGAACAAATGTCATCAATATTCATGAGTAACTGACCACAAACCCCCTGATCACACAATTTAAGGAACACAACAAGTACCCACAATGGCGGCTGCATATATTTCAGGGGGGGGGGTACAACTTTATCACAACGCATTAGTGTTCAGAAAGGCATAAAAATGCAGCAGGGCGGCCGCTGCACAACACAGACTCTGGGACCACAGCTGCATCAGAGACGGTTAACTCACTCAACACCTGAAACAAGCTCTCCTAAATGCTAAACAAATAGCAAACGCTGCCCGAACAGACTGTGGGATCTCCAGGGCACTTAAGTTGCTCATAGAAGAATGGCCAAGCAGAGTGGAAGAAATTCTGAAAGCATCCGTCATGCAAGCACAACTGTGTATTGAGGGGTACTCAAGAGGTACCAGGTGGGCTCCTGGTTATTTTTAAAGAAGATGCATTCAGGACATCCACGTGAAAGAACAAAAAAAGCCATTGTTTGGCCGGAACTAGGAGGAAAAGTTTGTAAAAGATGTAAGACTTGTTAAACAAAATATTCCCAAGTGTCTTTACATTAATGAAAGTTTAATAGAGGCGGAATTGACTCCAATTCCAACTGAAATCGATTTTTTATGAACAGTTTCTGGTGGTAGTAAATATATTTTCTACGTAGTTGAAGGTTTTCTCAATGTCTGGGATTACCACACACAATTGCCATCCTAATGAGATTGTTCTTTGCCTACAGTCACATCGTCACAGATGATACCACCTCATTGATGACCACTTGGATCCCAGGCTTTCATTAAAAAAACTTTGTCCTGCATTCCGGCTGTGAGGTGGGATCATTTTCAGCTGATCAGTTTCTCCGATGCTGAACTTCAACTGCTGAATTACTAAAAGAGGAAACGCACAGGCTATTTATTTGCGACTATTTGTAGAGTACAACTGGAAGATGACCAAAGTGCATTTCCTGGTGTTGTTGCTCATCAAACAAACCCAAAATTGTACAGGCTCAGAAGCTCTGACATTGAGGCACTCTACAGAAGATCATCTTAGGCGTTAGTCACAGCTGGCCTTATGGATAAATAAAGGCTGTACAGAGGCAAAAAATAGGCAAGCTCCGATAGGGTTGTTTCAGGAAAGGCATCATACGTAAAATTTTTGCCAAACCAAATATGGTAATCAGACCTATGATTTCCATACCAGATCAGTGGAGTAGCTGGTGTTAGATGGAGGAAGCTGAAGATGCTGTGGGTGACAGGTCCTAGTGAACACTTAAAGCATTAAGGTAAGTAAGGGTGAAGTAGGTGAGATGATTTATCATTTTTTCAACCCCCCCAAAACCCTGCACACTGCACAAAGAGCTCACCAGTGCTGTTCAAGTAATGAGTGGGTGCTCCCTAACTTTTGGAAATTAGACAGAGTGTAGTTTGTGTCAGCCATTAACGTATCACCTGCACACCCCTGTATGCAGCATTTGAACGAGCGTGGTGTAGGGGGCACCATGCGACAGCATCACCCATATGTCACAACTAACTTACATTAGCCTTAAAAATTATTCTTGATACTCTAATCCCATGCTCGACAATGGTATGTTCCATTCTCATGACATCCCTTGAGGTGGTCGAATAAGCTTTAAGGGAACTGCAAGACACCTACGCATCCCTGAAGATAATGCCGCTTCAATTTACGACCTTCCACGGGCATGACAATCCAAAGACCCACAGCACCTGTATGGCTCATATAGTAGAGCCAGCTGAGACTCAAAGTTTGGGTAAAAACAAAAAAATAATTAAAGCTTGACATATTTTTAAAGCTCCAAAACTACAATTAAAGGGTTTTCTCTATCTAAGAGCCCTGCAGATATTTTTTCTTATGTATTCCAGGGACAAACCTATGTGATGGAACGACATTAAAATTTTAAGATAAACTATAATTTCATACTTAGGCGGTTGACATACATTGCTTTTTTTTTTTAATTTGCATTTAGGCCTTCATTTGAATCCATGTGAATAGCAATGACCTTTGAAGTAGCACAGGTGCACGAACAGTACAAACCCATTGAAGAGCTACAGCAACTAAAACCTTGCCAGACATTGAAAGCGTTCAAAGTTACTATTATAAGAATCTATTATGATTTACTATAGCTTTGAAATTCATATTCTATCGATGGAAAAGAAAACTGCAGTTAAATACTGACTGACTCATCATCGGTTTTACCTAACGAGAATTTTGTAGCAAAAATCCAAAAGCAGCTTTGCATGCTTTTTCTCAAGCAAAAAAAAAACAAAAAAAAAAAACGCTGTCCTTGCATCTCTCTTGCAATTTCCTACAAGCTTTTTACAATACGTGTGCATGTCGTACCCACAGGGTGTGCAAAGAGGCCCAAGAGTTATCAATAACACAACGGTCAGTAACTGGGTTATTGATTTATCTACAAAGGCCCTCAGGCAGGAGGCATCTTTTAACTGAATTTTGCAGGGCTGACTCTGAGCACAGAGTGTCAATAAATAACTCGGTATAGTGCTCCAACCAGGTTCAATTAATTGACGAGACTCTGAAACAAATGTAAAAATTAGCTTACGGCTTTAATGCCTTGATGTCTACATGCTATGTTTTCATGCTATGTTGTGTTCTTGCTTCAGATATTAATGTCATTTATGTAATCCAGGCATTTTACAGCATATATTATGCATGCACATTTTAATGTAAATGATATGCTGATGATTAACATAGCCTCCGTCCTTTTTGCACTGAAAGGGTGGATAGGAGAGGCGTACTCATGCCAGGTACACTTAAGTTGTTAAAAAAGATGAGGCGGGGTAAGATGGAATTTCCTTACTAAAGAAATGAACGTGTTATGTTTATTCCCCACATAGGATTTTAGGAAGTTTGCATTTCAAGAAAAAAGTAAGGAAAGAAGAAAAGCTAATCAGAAAAGGGGTGTTATTTTTTTTTTCTTTTAATCCCAGCTCTGCTGAGGCGCCTTTTCTCCTCAAGAAAAATCTGTTTCTTTTACTCTGCCTCTGCAATCACTTCAAACCCCATTACAGACCTTCTGACAGCATCAATTAAATTCACAATTATTATGTGGCATGGAGGAAAATATAATGACACGGCATCACGTAATCGTGCTCATGTGTGATTATGTGCACGTGTCTATGTAAGAGGGAAAGAGATAAGGAGAGAGAGCTGAACGAGAGCAGAAAGCAGACCATTCACTTCTACAGGAAAAAAAAAAAAGATTTGGTTCTTTCTGGCAGCTGTTGTGATCTTCAAAAGCTTCATGAAAAAACAAAACCTCAAATCCACCACAAGTCAGGGGAAAAATTAAGATAATTTAAGGTCTTTCTCAGCTACACAAAAAGTGCTGCAGGTGAATTATGAACTCTTTCTTTGAACCCTCACTGCATTAATTATACTTGTTAAAATGAAACACTTTTACCCTAATGAACAAAGGAAACAAATGTTTGCTTAGTGTGTCGAGAGAAAAACAGCTGCTTAAAGGCCCGTACACACGAATATTCGCCAGGCGTTATTCGCCAGCGTTTTTCGCCACGTTTTTTGTGTTCACACCCAGGCGATTTTCGTTGACGATGAGTGGAGTGAACATGCAATTTCATTCCCTGACATTAGATGGCGCTTAATGTAAAACAGAAATACTCCTGTACACAAGGTGGCGCTGCGCAACGTTACGCTTCTTAAAGTCGCTTTTCACTCAGAAGAAGAGAGCAAGTATTTACACGCTTGTCAGAATCAAACAAAGAAAACATGAATATTTCAAGCACCAGTAGCTCCAACTGGTGCTTGGTTCAGGGATATTTTAGAATGTCCGTCATTATTGCTTCGCGGCTGTGTAGACGCTACTTGGCGTCTATCTTCTTCGCTGGTATGTGTGCTCAGCAAGGCAGTTTTGTGTTTGAGCGCCCCCAAGTTGTGTTTTACTGTAACTTCAGAAGCTCCAGACACGTGAGCAAAAGCGCCATTCTCATTGGTCGAGTAGATTTCGACGCGACGCGTCGAAAAAAAAAAAACGAACCCGAGGCGTTTTGTTTTTTGACGCTTTAACGCGTGGCGTTTTTTCGCGTCGGTGTGCACACTCTCGTTGGTGCCCTTTGTTTAGTCACGAGGCGTTAAACGTCGGCGAAAATCGCCGGCGAAATTCGTCCCGGTGTGAACAGGCCTTTAGCTGTTGTTGTTTTTTTCCCCGCTAACTCATCAATAATCTATTACTCATGATTGTGATGTATCCTAAAGTTTTAATAAATAATAGAAAAAAAATGTACCACATGTTTTTAGCAAAAGGATGGCTTAGTTGGCTGCATGTAGGACTGGCACATGGGAAACCAGGATTCAGCTCCCAGGGGCGCCATGAACTTCATCCAGTGTGGGTCTTTGGGGAAGACCCTTTACACTACTGCCTAACTATGTAGTCACAATGGGGCCTTGGTCTAGGTCTCCCTGTGCCGGCCCCCAGTCCGGTTAAAATATAAGGTCGTGTCAGGAAGGGCATCCGGTGTAAAAATCTCTGCCAAACCACCGGATTTACTGTGGCGACCCCTGAAGGGATCTGCCAAAAGGTGAACAACAAATGTTAGAATGTATTCAAAAAAACTAGTAAAAAGTGAGGCTCAATTATCAAAACAGAAAGGACGGAAAAAGGAAAAAGTCACAAGAAATCTTTATATTGGTCACCGGCGGGAGCCGTCCCCGGAGTTCTAGCCACACTTCCTGCATGCCGCACACGTGACACTTGTTCATTCAAGCAACCATACCATACTTAAGCACTGGACTGAGCTGAGTTCAGTGTGCAATATTGTTTGTGCTATTCTGCCTTCTTTACCGAGCGTTATATCTGGACCTGATACTCTGATTTCCTGACCCTGACTCTGTTTGCCTGCCGCCTGCCCTGACGCTCGCGTGGACTCTGAAAGTAATTTTTTATTAAGAAGAAAAAAAGAAAAACTGGGCTAGAGTGCAAAAGGTGGAGAATGTCCAACAACTATTTTTAAACTAAAATATGCCCAATCACATCTGTTTTTATAATTAAGTGCTTGATAACTGGATAACTATAGTTCACTACCTTATAGCTCCTTACTGGTTTTTCACTGATTGAGCAAACTTTACTGTACTTTGTGTTAGGATTCAAATATGCACAGACCCAATGTGCAGCCTCTCTCAAAATCAGCAGTTTTTCCCACTGGACATGTTATGGAAGTGCTGCAGCTCTCAGTGCTGTCTGTTTGGCAAGATTCACGGGATCACTCGTTACCCGCAGGGTAACATGGAGTCTGCAAGGGATGTGTGTATTTTTAAAAATCAATCAGAGGGCCAGATATTTTGCATGTTTCTTAATCTTGTTTGTAAAAGGACTGCAAGTTAGTTTCAGCATCAAAATAGAATCCACATCTGCCCCGCTTTTTCCCCCAGAAACTAGGATAGAGATACTTTCTTTAAGATATATAAAATCAATTTCAAAGGCTCTTTTTCCCTAATTGTGTCATAACCTCGTGCTTTATGTCTGCACCCTCGTGACTTTTGTTTTTACCTTTACCTTAACGAAGCCTTTCCAAAAAACAAAAGTAATTCCAAGAACTTAAAATGAAATATTGAAAAACGAATCACAAAGGGGAACCAGAAAAGGTAGATACTATAGACACATTCTATAAAATTGATGGACAAACGTCATCATCCAATCAGAGATGTGCCATGGTACCTACGTTTTTCCCGTTCATTTTTCTGCTTAATTTTTTAAAATTTCATTTTGATTTCTGGAAATTTATCCAAAAAACAAAATGTTTTAGAATTGTGTTTTGTTTTCAAGGAATTTTGTTTTGATTTCTAAAATGTAATGTAATTTTCTATATGATCTTTAACCCTTGTGCTATCTTAGATGACCCCACCCTTACATTGACGTGTTCTTCCTACCATGACAAAAGTGGATAAAGGTGGAAAGATTTCATGTAATCCATGGACACCAGTGAAGATCATAAATCATTGAAGAAAAAAGGTTCAGAGCACTGTCTAGTGGGTCTAGATGACCCAACTCCCAATGTTAACATGCCTAGGATAGCACAAGGGTTAAAAATGTTTTTGCATGAAGTGATTGAAGTTAGTGTTATGTAAAATCTTTAAAACTTTTAAAGATGTAATTCTCTGCATCCTGTTGAACTCCCATTTACAAGTGGTCACTATAGCTTGCAGCTTTAGCTGTGATTCCTTTTGACATCCCGATTCAAACCCATCAAAGACAGCATTTCTGATTTTGGAAAAAACATGTTGAGAGAGATGGACAGCTGTAGTTCTGGTTGGCTGTACCTGTATTGTCTAGCTTTGGATCAGGCTGTGAGGGGCTCCTCCGCCCTGAATGCTGGAGTCAATTTCTGCCCCCCACCCTCTCTGTAGCCCTCTGCATTAGAACTCAATCAGCTCCCTGAAACAGAACAACACAAAGCAGTACGTCCCCATTGATCTCTCTACCTATAGTGCCTACACTAGAGCAAAGCAGAGGATTAAAAATTCATAAGCGTATTAAGGACTATAAGAGCATTATTCGTGTGTGTGCTGTGACTGTCTAATACGGTTTGGTACCAATCATTCCTTACCCAGAACACGCACAAATACACAGTCACTGCAGTGGCCTGGGTGCTCTCCAAGTGTCAACACTATCATATGGCCCCGTGTGTGGTTTGGCACTATTCCCTTGTTGAGTCCTATACAATGTTCTGGCATGAACACCTGCTTGACACAGCAGATTGGCACTAATCGCTTAACACACAGAGCCATCTGTAAGCCAGACCACTGGCTCCTCCATCTTCGCCAATCCCACTAACAGTACTTTACTGCGTTCTGCTCCGACTTCATCAGTCAAAGTGTGAAGGCAAATGAGCCAAATTAAATGTTGGCTCAACACGCTGAGAGGCTGCACAGCAATCCTGTGAGGCCCTGTCCATCTGTGTGCACCTGGATATTAAAGCCTAAACCCCAATTTGACATTATTTTATGGATCAAGCGATATCCAGCTGAGCCGAAGCCCTTAAGGAGAAGATTGACCTCCAGCACACAAGCAAGCACAAACCAACTTCTCTCCCAGTGGGCTTCAACAGCTTGAAGCAGACACATCGGAGTCGCTCTTTGTTCAGCACGTCGACTACGCACGTAAATTTGTCATCAATTTGTTTGTAGAAGAACCAAGACCGTTGGTGCAACACGGTGGATCTAAGATACATTTCTTCTGGTCATCAGGACCTTCTCCACAGTCATCAAATTTTGACCTCTTTAAGTCCCACTTAAATCATATTTTGATCTATTGTAAAACCTGAGGTCTTTTAATTATAATTATGCCGTTTATAAGCAAAAATAAAATAAAATAAACTTTATTTTTTAGGAAATAGTTTCTACAGAGCAGCAGGAAAGAAAGTTACATCTGAGTCATGGGCAGAACTTCCCTTATTTCCCATCATAACTTTTTTTAGATGATGTCCCGTTAGCTTAAAGCCTCTCATACCCCCAACCTCACATTACTTGTGCAACTAAAATATTTTGAGTTAGGGGCCACCAGTAGAAGATGTACATGGATCTATTTGTCTGCAAGCAAATGCATCACAATGGAGCGGAGCAGGGAGCTTGTGGCTTGCCGACTGTAGCACTTACGCCACCGTTTCAAGCTTTTTCAAATGTGCCTGTTCCTAATTCACAACGATGTGAATAAAAAATACTCAGTAATGCCATTTTAATTGTAATTTTCTAAAATTTATTAAGAAAATGTCACAAGGGCATGGTAAAAAAAATCTTTTTCATTGGTGTAGGTCTCTAAAACCTGGCCTTATTGATAAGGGCAGACGTTGTCATGTTACTGCTTAGGCGGCTAAACCGGCACCAACTTCGACAGTGGCTGCAAAGGAAAGCAATATATGTGCTAATTGTCATGATGGGTTAAATAAAGCATCAGTTCAGAGAGAAAGTTCCCATCTTACAGCTTGTTTTTGTCCAGATAGTGAAGCTAAAGTTTGTTTTAAAGAAGCCAGCGCAGTGATATCGAACATTTATGCTATGTGATCGCAACTTCTTTTTTAGGTGTGCATTATCACTGTGGACAATCACTTTTTAATCCTCACCCAGCAGCCAATCAGAATCGAGGATTCACCTGGACCATGGTATAAATGCATGAAAATCACATTTCGGATTATATAACCACAGTAGCTAATTGCGTTTATATGTGGCCCTATGACTACGTGTGTAATGGGTTTGCTCACATTCTAGCTCAAGTCTTAAGAAGGAACATACCAAGCAAAGTGTAGCCACGCCCACAAAATGATCCTAATAAATTCAAAAGCAGCACAAGACTGCAGAAATGAAAGTTGTGCTGCAGAAGAATTCCGTGGTAAATGCTGCCAAACCAGGTTTAAATCAGTCTGAAAGATATATCATAAACAGGACCTTTCAGTCCAAGAGGCAGGAGAACTGACAGGTCTGACCTACAGGAAAATGAAAAAAGGCTTGAATCAGTCTGGCTTTCTGCCTTTAGGGAGGATCGATGCATGGAGGAAAAAGCAATGCTATTAATTCTACTGAATACGTCCATTCCCATTGGTGGGTGCAGATTGGTAGTGATCATGACTAGCCTCTTGGGCAAACAAGATCTGGTACTTTCGCTACGCCTCAGTAGACAATTGATTCATTGACTTTTTTACGACTACCATGAAAGGACCACAGGAATGTAAATCAATTTCAATTGCAGGCTTAGGAAAATGGACAAAAACTTTTACAGCGTTTGAAAATGCAAATAAAAAAAAGTTTCATCATTTTACTCACCCGTCCAATGAGCACAGGTTCCGGCCCGGCGTACTCCTCAATCACAAAGAACTGGTTCCAGATCCAGCTCCTCCTGCTGCGAGAACGCGAGCCCTTCCCCCCCATACGGCTGCGTGCCTCCTCTTCGGGCTCTGCCTCCTCAAACACAAGGCTGTTTTCATTTTCTGGATCAACAGTTTGGATCTCAGAATCTTCTGCAGCGTGACTCCATTCAGGGGCAGGCTGGAGCCGCAGGACATGGCTGCTGTTGACAAGTTTGTTGTCTTCATCTGTCGGGTACTGGGCCGTGCTGAATTCTGTCTCGGCAGCGCGAGCTGATTCTGTTAATGGGTCTCTACGGGAATCTGCTGCTCTGTCCCCCACTTTCACTCCCAGAGTTTGCATTGTCAGCACAGGAGGAGGAGAATCGTTTTTCGCTGAAGGGACGTGCGCTGAAAGACGTTTTGTCGATGGAGACGGCTCCTCTGCTTGGCTCGTGGTTTCTTTCTCGGGGCTTAGGTTCACCTCGCTCTGAGGCGTTGACAGGAAATGGACAAGATGTTTACTCTTGTTATCACCACTGTTTGAAGCCTGAGCGCCCAAGTCATCTTGCCCTTTACTCAAAGCTGGCTTGACTTCTTTTGGAGGATTAATATGAGTATCGACCAGTGGGTATCGATTAGGATCTGGACTGGTGACAGGGCTTGCATTAGGAAATGCAGTCTGATTATCAGTTACGGTCTGAAGCTGAGTGACAGCCATGTCTTGTCTCTGCATTTTCTGAGCCTCTAAATGACCATGATTAACGTCAATTAAATCCCTCTTTCTGCTCCGGCTGCCCTTGCTTGGAAAAGCCAGACCAGGAACAGACATTTGGGAATTGACGATCCGAACTAGGTTCTCTTTAGAGAGAAGCTTAAGAACTCCGTAGCTACCTGTGAGGTTCAGCTTCCGATTTGAGTCCACACTGAATCCCTTGCCGGGCGTTCCTGTAGAACGGGTGTTTAAGTCAGATCTGCCTCTGGATCTCGCTCCTGATCTGACTTTGGTTTTATTGGAGTGTAGGTCCGGCTTGTGATGGACCATGAACATTTTGTCCGGCCTTCCTGCCTTGCAACACTCGACACCCTTAGTGTTGTTTTTAACTTTCTTCAAATCCTGATTTAAGCGCTTGTTATTGGCTAAAATGAATGTGGTCACGTCTTTGGTGACAGACTCAACCTCCCGTTTGGGCTTGAACAATTGCCTCCCCTTGTTATCCGCTGACGCAGGATGATTCTGCAGATTTCTTGAGTAAGAAAAAGATCTAGTGTCACCCATCTGCTCGTGACTAATCGTGTTTCTAAGAGTCACCATGGGCATTGCATTGACATCCATGCTTGCATCCCATTGGTCTGCGGATCTGCTGTCCCCCAGCTTCGCCATGTGCAGTCCACCCACTCCTCTCCTGCGTACAGTCTTACTGGCGGATGCATCTTGCAGAAGCACATCCCACACGCACAGGAACACCAACAAAAGCCGATTTCTTGCAATCATGTTGTCTCGTGGCCAGACGTCCTAATTTGAACAATACTTGATAGTAGGCAGGCCTTGTTTTCTGGTTGTCTTCATTCTCCTCTGTGTTTTTTACGTGCCTCCTCTCACTCTCCCGTCTTCTGCCCTTCACACTAAGTTGGAGGAGATGTGCCAATCACTCTTTCCCCCCCCACACCATCTAATATCGTCCTCTCTAAGAAAGTCTCGCTCCTTTATTTGCACTCCTCTTGTGAAGCGTCTCATTCAGTTTTCCACGGAGAGTTGAACACCCTGAGAGAAAAGATAAGGATAATTAAGCCAAAACTTTAATCATTGTGCTGCATTAATTAAAAACAGCTGCAAAGACAGGTAGGAGAACTCACAGAGAAGCAGGATAGACCTTTTATTAGGGCCATGCCACATTTTTAGAGGCAGACAAAAGACATTTAAGCAACCATTTTAACCTTTCTAATGATATACATCTCCATGAAAGGCAGAGACAAAGCTAAGAAAGTGCTCTGAGCTTTGATTAATGGTAATAAGTGTCAAGCATTCTGACAGCAGTGTTAAAGAAAGGACCAACTAGGACACGTAGCAATGCATCTTCATTTCACTTTGATGTGTGATTAATTAGCGGGATTGAAACTTTCCTTTGATCAGTCCTTATAATGTCAATTCTGATGCAAGTCGCGGACGCAGATTCACTTTGTAGCCTGGGGCCGTCTAAAAGGTTCCTAGACCCACGCGCACGCGAGACATGCTTTCAGCAATTCCGCCATGCGTTCGAGCCGCAAATGAGAATCCCACGCCAAATCAAAATGTCAGATATCAATCAGTGTGCTTGTTTTAAGATAAGAGCAGACACCCTTCACTGGTGTTCAGCAATGCCAGCCTACGCATCTGACAAGTCAATAAAGTGACTATTTGCCAGATCGCATTAACACACCGACCTTTTCATTGCTGTTATGCGTTCGGAGACAGATAAGCACAAGGAAGTAGAAAATTTACCGTTTTAGTGTTATTAACTTTAAAAAAACAGCCCTAATTTATCTCAATAAGGAATTAATAATCTCTAAAAGTTTTTTTTTAGGTAGACAACACCAGTAGAAAAAATAAAGATTTCCTTGGGCAAGACGTTATTGCTTAACTATGTAGCCACATGGGGACCTCAGTGTGGGTCTCCCTGTGACAGTCCCCAGCCAAGATAAAATACAAAGTTGTGTCAGGAAGGGCCTCCTGCGTGAAATTCTCTACTAAACCACCTGTGCGAATCAGTGAGAGCTGGTTTGCCTTGGTGGAAGGGGAACAACAACACGTTAAAAAAATGTACTGGAACCAATTGTCTTAATTAAGGCTAGACATATGTGTTTCTTTCGTTAGTCACTTCTTTTTGTGTGCAGATGTCCGTTGAGGGTTTCAGCCAACGGGTCTTAACATTAATTTGGTTAGGAGCTGTTGAGAATTACACAGTTTACGTATATTTAAGGTATTTTATACGCAGTTTTTACAGACATCAATTGTACGTGATTTTTGCAAGATGCATATGCAATTTTGCGGCTTAATACAACCGTTCCACACACTTTCCACGTCTAACAGAGTTTTCACGCATGTACCACCGTGGTACAACTTTTTTTTTGCTTAAGCAATGCACATATCGCATTAATATTATGCAATTGACACATGAATCACTAATAAATTGCATATGAACAGAGCAATAATCATGCACAGTTCATGATCTACGTGGATCTACGTGTTCTTTCCGTGGTTTATTCATACTACGTCCGTGGTTTTAACGGTGTTCATTTGTGATACATCTGTTAAAAAGTCCACAACTTTTTCACTTTTTCCACATATATTCATGTATGTCCAATTTTCATCCATGCAATATGCCCTAAATGTACGTAGCGGCTGTGTGACATGACATTTAGACAGTACAGCCCAAAAGGCAAATATAGTTTAGAAACCAGCAAATATTTTTATCCCATGGCCATGGGTGAATGGTTGATTCTGATTGGCTGCAGGGTGTGGATTAAAAAGTGATATACCACAGTGACAAGTGGTTTTATGGTTTACTTTAACCTGTTTGGCTAATTTAATCAATTTGAAGTCTGGAATGCTGCAGAATAGAAAGAAAAAAGAATCAAAAGAGGTGAAATAAGACACGGGGAAGAATTAAGCTATTCAGGCTGTTTCTTGGAAATAAACTTTTGCTGTATCATCTGGACAGAAACAAGCAGTAAGAGGTGAACTTTCTCTCAAAACTGATGCTTTTTTGATCCTATCATGATGATCCGCATATCACTTTCCTTTTTGTAAAAAAGCCACATAAACCTAACAAATAACAAGAATAAAAAGTACTTAAAATTGATTAAATACACATTTCTTTCGTTAGTGACTTTGGTATGAGCGGGACAATGGCCTTCAAGGTGTCCATTCCTCAGAAATGAATGGACTTTGAGGAAGAGTCTGATAATGGACACCTCGTCGGCCATTATCCCTTACTTATTTTGGCTTCTTTGAAAAGGGTATTAGGATTTTCGTGTATGTGCATGAACCCCCCCCCCATTGGTTACAAAGTTAACTGACCTGGCTTCAACAGCTTACATACAGAAGTCGAAAAATCGCCTCTTGGCTTTCAGATAAAATCCGCAAACGTGGCAGGAGTTTTTATGGAGGTGTGGACGTTTTTATTTGTATTTGACATTTTAACTGCTATGTGACCAATCAATAAAGATTTATTTTACTTACTGCTTGTGTCCCACCTCAACCAAGCAATAATTGGAAATTAGAGTGCTTTTAACCCCTGGTCAATTAAATGTCCCACTGGTTGTTTTTCATTGTTTCGCACAGCCTTACAGTTTTACAAAAAGTCTGTACTGTAATACCACCTGTCAGGGTAATTTGAATGCTTGGGTGATGAATGATTCTCAATTATTTAACTGCAATGCATCAGCATCATTACGCAGTCCTATTATTCTGCCCTAATCACTTGAGGACCATGCAAACTTGATTTCAACTCTTGAAGTTCCACTCCAATCATATTTTGAGATGTTGTAAAAGTTGTCCCAGTGGTCTTTTAAATATGTCTATGCAGTTTTTAGGACATACTTTGTGCAACCAAGCAGAAATTCATCAGAAATTCACCTCTCCCATCATCCCTTTGTTTACACTCTTTCCTGCTAGCTTACAGCCCCTCACAACCCCAAGCTGAAATTAACGGTGAAACAAGAACGGCGAACAATATTGGAGTTGTACAGTTTTGAGCCAGATGCCAGCTCAGAAGAGGTAAATTAAGACGTTGCTGTATCTATTTGTCTGCAAGATGAGGCATCAGAATGGAGTGGAGCATGGTGACTGTGGAACAAAGAAGAGCTTTTTCAAACTGTATTTTTTCATCTGTCTTGATTCATCCTGACCTGAATCGAAAAAGTTTTAAAATAAACTCTTGTGTATATGTCTTAAATTAGGAGAAAAATCCCACAAGATCGCGTTAAAAACACCAAAAACACAGTTTTCTCAGAGTGGGCCCTTTAGCTACGTTCACGCCGCCTTCGGCAGCGTGTGTTTAAGCAGCCACTTCCCAGAAGAGCCAACCCTTTGAAAAGTGATCATGAAGGAGGAATTATTAATTGTGGTTTGTGCTCGGCTGGAATTTTACAACACCTGGTCTTTCATTTATCAGAATGGAGCTGTGAAAGAAAAAGCCGGGAGCAAGATTTGCTAGATTTGCTAGATCCTCTTACAGCTGTAGGTGGCAGACATGCACTAGTAAAAAGTAGAGAAGAAGAAGCCCCTCCCTGCTTGTCCAGTGTGAACATTGTGGGCCAATTGCGCGTTCAAGAACCTGTGTTTAGCACGCTTAGCGCGTCACATGCCCAGTGTGTTATTGGCTCAAAAAAATGTATATTCTTGTTTGGTTCGATTAGTAGGAGTAAATGTAACCCTTGTCTACATTGTAGCTGTGTTTTATGTATTGATGCAGCTTAGATTTTCTCCAGTGCTGCCCGGTGAGGTTTGTCTGGACACATGACACCTGCTCCTCTGCGGCGCAGACGGCCCCGTCAGCACATTCACTGGGGCATGAATGAAACCGAACAATTCCTCCTGGAATACTTTTCACCTTTTTTCCTATTCCATTTTTCCATTTCTCATCTTGACCTTTGCGCTCCCAGCGTCCTCTGTTTCAGCTCCCTTTTTAACTTTCTCTGATAAACAGTAAAGCCCCCCGCCTCCCCCTCCACATTCTCTCCCACTCCACCACCTGTCTTTCCTTTGTCCCGTCTATTGTTGTAAATCTCCGTCTATCCCGCTTCTTTAACCTGCTGTTGTTTTAGGATCCTCTGTGATGCTGCATTCAATCCTCTTTTCCTCCCTCTCATCTGCGTCAGTCACAGGCTTGTCAGGGCCTCCCTCCCTCTCTGCACACTCAGACTTCAATCAATCAGCTGATCTCCTTCCTCGGCCTTGCAGCATCAGAAGTGACAGGTGTCTCGTCAGCTACCTTGTTGACGACAAGAGCCAGCACTGTAATTGTCTGTATAAATCCAGCCATCAAGTGATAGATTGTAACCAGAATATGGAGTGCAGTACATACACGGGACTCCCTGCGACAGGAGAGGGAGAAACATGCGATGGAGGCGGTTATGGGGCTCGGCGTTATCTCAAAGGTACAGCACGGGGGCGCCGATCGGATTCAATTCAATGGTGGCACTCCTCTCCCCCTCCTTCTCCCTCTTTGGGAGGAACTTATCAGGCAGGAGTTTGATGGCCAGGCAATCATTGCCACGGGCACCTTGTTAACAAGCCTGGGGCAGGTGGTCGGATGCAGGGCGGAATATCAACACGGCACTCCTGCCTGCTGAGCAAGAATTTGTAACGTTCCCATGTGGGAGGTTCTGTCAATGTGGGTTTTTCTTTGAAGCCACACAGTGTGAATAAAACCACTCTAATTCTTAGATTGCTTCATCTTTTCATCGTATTCAAGGGAAAGAATTCACTCACATCGGAGTTGAGACCTCTGTGAAGTGCTTCTCTATGTCAAAGCATCTCACGAGTCGTGCTGGGCACCTTGAGGAAAGTGTGTTGTTACGCCATTACTGAGGATAATTGGGTGCTACAGTACAGAGCAGAAGAGAACTCATATTTTCTCATTAGTCTTTTATAATTTAATGAACCATAAATCTTGGTTTCTTTTTGTGTGTAACCAGCAAAGATCACAGCATGGACTCCAACCCTTCCCTCCCATGTAATCCAATGGTTTAAAAGTATATACTGTATTTTTCGGACTACAAGTCGCTCTGTAGTAAGTCGTATGCACTGAAAAATGCATAATAAAGAAGAAAAAATCCTAAATAAGTCGCACCTTTATTTGACAAAATACGAGTACAATAAAGGACATTTCATATTAAACGGGAAATCATAATAATTGGAGTAGAAGACAATAATTATCGTACCACATGGATGCTTATTTGGCTTCTTGAAACATAAAAGGAAAAGGATATGAGTCTAGAATATTTAGGCAACATATGACCAGTAATCCAGATAACCATAGAATAGAGAACATACTAACAAGTCAACTAAACTTTTTTAAATCACTTTAAATAACTCTGTTTTGCTTTCTCCTGCCAAACCTGGCATGAAGCTGCATTAGCACCAAACGCGATTTGCACATCAGTGGCATCTAGTTTTAATATTAAGTCAATAAACAGACCCGATCAGAGGTTGTGCAATGGGATTTGAGCGTTAGACATTGGTCTGTAAGCACCTCGCTTTGGGCGTTCCATTGCATCATGAGTTGAAAAATCAGAACTTTGGCCAATACGACACATCACGTCAACCTATCAGACTCTGCTTTGGCATGTGACGTGTTAATGACATAATCGGTGTGTACAGTCAAAAACTAACATCTGATCGTTCTACATCTAAACTTTATGATGTTGTTTTTATTTGTATGAAGACAATAACAAAAAGATCCTGTATTTTAATTTTTTTCTCAGACTAATGCGGGACAGCAAGTCGTCAAACTGGGTCACAGAGAGATGGAAGTACAGCTGAAAGCAGCGGCGGTCTGCAGTAGATGGTGAAACTCACCGTACTGGTAGAATCTCTGAAAGTTCTAATGAACCCATTTATTATTATTTAATTAAAATAAACAGTCAATGTTTCCATGTAACAAAAAGGCTGCCAACTTTACGTGTTAGCTCCTCCCACACGCATCTGGAGCGTCTAATTTAGGAACACCTTTTAGGACGAGCATTGAATGACAAATTTGACATGCGTCAAAAGTATGTCATCGTATTTTAGGACCAAGCGCATTTTCTGTGTTTCTGTCAGTCGCAATTACAAGACACACACACCTGTAGTGCACTCTAGTGGTTGTTAGGGGGAAGATAATGAACACATGGGCGTTTAAAAAAGATTACAGTTCATAGTACATCTTTTAGTGCATTTTCATTAAGGAAATATCTCAACTGTTCTCTTTGTTCTGCTCTGATTTTTCTGAAAAATTATCAATTCACTATGGCGTCATTCGTAGACAAGGTAGATCTTCACTATTGATCACAGTGAGCTGTGAGTTGTTGCTTGCCATCAATCCCTCTGGCCCTACTGGCAAACAATGATGCAGACGCTCCACAGGAGCAGCAGCACGTCTCCCCTGCACTCATGCTGGGTTTAAAAGAAGAGGTTTGTTTTCTGTGCACATTCAAACTACCTGTACTCACAAAGCCTTGTTTATGCACCCTCTCACACTTGCATTCATGAATTCACACAGGCACCAAAAGACCTGAACACACTTAAAGAAAACCACTTATATCTGCACTGGTACCGAAAGTAACAAAAGCTCTGGGGACTGCCTCTCTGGTCGTGGTGGAGTCAAAGAGAAGAAAGCGAGCGCTCCCTCACACCAGGATGGAGAAGAAATAACAGCCACCCCAAAAGAATTATGCATGGAGTAACAAAGCCGAGCTTCATATGAAAGACAAGGGGGAGAAAAAAGGCTACGCTTGGTGGAACGGTTCTGAGTGTTTGAGCGAAAGAGGATGGGTGGTTGAAAATGGAAGTGGGAGGTGGCATCTTTGGAAGACCGACCAGGTGGTCTTAAGTGCAAAGCCACGTAAAGCAGCTCTATCTGCACCTTGAACTTCAGCAGATAAAAGCAGGCCTGTCAGAGAGGATGAAAAGAAACCGGAGCTTTATTCTGTTAATGTATGAATGCCTTTTTACCCCATGTCCATGACCTTGTCTCCACTGCAGCCTTAAAAAACCACTGACAGCAAGCACCGGCGTCTCTTGGGAGCAGATTCAGCAACAGTTTGCAAACTATTTGATAAATAGTTTTTTAATTTTTTATTAGGTTTTAAGTTTGTTTTTGCTTTACATCTTCCCAAGATTATCTCAAAATTAGTCAAGAACCTATTGTCTCATTAAGCCCTAGGATCTAGTAATGAGGAAATTATTATTAAAAATCATTTTTGCTCCATACTCCATGCTCCAAAAACCTGATTTAAAACAAAGTAAACCCTAAAATTTCACTGTAATTTTTGGGTTCAATTTTAAGAATGTTATTTTAAAGTTCAATAAATGTTTGGCAAATTAGTAGTATTCATTGCTATTATTTGAAAATGCAAATTTAGATTTATGTTCAAAGAATAAGAGCTATTAATAGGAGCTAAACTTATAAGAGCTTTTAGATTTTACAAGGATTTATTTACACAATTTATACTTTAATATACTAGATTATACTAGATTTAATTCTCATTTTGTCCCTAAATGAGTCATTTCCACTTCTTAAACTAATGTTTGACTCGGTAATCAAAATGAGATATATATACGTGAATAAAAACTCAAAAAATATTTATTTTTGGGCAGTGTATTTTTGTTTTGTTTATTTATTAGGGGCAAATACAAAAAAAAAACACATTGAAACAATCTGATGCCTGTATCACAGTGTTTATAGCCAAGACTAAGTGGGACCACCCGTCCCTAGAGGAGCTTTTACAGAAATTGTAAATAAACAGTAAAAAGAGAATACCACCAGCAAAAAAAAAAAGGTACAATGTACAAAACTGTACCCATTTGCATGCTTCACATACACACATGAATATTTTATACGATATGGTTGCACTGCTGTTGCTTTATTTGTTTTTTAAATGTTTTTAGTTAAAGACTTTATATTAATAGGAAGACTGTTCCACAGATTGGCCCCTTTTCACTGAAAAAGTATGTTGACCAAATTATGTTTTATGAAACTGGTATTTACACTTTTAGTTGCTGTTGTTGATCAAGAAGTTCCTAACCTTTTAACAAATTTAGAAAGCAGCTGAAGGGTTAGGATTAGGTAAATCATAAAAAAAAAACAGCTTTAAATGGCTAAAACAGATAAAATTCAATTAGAGGTCATTCTAACAGTTGTCTTTTTTTTAGCAATTTTCTTTTTTCCTTTTTGATTACTTTTTTGGAATTCTAGATTTTGATTTATTATTATTAGATTTCTTGTTGAGTAAAAATTGCTTTCTGCATGGAAAGATCATTTTACGTTTTAGAGATCTAGTGATTTAATTCTTTAGGTTATTGTTCTTTTCCCATTTTTAGGCTTCCTCTTTGGTGCAGAAATAGGCAACTCCCAGGAGAGTTTTGGAAAGAACTGAGAAAAAAGTCCCCAGAAACAGCTGCAAAATGTCTGCTCTTCACAGTCGAACACCATTACCACAATTTATGGTTACAGGATTCTGATATTCAGGCCACTTAAGAATGGCTGCTTGCCTGCTGGTAAGATTAAGACCAAATATTCTCAGTGTAACACAGCACTGACAGGGGGCTTTGGATTAACATGGCTTTCGGCTAGATCAGTGGGGTTATAATAAGTGGCTAAAGTCTGAGCTTGTAAAATACATAGCAAGATATGAGCCTACTGTGAAACAGAATGTGTGGTGAACAGAACAGTGGGTTTTCACAGAAATATCTTTAAAAAATATTTGAGCTAAACATGTCCTACATCTGTTTGGATTTCGATGAAAGAACACCGCTTTTTTTTCCCCACAAGCACTTCCTGTAGCCTTGTCAAAGCTTGCTCATTTTTATTTTGGCTACAGACTGCATAATCATAATGAAAAGACCACTGAGAATGGTTTTACAATAAATACAAGTTAAGTTGGAGTTGTGAACCCGCAAAAACTTGTTGCATCAACAACCTATTCATTGCAACCCCGCCTTGCTTCAACCTTCAAAGAATGCAAAAAAAATAAATAAATAACATGTCAGAAATGTCAGAGCTGCACTTTACATCTTGGGAGTTTTTATTTTTTATTTCATTGTTCCGACATTGTTCCCCTTTGCATCAGAACAGTGAGGTTGATATGCCGTGTCATAGCTAAGAAGCATAAAAAAACACTTCTCTACCATCACAATAACCCATTTAAGGAAGAAAAGTTCTAGAGTGTTTTGTAACATAATTCTAGAAACATTTCAATAATTGGTTCACGTAGAAAACCACTTAGTGGATCCATCTACAGTATGCTGAAAAATATATATAAGTGCAACACTTTTGTTTTTCCCCCCATTTGTCATGAGATTAACTCAAAGATCTAAAATAACGATTTCTCTAAAATATTGTTAATAGTAAGCACTTCTACTTTCCATCCCACCTCACAGGTGTGCCATATCAAGTTGCCGATTAACAGCATGATTATTGCACAGGTGTGCCTTAGACTGCCCATGATAAAAGGCCACTCACACTGTTTTGTTTCAAAACCACTCAGGATCTGGTGTGAACAGTGTCTGCCTCATGCAGTGCAACACATCTCTTTCGCATAGAGCTAAACAGGTTGTCGAGTGGCCTATGGTGGCGGTGGGGTTATGGTATGGGCAGGCGTATGTTATGAACAAAGAACACAGGCGCATTTTATTGATGGCATTTCGAATGCACAGAGATACAATGAAGAGATCCTGAGGCTCAATACATTTTACATATATTTTGCAAGGATGAAACTGGTCATATGTGAATACATGGGGAAAAAGGGAGAAAAGCTGTGGTCTTTACGTGAAATTTTCACAGATGTATTACGAACGAACCACGTTAAAACCAAGGAAGAAGTATGAATAAGCCATGCAAAGAACACATAGATCAATGAAGAGCACGAAGTCTGTGTAACTGTTGCGCTGTTTATATAAATTTCAATAGTTATTCATGCTTTAATTATGGAATTTGAATGTGATATGTACGCGATACTAAAGTCATTCCTTGTAGACATGGAAAGCCACAAGTCATCCACAATTGCGCAAGATTTACATAATAATTGAGTATAAACTGCGTAAAATATCCATAAACTGCGTAATTCTCAATAAAACAACAATTTTGAACAGCTCAAAACCAAAATTACATAAAGATCCGTCAATGAAACTCCTCGACGGACATCTGTGCACATCAAGGAATGAAGAACGCAAGAAACATTTATGAATTACGTATTTCATGCAGGTATCACCAAAGACCAAAATTTCATATGTGGAAGATGCGTTAATTGTACATAACGGCTGTGTGACTTTGTGTTGCAGCATGATAATGCCCGGTCCCGTGTTGCAATGGTCTGTACACAATTCTTGGAAGCTGAAAAGATCCCAGTTCTTACATGTCAACCCCTGAGCATGTTTGGGATGCTCTGGATCAGCGTTTACGACACTCACAACCCAAAAAAAAAAAAATTATTCTTTCAATCTAGCCTTTTCTTGTGGCCAGTCTAAGGCACATCTGTGCAATAATCATGCTGTCTAATCAACATCTTCATATGGTACAACTGTGAGGTGGGCTTATCTCAGCAAAGAAGTGTTCACTATCACAGATTTAGACATATTTGTGAACAATATTTGACAGAAATTGTTTTTTTTTTGTGTGTGTTACTAGAAATTGTTTTAGATATTTGACATTTTTGTGTTTCTTTATGGAATAGAGCCTGAAATTCAAGCATACACAACAAGATCACCTGATGCTCGCCAATGCAAGCTTCAATGCTGCCGCCCTCTTTGGCTACAGAATATAAACTACGAGAGGTGCAATAAAGATCAAATAAATCTAGACAGGAGACAGTCCAAAGAACCACAGAGTCAGGAGACGTGCCAGTAGGTCACGACAGGGACAATATTTGTGAGCCATGTTTTATTGTCTTGGCAGGGGTTCAAGCTGTACTCCGGTGTGTCTGGTCACAAGGTAAAGTGCTTGCTGAGAGTGCGAAGAAATACCCACAGAGACAGCAGTCTCCCACTGAAAGCTTTCAAATCTGTTTACAATTCAAGCCTTTTAAAGTCTTTAATTATGCATACACAGAGTGTGTGCAGCGGCGGGAAAAAGATGCAGAAATTTGTGCCACACTAAACTCTCCCAGCATGACCCCTTCAGGGTGAAAGATCCCTGTTCTGTTTACATCACATGTCCACGGCAAATTATTGTTGTGCCACTGAGCTTTAACAACATCTGACATCTCTTCACCTTTAGGCTTCTCCGCTGAGAAGCTGAAGGAGCTGATCAGCTTCAATGATCTTCATGCGCAAAGGTCACGCGATGTTTTTGTATCACACAGCTCCTCTGTTCTGAGCTCTCACTCTGTAGGTGCTCAGTCTGCCTTTCCGAATTGTGAGTCATCAGCTGCCACAGCAGTTCCCGAAATTACACTTGATGCCTATCAAAGCTGTCTCTCTTCTTTTTCCACCTGGCTGCATGTGCAACATCAAAAAGCTATCTGATCCTTTCAACACACTGACTGACATTTTTAGCAGAAGTCCTTGGGAGTTGAACAATTGCTTTGTCTTTCTAAAGTTGTGCAAAGAAAAAATGCGTATTTAAATGGCTTATAGAAAAGATTTTTTTTTTTGAAGAAAGTTTTCAGGAAAAATTAGATCAGACTATCTCGCGTGACAAAGGATAACATTTCAGCTCAAGAGAGCAAAGTCTCAAAGTGGGGATTTTGTCTGTTTGGCTTTTCGTGACTTCCTTTTTGTTTACCTTTCAAGGGCGTTCCTTTCGAGAGGCTGGACAAGACAGTCATGAAGAGGACAGATTAGAGAGGGTCATTTTGGAGATTAATAAACGCAACACGTCCAAGGTTGTCGCTGATAATATGTGATACACCAAGAGATGGCACATTTTAAAATAGCATCAAGGCCACTGGCCAACAAGGAGAGTGAACAATGACACTCCATTCATTCCACCTTAATCGGCCCAATTCCCTTTTCTCCATACATTACTACATTTCTTTTGCAGTTTATCCTCCACTAAGACAGAGTCAGAGTGAAGAGAGGAGAGTGCAGACCTGCTTTTAATGGTCTGATGCGATCAATAAGCCACCACTGAATGTATTACATTTTATCTTCTTCTCCGCAGGTGTTCTAGACTTTTTTTTTTTACCGTATATTCCCCATGGTTATGTAGACTAATAAACAGGTGTGTAACATCATTAGGATTAAAAGTTGTCCACCAAGTTAGTTCTGGTCCCTGAGGGACGATTTAAGATTAAAGGCGTCTTATGCAGGTTTTAATACCAAAGTGTTTTCTTGGAGGGAAAATAACATTTTCCAGCAAAACAAATATTTTGCCACCAAGTCACTAGCAAATGAATACAAACTGGGAAAGGCAGAAGTTTTTTTTTTGTGCTTGTTTTGTTTTGTTTCATAGATGTTTGGCCCCAACCTTAACTTTACAAACCAAAAACCCATTTATTTTCTTAACCTGCTTTATCCCTTTAAGGGGTCACAGGGCTGCAAGGTAGCGTGAACTATGAATCTCTTCCAAGGACGAGAGCCGGGATGGTGGCAGATGGTGGGAAAAATCGGAGTATCTGCGGTGTACCATGAGTGGAGGATGCCCGTCCAGGAAGGCAGCCAGTCGGGTGGCTGACTTCTGGGGTGGGTGTAAATCATGGTGGCCTTCTTGTTCCCATGGGGCCGCCGGTAACATGGACACCCAACCGCGGGTAAGTGAGATTGCCAAGGGACGGGTCTGATAACCCTTTTCCGATACACGAAAGACCTGGCGTCATAATTCTGTCCGGACACAAACTGCAATTATCCATTTCTGCTTCGTGATAATGTTTGCAAGGGCTGGCACCTACGTATATTGAAAAGGATGCTACCCAAAAACGAGTCAGATATTGGTTAAAGTTCTGCGTTTTCGCAATATGGCAGTCAGAAGTTCAACTGGTTGAACTTCCAGTGCACGATCAATCAACGCCTGAGCCCACGACCGGACTTAAAAATGTGCGTAAATTATGTCTCTCGACAGCAGCAGTTTCTTTTTCACTGGTCAATATTTTGCGCATGCTTAAGATTCCAAAGACACAATTATTCCTGTAATTTATCAAAGAACCTAACAACTGTCTTAATCAGAGTGCATGTACAAGGTTTTATTTTGGGGAGTAGCACACATTTTAATAAAAATAACAGTCTACAGAGAAAAATTGAAGAAAAGCGAATCACAAAATCATTTATAGGGCAAATCTGATGTACTGAGAAGGTAAAGGCTTGTATGTGATAATCAGAGGATTAGCCGGACTAACCGGTCCTTCTTCATGCCCCCTCACCTTGGATAGTCTGCCTCCAAGTAAGCACGGTTTGAAACGTTGTGATACATCAGCAATTTGGTCTTCTTCAGTCTGGTTTGTTTCCGAGTGTCACGTGTGAAAGCAAACCCAGCTTTAATAAACAAAACAAAAAAAACATGGGATACTCACTTCAGTCCCATACAGACCAGTCCATGAAAATATTATTTGACCACAGCTATAGACAACAATCCACCAAACCTATGATTTTCTTTCTCTGAAAACACCCAATTATGCTGCTAGCATATTTAAATCACAGTAACAAACCCTATCTTTTACAAAAGCACCTAAAGTCTGAGTCAGATCGCCTTTTGATCTATATTAAAAACGTTTCATGTGTTCTTAGCATGCCATTAGCCAAAATCTAAAAACCTGTGCCATTTTTCTAGGACATAGTTTCTGCAGTGGCAGGAGTTCATTAGAAATTCACCTCTGAGTTGTGGGTGGGACTGTTTCCCATCATTCATCTGTTTACACTCTCTCCCTGTACAGCACATCACAACCCAAAGCTAACATTACCAGTGCAACAAATATGGCGAGCATTATTGAAGCTACCCAGCCGTATAGGTTTTGAGCCACATGCCAGCTCGGACGAAGAAAACTAAGACGTACACGGATCTAGAAGTCTGCAAGTGAATGCATTAGAATGGAGCAGAAAAGGGAACCTGCAGCTCAACGATTGTAGCACCTACGACACAGCTATAGGCTTTGTCAAACCGTTTTTTTTTTTTGCATGTGCTCCTGTTTCACAGTAATTTGAACAAAGAAATACTTAAAAATTCAATTTTTTTATATCTTAATACTTGAGAAAAATGGTACAAGAACATGCCAAAAACACAATTTTGGGGTCTTAAAAACTTGCACACATTGCACACCACTTGTTTGAACCTCTATCAATGAACGACTCGCACCTTAGTAACTTATTGTTCTAATTGATTATTTGGAAACCTGCAACCTTGGAGCTATATTTACATTATTTATACATTTCTGAATACTGTAGGGCAAACCTTTTAGCTACCACTGCTGATTATATCTAATCATGTCAGCGGGAGTCAAGGTCAATCCACAAAGGAAACAATCCACAGAAACAGGAAATCTATGGCTAACACCCAAGACATCGGGGGGATGTTCTTTACCTGCTTACTTGACTGCCAAGAGCTCTTTTGGTGGCACAAGAAGGGATCAATCTACAGCCTGCCCATTACGTCATGGAGGATCAATATTCAGAATGGCAGTGGCCTGACACTATATATGGCCGGTGGACAGGGAGTACAAATTTGGTGGTTTTTGGTACCCGTACCATAATTTTAGAGCATTCTAAACATAAACTGTGCTTATCTTCTTCATCTATTCAGCTCTGGTTTTCCACCGTGTTTTGTCAGAGTGGTGTATCCTAAGGATGTTGTTGTGTCCTGCTCTCTTATCACGTCCTGCTGAATTCAGTTTTGCTTTGCTGGTTGAACGAGCCTGGAAGCCTGCACAGTCACAGCCTTTAATCTCCCTTGTTGAAACCCCAGTCATATTAGCATATTCTCCCTCTTCCATCTTTTTGACTTTTATGTTCCCTAGATGCTGTTTTTCCCTCTGCGAAATGACGGAAATTTTATTTATGGAATTCTTTTTGTCTCTTTCTGTTCTGGTCAACCAGTTGTTTTCTTTTGTTTGTTTTTGAGCGGATCAGGAAGACAGAGCAGATTGCGACATGTGTAAGTCACCGTCACCATCAGAGGGGGTGAAAATTAAAAGTGAATGCTTTGCACAGGAATATGTTGTGTAACATGTGGTATACTACAACGGCAGTGCAGCTGTTGTTTTCCTTGCAGCTGGAGCAGTTGTCAGCTGAAATGACAGCGTCTGCCATGAGGGCACCCGGTTCATCATCCTGTCCCCTTTTTTTCTTAATTCAGCTCCTAGCTGCATTGTTTTCATCAGAACTCCATTTAATGCAGATAAATAAATCCAGTTGGGAGTGAAGAATAAATTTCTAAGCTGCATTTTCCAGGCTCAGCAGGGTAGTGCTGGAGATTAAAGTTTGTCAATGCATTTTTTTTTTCTATCAGTCATTCATGCTTTGAAGTATTTTGCGTTTTGACCCTCCATCACATTGACTCAAAGACCCGCTCAAAAGAAAATTGTGTTTTTGGTGGTTTTAACACACTTGTGGCCTTTTTCCCCATTGTGGAGGACAAATAAAGAAAATGTCTTCATTCAAATCATTGTGAATCAGGAGCAGACCAAAAAGTGCAGCCCTGTAGCTGTGACGTAGGTGTTACAGGCTCCAATATTGCTCGCCATTTTTGTTGCACCATTAATGTGAGGTTGGGGTTGTGAGGGGCTGTAAGCTAGAGGGAGAGAGTGTAAACAAAGAGATGATGGGAAAAGAGATAGGCTTATGTCAAGGGGTGATTTGCCTTTGCGTCTGTGTATCCTCTTTTTACATTTTGTTTCTTTCATCCTTGATCTGTTACTCAAAAGTCCTTGAATGACACATGTCAACATGCTAATGAGTCGCAGGTGTGTGATCGGGGCTGGTTGGAGTTTGGACTCCCTAAAAAAAAAGGAACACCACCAGTTGAGCTGGAAAAGCTGCATACACAGTGCCAGTGCGGAAGTGCACGCTGTGGAGTCGGGGCTCAGTCACATGGCGGGTACCGCAGAGTTGGACCCAGTGAGCAATGGAACCACAAGGTGAAGAGGGTCACGACCCACACCTCTCTCAGATAAGTATACCCTCAGTGTAATTACATCCAGCCCAGGATGAGGTTTTCTGAACCAGTTCTAACAAATTTTCATTGCATGCTTTTTTCTCTATTTCACTGGTTTCTATTGGGTTTTATTTGGTTCTTTTATCAGATCATGGCAGGAGCCGTTGGACTGCCAGAGGCTGGACACTTTAAAAAGAATAAACATGTGGATAACAAACTTTTCGAACACATACCTGGTTGTGGATCTACTAGAGTCTGACTGTTTCACACTTACTTCGCGCAAACAACTCAGAGGCGAATTTCTGCAGAAACTATGTCCTAGAAAAAAACATTTTTTCTTTTTTATTTTGCCTAATAATCCTAATAAAAACACCACTAGCAATGCTTTTACAATAGATCAAAAGATGATCGGAGTGGGACTTTAAAATTATAAAAAGACAAGACAGATATCCATCCTGGAACAAGAAGAAAAAATTGCTGCAAAGCCTCTAATACTTTTACCATGTCACCTCATAGGTGAAGTAACAATTTCAGCAGCTGAGGCCACAGAGTTAGGAGTCAAGGACACTCAATTCATGCCTTTGGTTCCCCCTCCGTGTTTTTTTTCTCCATCAGGGATAGAGTCAGCAGCCATGAGGATCTCACTGAGAGAATCCCTTCCCTCTGCTTTTGTCTCTAATATGAAGCCGGGCTGGTAAGGGCCACCGCCTTTCAAAAAAGACGGCTGTGTCTTTCCTATAAACCACATCTATGGCCGTGGAGAAGCTTACACTGTAATCCCGCATGACGGATTGAGTCTGCCGCTGCAGTGTTCTCCCATCTCTTTCCTTCCCTCTTTCCTTTTTCTGCTGAAACCTGTGTGGCGGGCACGAGCTAAAGCATAGTTTTTGTCAAGCAAGGTGTAATATATGTGCAATATGAGCGAGGATACTTCTGCGCGCTTTTAGCTGTGTGCACTCCTGCAGTTGTTTCGTCATCACAACAGCCCATTAAGGCCTGATGCAACACATGGGTGTTTTACCACCTATGGTTAAGACGACGCTTCAGGTCTGAAACCAGGAAAAATGCAAAGCAGCCCTTCAAATCGTCTGCAGGGGAAATTTTCCAGGGCAGTCAAAACACTGCGGAAGAGGGGGAACGGAAAAATAGGTTGAACTGAAAAAGAACAAAATGTAAAAGATCCCGTCGTGACGACTTGCACAGCATAAGAGAATAAATCCCAATGGGAAGTCTCGGTGAAAGCGAGCGCTGTAGAGGTATGCAGATGACCTGGATTTCTGCATCCATGACTCCCATGGCATGGAGTACTGCTAGAAACAGCCTGTTTGATAAAGACCATTTAAATGCTCATGGATCACTGCTATTAGGACTCCTTTGGGTCTGATTTTCACCTGTCCTGATCTATTTATTGTCGTGTCACTCTTCGTCTATTTGTCCTCTCCTTCCTTCTTCCTCAGTTGCCGTGTGCTCTGTTTCTTTTGCCCCTCAGTCTGCAACGTAATGTCACCCTTCAAGTCACCATATATGTATTAGCCATTCAAAGATGTTTCTGTGGCATTTGCGAGACATTATCGCCAAATCGCTCCCACCCCCCACTCTCCACTCTATCTCACTAATCTTCCTTAATCTTTCAGCCCAGACTGAAGTGAGAATTAGGTTCTCACCATCCCTCATCAATCTCCTGCGCCTCCCCTTCTTCCACTTTCTCCAACCATCTTCTTTGGCCCCGGCATCCCTGTCTCCTTCCTCCTCCTGGCTCATCCCCGCCAGCTGCTCTCTTAATCCTCCCTGCTCAGTTTGTCTCCCTCGTTTCTCTCATCTCACCTCGTCTTCTGCTTCACGTCATCGCCAGAGCTGCAGAGGTCGTTTCTGCTTTGCCCCCCCCCCTCGTGCCTCAATCTCTCTATCGTCTTCTCTTTCAATTCCTCACTACTGCGCGTCTCCCTCTTCAAAAGGCTCAGGGGACTCCTGTGTGGTACCCCATCAGTTGACCCTGAACAATGTCCTTACCTGCACACTGCTCCTCTGCTGCACAAACTTTTAATATGCATCACCCAGCACCCTCTGAGAAGTGAAAGCTTTGTTGATGATGAGTTTTGCTAATTGCACTAAGATATTCCTTCTGCCCCACAGAGTGCAGGAGGCACATAAAGCAAGCATTAACAGAGGCAGTTTAGACACCACAGAGATGAATTAATAAAGCTAAAAGCCAGAAGTGTAAACAATCCTTTTCATCACATCAGAAATGGGAAAATCCCCAAAAAATAAACGATCTTCGGCTGACTAGAACATCCAACCCAAGTTACTTTAGAAATTTATTACATGCCATCTCGTGTTATAATTCGTAAAGTACAAGTTTCTATGTCAAAGCCGCACGAGGGAAACAAGGTTCCTTTTTGTGAAATGCACACTTGATGTTATTTTTGTCTTCAACTGCCTGCTGCAACATTTTACTTAAAAGTGCCGACTGAACTGTGGAGGAGTACGGCGCCAGCTGTGATGTATGAGCGTCCCCGAGTAAAGTCATGTGCTGCCTCTTAAGTCCAAATATAGAGCTTTTGGGTTCTAATTGTAACCTGAAAAGTAGCCTCCCCTCAGAATTGTGTAAAACCCATGAATCAAATTTTAATTAAAAAATATAGATATTATTTATCAATAAAAAAATACTTGCAGTTTTACTGTGCTGCCCTAAATTTGTTATTTTTCTCTCCACAGCGCACTGTGTTCTGTGCTCTGATTGGCTCTTGACCTCGTCAATCAATCTCATTGGTGCCATTCTTACTGCAGGGTTGCCAGGTTGGGCAGTTTCCCGTCTAATTGGGTGGTTTTGATTCTGAATTTGCAGGCAAAAATTGCTTTATTCTTGTGGAAATAATTTGGGTGCTTCTGCTTTCCAGAGTTGTTTCGGCATTCAGCTTGCCAGAGTTATATAGATCTTCTACGTAACTTCGGTGTGTAAACTGGCTAAGACGATGTCCGACACTGTAATTTTCTCTGGTCCCCTGCCGAACTTAGTCAATGATGAAATGTACAGCCGCTTTTCATCATTTAACCGCTGGCTTTCTAGATGGTGCCCAGAAAACGGCGTTGGTTTTGTGGATAACTGGAGCGCGTTTTGGGGGAAGCCCGGTCTCATGCGGAGAGACGGCGTCCATCCCACTCGGGACGGTGCCGCTCTTCTTTCTAGAAACATTTCTGCTAGCCTTAGTCTGTTAACCTGACAATCCAGAGACGAGACCCGGGCGCAGAGCAGCAGTGTAAAACGCTCCTCTGAGCCTCCCTTAGGGTTAGTGCCGGTGCAAAACCCATGCAGGGAAAGTCAAGCAGGTCCTAGCTTTAGCTTATGTGCTGAAAGACAAATGAAAGGAGCGCGTCATAGAAACCTTACAGTGACAGACAGCAGTTCTCACAAGCAGAATTATGATGTCATTAAATGCGGTTTATTAAACATTCGATCCATTTCCTCCAAGTCCCTCTTAGTCAACGAGTTAATTACTGATAACAATCTTAGTCTTTTAGCCTTAACAGAAACTTGGCTCCATCAGGATGACTATGTTAGATTGAATGAAGCAACCCCCCCCACTTATGCTAACTATCAGAAATCCAGGATTTCAGGGAAAGGAGGTGGTTTGGCAGTAATATCACAGTCTAGCTTACTTCTCAGCCCTAAAGTTAAAAATGCTTATAATTCATTTGAAAGCATCATATTGTCTTTAAGTCACCCAAACAGGAAAACTCGAAAACCTGTTTTACTCATAATTATTTATCGCCCCCCCGGCCCATATTCAGAATTTTTAACTGAGTTTTCCGACTTCCTATCGACTATTGTCTTAGATTCTGATCAAATTATAATATTAGGGGATTTTAATATTCATGTTGATGACCCCAGTGACTGCCTAGGAAAGGCTTTTGCAGCTTTATTAGATGATGTTGGTTTCACCCAAAGTGTGAATGAACCCACTCACTGTCATAAGCACACCCTGGACCTTGTTCTAACCCATGGGATAGAGATCAACCAGCTGAGTGTCCTTCCTCTTAACCCCATCATTTCTGATCACTTTCTGATTACCTTCCAGCTTACACTGGAACATCCTTCTGCCCCAGTGAATAAGAAACAGCTTAGAAGAATCTTAACTGACCGTTCTGTGTCTGAGTTTAAACACACAGTTCAGCCAGTACTTAGTGATATTCTGAGAAAATACTCTGAGACCAGCTCCCATAGTATCAGTCCTAGTATAAATGACCACTTTGTTAATGATGCCTTACAAGCCCTCAGGAGTACACTCGATGTTGTTGCCCCCTTGAAACCTAAGTTCGTCAGACAAAACCGAGTAGCACCGTGGTTTAACGCTGAAACTCGTTCTCTTAAACGAGAAACCCGTAAGTTGGAAAGAGAATGGCGCCGCTCCGGTTCAGAGCAGTCTCTGGATATCTGGAAACATAGCCTATTAAATTATAAAAAAGCTCTGCGTAGAGCTAGAAGCCAGTACTATTCAACCTTAATATCAGAGAATGGAAACAATCCAAGATTTCTTTTTAGCACTATAGCTAAATTAACTCGCAGTCAGAGCTCAGTAGAACCACATGTTCCTGTTTCTCTCAGCTCTGATGATTTTCTTACATTTTTCGATAGTAAAATCTCAAATATTAGACATAAGTTAAATCAAGTTATTCCTACTATCAGCCCAGAACAGGCTGAAGCGGTAGAAATGGAGGCATCCATAGAAACCTCTGTAACATTAGACTGCTTCACTGCTGTGGATCAAGCGGAAATAACATCAATTATTACGTCCTCCAAATCCTCAACGTGTCTGTTAGACCCAATTCCCACTAGACTTTTTAAAGAAACTTTTCCCCTAATTAATGATTCCATATTAACAATGATAAATGCCTCTCTGGAAACGGGTTACGTGCCACAGTCTTTTAAATATGCAGTTGTTAAACCTATTCTGAAAAAGCCCAGTTTGGATCCTAGCATCTTGGCCAACTATAGACCGATATCAAACCTGCCCTTTATTTCTAAAATCCTAGAAAGAGTTGTAGTTAAGCAGCTTTACTGCCACCTACAGGACAACAGCCACTTTGAAGACTTTCAGTCGGGGTTTAGACCTCACCACAGTACGGAAACTGCACTAGTTAGAGTCTCTAATGACTTGTTATTGGCCTCAGAAAAGGGACTACTTTCTATTCTGGTCCTGTTGGACCTCAGTGCTGCCTTTGACACTATCGACCACGGTATTTTACTCCATAGATTAGAGCAGGACATAGGGATCAGAGGATCTGCTCTCCAGTGGTTTAAATCCTATCTGTCTGATAGGTATCAGTTCGTTAATGTAAATGGCCATTCCTCTCAGTGCACTCGAGTCAACTATGGAGTCCCACAGGGCTCAGTCTTGGGACCGATCCTGTTTACGCTTTATATGTTACCCCTAGGAAACATAATCAGGAAACACAGCATTAATTTTCATTGTTATGCCGACGATACGCAGTTGTATTTATCCATGAAGCCTGACCAGAATGACCAGATAGAGAAACTGAACGCCTGCATCAGTGACATCAAGACCTGGATGACAATTAATTACCTCCTCTTGAACCCAGAAAAAACTGAGGTCATTATACTTGGTCCTAAAAACCTCAGAGATGCTCTGTCTGCTCAGATAGTCTCCCTGGATGGTATAAGTATAGCCCCCAATTCCACAGTTAGAAACCTTGGGGTTTTACTTGACCAGGATTTATCATTTAAGGCTCATATATCTCAGGCGTGTAGAACTGCCTTTTTTCACCTGCGGAATATTGCTAAGATCAGAAATATACTTTCTAAGAGTGATGCTGAAAAACTCATCCATGCATTTGTTACGTCGAGGCTGGATTACTGTAACTCCTTGTTAGCAGCGTGTCCTAAGAGTTCCTTAAGAAGTCTCCAGCTTGTTCAGAACGCAGCTGCTAGATTGTTAGCTGGAACCAGCAGAAGAGATCACATCACTCCTGTGTTAGTTTCGCTCCATTGGCTCCCAGTTGATTCTAGAATTAAGTTCAAGATCCTCCTGTTAACCTATAAGGCCTTACATGGAATGGCCCCGTCCTATATTAAGGACCTCATAGTCCCTTACCAACCAATCAGAACACTTCGCTCGCAAAATGCAGGACTGCTTGTGGTTCCTAGAATTAGTAAAAGTACGGTTGGAGGTAGAGCGTTTAGCCACCAAGCCCCTGTCTTATGGAATAAACTCCCAGCTCATATAAGAGAGGCCGACTCAGTTTCTACATTCAAAGCTAGACTGAAAACATTCCTCTTTGGACAGGCTTATTGTCAGACTAGTTAGTATTCAGAGATTATTTAACTTAATGTTAGTTTGTTTAAATTAAACTTAATAATAACTATTTCTTTTAAAAGGCTGCTAGAAGTTGAAGCTGGGGTAACTATGGTACACTGGGGTTCTGTCCTCTTTCCTTTTTTACTTCTACCCTTCCTCTCCTCTATTCTTGATCATAATTTATCATTTAGTTCTCCATGCCTCTGTTTGGTGCAGTGCGATTCATGTATTGTCCCTCTTTTCCTCTCCCCTCCTGGGGAGTGGGAGTGCTTCCAGACTCCAGTTGGCTCATCCGTGCTCCAGTTCCTGACCGTTTACCTCGCCTTTGCTCCTGCTCCTACACCTGGCTGTGGTTCCTGTCTCCGGCTCGACTCGCGCCTTTGACTGTCCCGATAACCACGGCTGGATGAAGCTCGTCTGCTGGACTTTTATATATGTAGTTGTAGATTTAGATAAGTTAATTCTTCTCTAAGATTTCTGGTAAATCGCCTGTCCGTCCTGGGGGAGGATCCCTCCTTCATGTGGGCACCCCTGAGGTTTCTTCGTTTTTTCCGGAATCCGGTTTTTTTGGGAGTTTTTCCTTACCGCGAAGGGGGGTCTAAGGGCAGGGATGCCAGTATAGCTTAGTCAGTTTGTTAGTTCATTTTAGTATTTTTCTATTGAACTCTTTGTATTCGTGATCCTTTTGATTTCATGTTTTACTTCGAAGCCCATCGAGACGACTGTTGTTGTGATTTTGGGCTATACAAATAAAATTGAATTCTAATACTAGACTAATTTTTCTGTGAAGGTTTGAACTTTTGAGAGTTTAAGTGAGAGAAAAAAGTGATATTTGCTTGCATCTTCATTGAATAAGTAGATGTATTTTTCATAAATTACTGTGGAAAGGTAGATAATAAATCATATACATTTTCCTATACTCCAGAGTTTTCTGTCATACATCCTTTATGTCTTTTTACTGTTATAAACTGGAAAATAAATAACTTAAATAAAGTTATCAAATCTGTCAAAATACTGCTAAATTGAAAAGTCTTTCAGTGTAATTCAGTTCTGTTTATTGTCTCTGTAAATTTTAACAGTCCTGCCAAACTTAATGGCTGTTTTCTGTGAAAATCTATGGCTCTACTTTTAAGACGGAAAAATCTGTCAACCGATTAGAAGTCAGGAGGGATGGAGAAACTGTTCTTAGAGGGCTGGCGTGCGAAAGAGAAGCCGCCAACTGAATCAAACTTTAGCAACGCATTCAATTTCTGAGCTGAACAGATCGGCAGACTTTTATCAAGCTGTACTGGCTTTTGTTTTCCAAAAAGGCGGAAGATGATCATGATAGAAAAATCAAGGAAGGCTCCATTGGACTATTTTTGGCCCTAAATCTAAATTTTCACTGCAAAACATTAAAAAATAAGAAAGAATGGTGGATTTTTTCCCCATACATGTTAGCTGTTTTGTTGGCTCATAACTGGCCAACTAGCCTCAAGCTACGGACACACCGGACATGTGACTCAAGCTAAATGCACGTTCTTGATCGTGCGTTTAGCCCATGGTGTTCACACGGGACTAACAGGGCGGGGCTTCTTTTTCTTTTTCTACTGTTTACTGTTTTCATGTCCACCACCTAAAGTTAGAAGAGGTTTGATGTTTGGACTAATGTAATATAATTCCAGCCGCCCACAAAACGCAATAATTCATTTTCTTCTCCGTGATCGATTTTCAAACTTTGAAGAATTGAAAAGGATGCCATTAACTTGCAACGTGCCTTCAGTGGGTACGCACTTTGTACGTAGACCCCAAAAATGATCATAGAAACATGGGCAGCAACACATTAATGCAAGACTTTTAAACCCAAAAGCTCAAAACCTGCATTTGCATAGACTTTTTATTGAAAGTGGTCACTTGAGAGGGTGGTGTGAACGTAGCTCAACCGTAATCACAGAAGCATCCTTAGAAAAGCCAGAAATGGGAAATTTACTTTTAAGGTTTTTGAATTTGATGAGGGAATTTAGAAAGTTCTAGTCAGATTTCACAATTGTCAGCTAAAATATTGTTTTTCAATAACATACAATATCTGATTAATGTCAATGAGCATGCCAGTTGAGGTTCATTTAGACATTTACAGATGTTTGTTGAAATCTTTGGACAAGGAGTGTAATTACAGGGCGAGCATATTAAGAAGGTGCATGTTTTACTGTTGTCTCACAGAAATGTTAAAGGTATTGACTATTAGTACTTTACTAGCTTGAATGTATCTCTTCTGAAGAAGCACTGAAGCGTGTGTATTCTATTCTGTTAGCATGTTTTCATACTGGAACTGATGCTTAGGATTTCTATATCCGTATGTGTTGATACTGACACGACTGTCTGAACATTTCTTTTTTGTGTATGGCTGGTTTTCTCTGTGCTGACTTACATTTTGAATGCAGGCTGGCTGTGGCTCCTCCTGACAGTTTCACCTGCTCACCTGTGTTTCTCCATGGAGTTGTGCTCAGCTGCCTGCACTTAGTTAATTGTCAGTTCTGTAATTAGGGGCATCATTCTGAGCCTTTAGTGTTCTTACATTTTGGATGTTTTCCCTGATTCCTCTAGTGATATGCAGTCGTTTAGTGTCCGTGCTCTGGTTCTGGAGTCTTTGTTTTGGCTTTTTCCTCTTCTTGTGGGATTTTTTTTTACTTTTTATTCAACTGTTTTTGAGTGGTTAATCTTTCAGTTTGAGTTTTCTCTCCACCCAGATTTCAATTTCTTTCCCCCCTGACATAGGTCTACTACGGTTAAACTCTTTTCCACCATAACTGTAATTGAACTGTTTGCATTCTTTCAATTGTCATTACATTTTAAATTCCAATAGATTCCAAAGCAGGAAAAAAAGTAGCTTTGTGCTGAAGTGCTTAGGCAATCATAATAATTCAGCTGATTCTGACGTGGAGAAAAGCAGCTTTGAAAGACAAAATCACTTGATACGCATTGATTGCTGGAATAGTTTAAGGAGCTAGTGTTATTTAAGTGTGGGGACATCACTGGTGTTAAAGGGTTAAAAGTCGAGTTTCTCGCATCATTTTGGGATGTCGTATTGATAGATTTAGATTTGGGAAGTAAAAAAAAAGCTTTAAAAAATTGGCCTAACTTAATTGAATGAACGCTGCCCATGCCAGAAGGAGCTTAACTCAGTTTTGTGAGAAAATGTCCCTTTTTAATTTAGTTAAATAATACAGTCAGTGTGGAGTTTTTTTTTTAATGCTCCACCTTTGCTGCCTCAAAAGAATATCATCAATTACTCCTCTTTTGAAGGTTGTGTTGAGTGGTACCAGTTTTTGTCATGCAAATAAAATCTTTAAAAAAATACCTTACTCTTGCCAAAAATTGACCGATTTTGCCCAACTTTCGAGGGGAGACCCGGCTGCAGATAAGATGGCACCCAGACATCATTGGCCAGAAGCTTTCAGAATTTTAGCACCTTTTATTAAAACCTTTTAATGTGAATAAATGCTTGAGTGCGCAAGATGAGCTTAAAATTGGGAAAAAAAATGTTTTATTCATTTTAAAAAAGGATATTAACGAAGGTGTTCAGATTTGTAAAAGTGTTAACCCTTTTATACTGGACCTTCAGCCAGTGTTTACACTCCTTTGACTACCATAACTTGTCGACCCGTAATGTGATCAATGTGCATCAGCTGATTCTGGAGCGGAGAAAAGCGGCTTTGCACCCGAATGCAGCACATTACTAATATAAAGTGTTGCATAGCACTTTTAAATTGTTGCATATTGGCGCAAAGCCGCTTCACATTGATCGTGTAAGGAGTTACAGTATGTGAAAGGGCATAGTAGGTGTTGTCTGAAACATCGTCAGTGTTAAAAGTTCAAAGCTTAAAACGGGAAAAGAAACCGTAACTGTCAAAATGTCAAGTCGCCAGTTGAATTAATTTTCGACCAAAAAAGAATAATAATAAAAAATGAATTTTTGAATCAATATGGGATGGGGGGACGTGAACTTCCAGTCCCGGTTGGGGACTTCCAGTTCCGGCTAATGATGCCTATAGGCAAATATCATTGGGATATTTGTCTGCAGCCAGGTTCTCTTGCAAAATTCTGCTAAATCAGTAAACTTTTAGTATTCACCTGCAAAAACAAACAGACCAACATTTGAGAGTGCGACATTGTAAAAACTCCAATTTAAGTCCCCTGGTGTTGGTGCGCCATAAAATTTGTTGTGTGAACAACGCCTTCTCTTATCTTTAAAAAAAAAACTATACGCTTCCTAATATCTACAGCACCCAGTTTTTTAGCTTGTAGAGGAGATAGACCCCCACTTCAAAGAGCATACCAGCCTAGGAAACTATGGGGGGGGGGGGGGGGGATGTCTTCCAGTACCCCAACTTAGCTTTTCTCCATGTTTTTTTTTTTTTTGGCATTAAATTAAAAGGATTGTGTGTTTTCAAGCAAACAAATAAATGTCTCTGACAGCATAGCATTAAAGTTTGCAGTAATTCCAGCTAAATGTATTTCTCTAGGCATTCTCCCTAATTCTAATGGTGCTCTCATAGTATGTGAGCCGGTGAACAGAAGAATGCACACATTTACATTTTACGGTCCCTGTTGATGGGGAGGAATAAATAAATATTAATTCCCCCTATGCAGATTGCCATAATCATGATGAATGCTTTCCTGCAAGGAATTAGCCTTCAGGTTAAAACAAATAAAAAAGCATTGATTTTCGGCAAGATATCCTGCACAATACGACAAAAAAAGTAGAGATGACAAAGTTTAGAGAAGTGTAATGTGGTGTTTTCTATACCAACATGAAGTACAGCTAGAAGTTTGGGATTTCTTGGTCTTAAACAAAAATCCAAAATTAATGGCATATTAGGTAGCAATAAAGTTCATGCATATTCCAGTTAAGACAATAACCAGACGTGGAATTCTTCTACAAGATATTATTGTTCACTTTTGGCTATCCCTTCAGGGGTTTGGCTTAGCTTTCACTGATTTCCACAGGTGCTCAAGCAGAAGGTTTTACGCAATGTGCCCCTCCTGACACAACCCTGTATTTGATCCGGGCTGGGGATGGGCACATGGGGACCTAGACTTGGGGCCCCTTGTGGCTACAGTCTTGCCTAAGGCCCCAGACTGGGTGAAGTTCATTGCATGGAATTCATCTATATACTGGATATCATCTGATTGATTGTACCAATAAATCAATCTCACAACTTATCTATTGTTATCATATAAGTGTTTGGTTTACAAAGACGTCTTTTAAAATGTCCTTGGTTTTTAGGAAACAGAAACAAGGTAAAGCAACTGTTTCATTTTGGGTGTTTTGCCACATTCACACCGGGTATGTGTCGCGCGTTCAGGAACACACTGTATGATGGTTCTTGAACGCACTTTGGTGTTCGCAATGGACTATCGCTACCCGACACTAGCGCATGTACCTACAGTTGGAAGAGGCTTGGAGTGAAATGTCAAAGCAGTGCAAATTTAGTGACTTTCGTTTTTTTTTTTTTTAATGAAAGACTTGGCGTCATAGAATTCTGGCCGGACACAAACTATATTTAATAATTTCTCTTCTGTGATCAATTTTCAAATGGTTGGCAATTGACACTACTCATACGTCACTACTGCATCCGAGCCCCTGATTGGTCAAAGTTCGACCTGGTTTAACTTTAATGTATGTTCAATAGCCGCGGATTTTGTATGTAGTGCCAAGAAAAGGACTTAAAAACTTGCGTACCGAGATGTGAAAGAAAGAGTTTTGAACGCAGAACCCCTTAACGCGTGTTTACATAGACTGTTCATTGGAATTGGAGGCTTGAACGCATTTTGCTGATGTGGCGATGTAACATAATACATTGCAAATTCTTGGGTTTCATCTGAGATAGTTTGATACAAAAATTATCTGTGCATTTGCAATGTTTTTTTTAAGTTATTGTGTATTTATTTTTGCTTAGAAACAATCGCATCCGGTCAAAATAAGTTCACGAGTAATTTAAAGGAAAGCTTAAAAAAAGCCAAACAGCTATGGAGGATTTAAAGACAGGATAAAAACAAGAAAGGCCAACATAGTAGGTACAGTGGTATAGGAAATTCAATAGATTAGCAAGAAAAAAAGAAACTCACAAATTGAGAGACAACTGTGTTAAAGAAGTAGAGGGTTTCAAGGGCAAATAGATGTAATCCTCTTCTTTTTACAATTTCCAAGTAGTGGAAAAAAGCTAAATATGTGAAATGAAATGAGTTGGAGGTAAAAAGAAAGATGAATGAGAGAGCAGAATAATACTGAGCCATAACAGCAATGAGTATGAATTCAGCGCAGAGTTACTGTCTTAATCAGGAGTAGAGTGCAGGCCTTGTTATTAATACAGTGCAGCTCCAAGAGCTGTTTTGTTTCAGATTAGATTTTAAAGAAGGACCTGTGGATAATATGTGCTGCTGAAATGCTGGCTGTAAGTCATTAGCATGCTTGCAACAAAGAATGAGAGATCACTTTAATAGCAAAGAATGCTAATGACAGTGATTGGGATAATCAAAGCAACACAGGCGAAAGGGTCGAGACAACAGGAGGTCAGCGTTTTCTCTAGTTATTATTCTCCCTTCCTATCCCACCCTTGTTGAATTGACTCCATTAAAAAAATAGCAGCACTTTGCCTCAAATTCTGATGCTGTTGATGGATGTTACAACCCATTAATCTTAATGACTAGTAAATGCTGAACTCTTGTTCTGATCTTATTGTCATGACTCAACATCCCACCCTCTTAGCAGCTCCTTCGTCTACTTTTCTGCAAATAGGCTTTTCTACATTTCTTTTCTTTTTTTTTTTTTGCGTAGGTTTGAAGAGCGTGGATGACTGTTAACAGGCGTGCCAATAACAAATGCACTTCGAGTAGCATTCCCAACAGGTACGGTGGGGCTATATCCATGATCAAGGCAATTAACCTGCTTGCGTCTGCTGGGATCTCCAGCTGCAGGAGAGACTGAGTTTAACACTGTAACCTACCAAAGTCTAGCTGGTAAAGGGCATCTGTTCCACAAATCAGCAAAGCTTCCGTATGTAATCACATTTCACACTACGCTAATCACTTCAGCCTTAATTTATCGCTGCTATGAAAACATTCTCATGTGATGTTAAGAGAGAACAGCTGGAGGGAAGAAGGAAGACGCAAAGGCAGAAGCAGGATCAGCTGGAAGGGATGCAAAAGAAGAGGGAACGATTGCGGAATTGCGAACACGGCCTAAAGATTTCTGACTAAACCTCACAAATTCAATCCAAGAAATCCGATGGAGTGACTGAGCTGGTCCCTCGTATGCCCTTCTTCTCTTGCTCCTCCCATCCTTCACTATTTGAGAGCAGGGCTCTCAAAGTCCCTAATCCGGTTTGATAACGACATTCTGCGAGGAGAAAAACAGCTCCTCAGAGGGCGGGAGGAGTGGAAAAATAAGAAAGAGAGAATTTCAGGTGTGGCAGCAAAACCAGTCTGCTGGTTGCATCAATTTCTTCTTTAATTAAAAGTTTAAATCCCACTCACTTTAAAGCTTCTACTTTATAATTAAGACTCTGATCCTCCTTCCTTCACATCACCAAAAAAAATAAATAAATAACCATATAAGAAAAAAACTTTTGCGGTTTTCCCTTTAAAACCCATTAATTAAAAATCGCCAATGAACAATGGTGTAATTGAGGCAGACCCCGACTTTGCTCATTAGCTACTGGTTAATTGAACCTCATGGCAGTGTTTACCAAAGGAATGCTGGAGATGAAACCATTATCATTTTACCTCGCTTAATTGCACCCTTTAAACAAGGATGGCCAAAAGGGAATTTGAATGTTTCAGATCACACACAAAGGACATTTCACAGGATCCTTTGTGGTTTTGTCTGATGCTACGTACATACCCAGCATGTTCAAGACCGCCTCTTTTTTGCATACGCTTTTAGCATATGGGGTTCACACTTGACTGTTGCTACCCAATACTAATGTAAACCTGTGGTTGGAAGAGGCTTGGTATGGAATGTCTAAGCGGTGCAAATCTTGATCTATGCTTTTTCTTTCACAACTCTATTCCAAAATATGAAAGACTTAGTGTCATATCAGTACCTGCAATTAACAATTTATCCTCCGTGATCCATTTTTCAATCGTTTGTACTTCTGTGAATTAAAAGGGACGCCATCCATACGTCACTACCAAATCTGAGTCCCTGATTGGTCAACTTCTTTAACTTGAACGTGCATTCATGTTGTACGTAAAGCCCGAAAACGGTCTTAACAACTTTCGTGGCTACGGGTAAGTGCCAGAGTTTTGAACGCAGAAACGCGACACACACATTTACGCGCGTTAATGTAGACTTTAAATTGGAAGTGGCCTCTAAAACGCACATTGCCGAAGGCGTTGTGAATGTAACTTAGACTACGGTCACATATCCCAAAATGCCACTGCATGGGGACCTAGATGGATATGGCGGATATTAAATGGATAAATGGGATATTTAGCAGCTGGCCGCACAACGATATTTGTAATCAGGGGATCGAAGACACACTTTTACACGCCACACTGCAGCCACAGAAGTATCAAGAAAAAGTTGAAGTTAAACAGCGACTGGACGTTTTGACATTGGTCAGTGGCTGCACAGGCACATTTTGAGGTCGCGCAAAATCCAGCGTTGGCACTTGACAGGGGCTGTTGACATGGACCAGGGTTTGCCATGACCAGACATCAATCTGGTTATCCCGGCTACCTTGGGTCCAAATGGGGAAGATGTTATTGATGCTGCATAAAACTCATCATGGCGTTGATAGCACCACAGCAACTAAAGACCTGGATATTGATGAATTGAGTTGATGCTGAGAAGAATACGAAGAAGGGCTTACTGCACTACTCATAGAAGAAGTGCAACACGCACAAGTAGGGCAGAAAAGAAGAAGTTGTCAGATGAGGCAGTTGTTGGTCGGACAGTTTATCTACCCCGGGCTATCGGGCGGCTGCCGGCCGGTGGTACCTTATATATACGACCGCCGTCCGGATACATTTACACGTTGTCAAATCAGAGCTGCTCCTAGCCGTTGATTCGGCTGCCACGGCCCTGTTAGCACCCGATTTTGTAAAGATGTCGTCCCTGCCTGACTGCTACCATCTACATTCATGACCACGCTAACGATTTTTCAAGAAATTGGGCGGCGGCAGCTAATCTTGAAGATCCTGCCAATGCCTCTCCATCGTGCGATGGTAGTTGTATTTGTGTCCGTAGCCATAGGATGGCTTAAAGTCACTTATAGACAGTGATGAGATACTCAAAAGTATGTTCCCAAACATTTTGGCCTAAATTTAAAGCAAATGGCCCAAAAAGGTGGATGCTGTTACCTCTGATGGTATCGTATAAATGTAGTGCAGTCATTCTGCGTTAACACCTCAGTACTGGCCAGACTATATTCATCCATCAAAAGTCCTTTAACCAATATCCATCACAACAGCTCCCAACAGCAAGGGCCAAATGCTTTTATTTTCAGAGGACCATAAATACACTCATAACTTCCCTGAGTGCAATAACTTTCTTTTGGCGCCCTCTCTCAAAACAATTTAAACTTCCATTTCCTCCCGCTTTGGTCTCCTTGCAGCTCCCATCTCAGGTCGGGGGAGACCAATGAAAGGCTGCTCCCAGAGGAGCACGAGTGAGACCTATTTTGGCATTTCTCAGCCACACACAAAGAAGGTGGCTTCAAAGGATTCAGGGCAGCTGCACCTATCACTACACAGAAGCTGTTGTCAGTCAACAACCCTCCTCTGGTTCAGAGCAAAGCATCCGTCTCCTCTCTGTTTCTTAACATTATAGCCGAATTATCATGATCAATTTTCCTTTTGGTATATGCATTTCTATACAGACCCACTCTGATGAAAATTGTGTTTTTGGTGTTTATAACATGTTCTTGTGACATTTTTCTCATGGTGGAGGGTTAGGTTTAAGCTTAAAATTGCATTTCTGAGTATTTCTTTTCTGAAATTGTTGTGAATCAGTAACAGATGAAAAAAAGCTTAAAGATGTGACATACAAGGTGAGGGGCTGTATGCTAGCAGGAGAGTCTAAAGAAAGGGATGATGGGAAATGGGGCTTACTTTGTACCAACAGCCGTGCCCACAACTCAGAGGTGAATTTCTAATAACCTGTGCTGCTCTGCAGAAACTATGTTTAAAAAAACGACACAGGCTTTCTTTTTTTAATTTTGGCTAACAGAATCATCATAAGTCAATTGGAATGGTTCTTTAGCAGTGTTCTGGCAGTATCAAGTACAGCGGCCAAACAATAGTACACTAAAATAAGATCACACAGTGTGCAGGGAAACAAAAAGTTAAAAATATAACACTTTACTCCTAGTTTTGGGCATAACTCATTATAAAAGTAATGCATTAGAGTAACATATTCATTTTTTTCTGTAAAAAAGTAGTGTAGGGCATTACTGATGAGTAACATTTCATTCATTACATGGTCTGTAATTCATGTCTAATACAACCGTCTGTCCATTGAGACCAGCGGGTACATACAAGTGGAAAATACCACAAACAAGAGATTTTTTTTCAATCAATGTTCACTTAAATTACTAGGATGGATGTCATGTTACATTTGATTTTAGATTTTATTGACCCAAATACTTTCATTTCATTTCAGTTCTTAATAAGTTTGATTAGTCCAGCTTATTGACTAAGTAACAGTGATAAGTGTCTGCCAAGAACCAGCAAGCTAATTTTTTTTAATAATGTAAATTTTTTCCGTTTTACGAAGGTTACTTATTTCCAATTAGCTAGTCTTTATCGCTATTTTTATGATGTAAACTAACCAGAGCTAAGGAATGGTTGTTGGAGTGTGCCCTGGTAATTCCACGTTGCCAAAAAATAAATTATTGTTCGTTGTTTGTGCTTTGTTGATACATCTGTCCATTTAGTTTATGCTCTGTCTTTTTTTAGTGGATGGGGAATTTTTCTTTTACAATGCTGTTACTGTTAATAGATGATAAATGCGGTACATTACACTGCTAAACCCCCTCCCCCCCCTAGAAATAGAAGTCTTATTTTTTTTTTTTAAATTGGATCCTTAGGCAAGACCCTTCAGGCAGCTGCCTATGTAGCCATAAGGGGGTCCAAGACAGGGTCTGCCTGTGCCTGTCCCCAACCCAGATAAAATGTAGAGTTATCAGAAAGGGCATCTGGCGTAAGAAATCTCTGCCAAACCACATGTGCAACTCAATGAAAACTGATTCGCTGTGGTTATCCCTGACGGGATATGCCAAAAGGTGAACAACAACATTATGCCATTTTAAATGTTCTTGACAAGATTTTTTTTTTTTCAAAATTGTCCTGTTTTTATTATTCAAATGTATTATTGCAAACCAATTTTCGTGATTTCATAGTCGATGGAAACACAGCTACTGTTCAATATATTTGCTTCAGGGAAAGTGCTTGTTTGAAACACCAAAAAAAACTTTTTTTGGGCTGTAAAAAAAAGAGAAAAAAACATGTAACCCAAAGTCACAAAAAACACTTGAGCAACCAAGCCTTTTTGAATAATTGACCATTTATAATAATGACAGCAATTCAATAACAAGCATCCTTGTTAGCTCTATTTTTAGCAAAAAAAACAAATGTAATTTCTGCAGAAACACTTCGAAATAGTTAAAGGGTGATGGTTTTGTTGGGGGGGGGGGGGGGTAGCAACTAAAACTTGACATCATACAGCACGGCTGGTTTGAAGGAAAAACCTTTATTTACAAGTTAGCGTTTAGTGGATATGTGTCATGCAGCAGGGTTATGATGAGGCAAGAGATATAAACTCAACATCAAAGTAACAAAACAAAAAACAAAATTAAAGATATGATTTTTTTAAACAAGGCCTCAACACAATTAAATCGGTTAGTTCAAAAGGGGTCCAAGTCCACAATTTTTTTCAAAATAGAGATATTATATGTTCTATGGTCTTCAAGGGAAATGCTATCTGATTATGTACAAAATACGTCCCAAGTCCGTTGTAATGTATCGACTATGCTTGACATTTAAAATGCATTAAGTGCAAAATTCCTGGACTTGGGCCTCTCTTGAACGGGTTTTGCTTTATCCTATAGATGGCAGCACTAGTTATTCAATATGACAGCGCCCCTGTTTAATTCAAGAAGGGCCCAAGTCCAGAGATTTTAGTTTGTCAGTCCTCTGAAATTATAAAAGTGAGGTGCTTCTTATTATAGCATTTGTAAGCTATGAAGTGGTATTAAATCTGGGTAAAGTATTAATCATTTGGTGTAGCCTCCCTTTAAGCTATAAAATTAAAATCCTTTCACTGGAAAAACAAACATCTTGGACTTGGGCCCCTTTTGAACTAACCGATTCAATTGTGTGCCAGAACAATATCAGAGATGTGCAAGAAAACTTACAGACTTTGATGACCCGAATCAATGTTGCTGCATTCCACAGATATAGAAACCTGGGACATTGACATTGCTACTAAAGTGATTGTCCAGTTTCTCTTATAAGTTAAATGACAATAAAGCAATGCACAGGTTGCCTTTTGTCTAAGGTGGTGTTTTTCCACCACCAGAACCAATCAGATGACTTGTCATACCCAAACACAACATGAAATAAGAAGGAAATGACAAAAAAAAAAAGAAAATCCCATTCGCGGTTGCACACATGGGTGTGTGAAATGTGCTCTCTGCGTTTGGACCATCCACATCTGAACTCGTCAAACATTTGGTGGTTTAACCCCCCAATCCAAAACCTTAATGCTGAGGGTTAAACAGGGAGGCATCAGGTCCCACTTTTAGAGATTTTGGTATGACTCAGCCATGGATGTAAACTTACAATCTTCCACTTTCAGGGCAGACACTACAATGCCACAGAATACTCCAAAAACCTGGGAGGGATAAAATCCTATTACGTCTAACCATGTACACTTGACCTTGAGGGCATCAGAGAGCCTAATATAAGTGTTGTTATCGTTATCATTTTTCCTGGTTGGTGTTGTTGCCTTGTTAGCATGTCTGTGGTGCACTTTGACGGTTTGAACAGCAGCCTTGGATGTGGTGCCGTTGTGACGCTTAATCAAGTCTGTCGATGAAAGCCAGCTGAAGACTAACAACTGTTTGATGTTGACTCGCGCAGAACACAGTGAGCTACCGGTATGTTGGTTGTTGGGTGATGATGACCTGTTCCTGCACGGTTAATGAAATTGACACTATCCAAACACAAAGATGTTGCTAAATTTCAAAAACAAATTAATGAAAAACTCAACTGAGTTTTACTTTTTTGTCATCTGTAAGACATTATTCCATATTAATTATGTAAAAAAAACTCCTACAAGCTTCACTTTTGTTCCCTAAGGTTTTAAGATTTCTGCCTCCAAGCAATAAAGTGGAGATAAACTGAGTTGTGTTTGTGGTGCTTGAAAGAATTCCAGGAAAATGCGCTTGTTCTACTAATAATCCATAGCCCTCACTGTGAACTGTGGCTATGTGGTATAGTTTTGATGAAAAAGAGTGAGAATCCCAAAGACAAGACTTGGCTATTTAGAAAAACAAACTCATGCATCAAATCAGTTTGCAGGGCTACAGTTGGAACAATAGCTGGAACGAAAGGAGAAAAGCCCCTGTTTCAATCCCAGCTGGAGCTTGTCTGTGTTTGTTTTGCGTTTTATGGACGTTGACCACTGATTCTAAACGGATTGTACAGTGAGTGTGAGTGCATGCTTGGCTACCTGTCTGGAGCGCACCTCAGCTCCTGCCAAAGACATCTGGGATAGGCTCCAGCTTAACCCCCCGCTCACCCTGAACAAGATGGAGAACATATTGAAAACGTATGAATGGTGGCATTTGATAATTTACATCACCAAATTGTTTCAGTGAGTATTTTCTCCTTGCTCAAATGGTTCTGTGGCCTTTTTCAGCCTTGCAAACCTCACTTTTCATGTCTCCACCGTTCAACCAGTAAGTTGTCAATTATTCATTCATCTCCCCACTTAATAACAGTGTCCTAATTGTCCATGGCTCTCCAGGACGCCTCGTCATGCCCCTCCCAGAGCACTCTGACTGAATGCCTTTCACACTTTCCACTTCACCTCGTGTCCATTTTTTCTCTCTCCACATCTCCTTTTCTCTCTGCACTTACACGCCTGCCATAATTGTAAGCTTCTCTAACATAGCCTGCATTGTATTTATTCCTCTACGGTTTGCTCTCAATATATATATATTTTTCCCCATCTTCTCAATCATTAAGAAAGATGCCTCCCCAGTCTGTTCTTTTCAGCCAAAGTCCTAGTTTTGATGCCGTTATCACCAGTAACAATCACAGCCCTGTGTGTTACAGGCATGATACAAATCCTCATGATGGGACATGAACAAAAAAAAGAAAAAAATACATATAGGTAGTAGAGCGAGAGTGCATGGAGGCAGTTGGAGATGCAGGGGAGGTGGGAGGCAGGCGGAGGAGTGGTGGATGGATGGATGGATGGATGGATGGATGGATGGATGGATGGATGGATGGATGGATGGATGGATGGATGGATGGATGGATGGATGGATGGATGGATGGAGAGCCTGAGGAGAAAAGAGTAGGAGAATGGTTTTGGAAGAAAGTGGAAGAGAGTGACACGGGGGGGGGGCTTAGATTGTGTGTTAGTGGATGCTGGGCGGGAAAGCGTTTGGCTGGTTGGAAGGTGGGTGTGTGAGTAAGTGTGCGTGGGTGACAAAAAGAGACAAAGCTAGTGAGAGTGATGAGATTATAATGTGCATGAGTGCGATACACCGAGTCTGCTTTGCTTTTGTGGGTGGATTGTGTTTGCATGTGTGTGTTTGTGTGTGTGTGAGACGGGAAGCAGGGGAAGGAGAGATGCTGAGCGTGTACCAGGAGAGTGAAGGCCCCTCGGGGCTGTTGTTGCATTTTGAATCCAAGACACACACTGACATGAATGTAATTGGTGGAAACTAGCTCAGACTGCGGTTCTGTGGGAATGGAGACATAGTAGATCTCTTATTTTCTGTCTCTCGCACTTTGTCGGTTTTTATCTCCTCCGCCCCTCCTCCATCTAGTCTCGGGCCCTTTCTACTCTTCCCTCTTGTTGATTGTGCTTTATATATTGCCAAACGCACTCATGTGTGAGTCAAATTCCCTTTGGAACAATTAGGGTACCTCTCAGTGCGTTCCCATTCATGGTCTTGCCTCTGCTTTTCTTTCTCCATACCTTTTTCTCCATTTTGTCTTTCTAAACATTTACCTTACCGTGTTTTCTGGACTACCAAGTGCACTTAAAAGCCTTAGCTTTCCTTAAAAAACAACAGTGCGCCTTGTAATTCCAATGGATTAATTCTGCTTGTACTTAATAATGGTGAAGCAATTTTGAGAAGTACAGTTTGGGTTTGGAACTCAAAACCAAAGCACAGTAATCAGGGAAAAGATGCAGTACAAGGATTAACCTGGGAGTGTTTATCTGTGTTTTTTTTCTGGAAACTATACCTTTCTGGTGAGTTAGTTGGACAAAAATTGCTCAACTGACGAGGAGGATTTAAGGACTAAGAAAAAAAAGCAACAATATCAAAAATGTCTCCTTGAAAAAAGAATCTACAGTAAGAACAAAAATATATACATCCTCTGTACAAGGTTAATCTTCAAAAAATTAAAGCGGCTGCTCAACAATCGAGACCTTCAATGCTCACTCAAGCAGGACACATGGACAATGTGCAGAAAACTGCTTTGTTAAATAGGACAAAACCCAAGCTCTGTTCCAGCAGAACACAATGCCAAAGTAAATCTTTTAATGTGTTCTCTTACTCAGAGACCTTGTATTTGAAAGCGATTTATTAGAAGTGCATCGAACAAGAATAATTACGAGTGGGTTTTTTTAACCACTAAACCCATTCAAGTGTGCTGCTGCTGCCTGATTACAGCACGAATCGCTTTTGTATCAAAAAACAAAAGCTTGTCGAGGGTTTGAATGATGCTCACTTAAATGTGACCACGATCGCACTGCGCTAAGTGGTTTCGGTGAAGTTGTTGATGGAAGTTTGTTGCACTGCAACACATTGTTGTTTTAGTTGAAGAGGGCAAAACTTTGCTAAACCTGTTGTCATTTAAAACTTTTATCAGTTCACGCAGGCAATGTCCAAATTCCCTCACTACAAATCAATTCAGAAAAAAGCAATTCAGACACCATGCTCACTACTCTAGATTCTTGCCAAGAGTGTGCAAAGCAGTAATCAAATCAAAAGGTGGCTACTTTGAAGAACCTACAATATGACATATTTTCAGTTGTTTCACACTTTTTTGTTAAGTATATAATTCCACATGTGTTAATTCACAGTTTTGATGCCTTCAGTGTGAAACTCTGTGTGAACTCTTTCAATAAGAAGGTGTGTCCAAACATATGGTCTGTACTGTACGATAAATATAAATAAAGTGTGTAGTGAGGAGTTTTAGAGCCTTAAACATTTATATTCCTACTGCAGATTTTTTTTTTAGAACGTAACCCCTGCAACAAATGAGGGACCACTATAGGATGTGTGTTATTCATTGACAGAAAAGTCATTGCTATGACATTCAAGTGAGCGTGCAAACCAACCAGAGCGTCATACCAACTTTCATTCGATCTCATGCTTTATAATGTTGACCTTTTCCGTGTTTGGCTCCAATGGATGCAGGCTGTATGTGTGTGGGCATCGTTGCCATCTTAACATGCTTGACTGACAGCCCCATTCATTCAGCAAAGGGTCAACTTTAGAGACAAAAGACATTCAAAAAAATGAAATAAAGGTTGAAATGTGTTCAGAATCCAATTTCATGCCTGATTTTCTGTGGAAAAAAATAAAATAAAATAGAAGAATGATGAAATGTAAATTGTGTTTTCCTCACGACGTATTGGGGGGAATCATCATGAAAAAGTCAGGACTTAATCTAAGATGCACACGACTATTCTTGTCCCCACATTCGCACACTTGTGTGGATCCTTTATTAAATAATGAAACCATCTCAAAAATGCCAAAATATGCGAAAGAAGTGTTGGCGCCTTTGTCTGTCGCCTTTCAGAAAAGGAACTCTGCTAGGCACCCAGTTGGGTTCCTCACCATGACTAATAAGACAGCTCCATTGCTCATGCAGAAAGGTGATATTTCTTTTTTTTTCCCTCTCCGCCTGTCATTTGTGATAAATAGCAATAAGGTGAGTGGAACTGAGGCAGTCTCAAAGGGCCAAAATTCGAAATATTTTTCGAGAACAGCAGCACAGCTTCTTTTTTAGCGCTTGGTTGAAAGAGCAGCAGTGCAAGGGTTAATCCCCCGTGCTAAACTGTGCCCTGTTGCCTCTGTATTCAATTACCTCTGGTTAATACACCCGTTCAACCTTCTCTGTCAAAGCAAGAGGGAAGCCAATTCCCTCCTAATTCTGTTCAAAGGAGTGTGTCTTTAGAGGAGATCCATGTATGAAATGCACAACATATTCCTGAGACTGGCGACACACTGGCAAATGATTTAGTTTCATAAACATGGAAAGCGCGGCAGATTCTCGCTGATTGGTGTCAGGCTGATTGATGAAGTCGCGGTGCGAGTTAATATGTGAAGGAAAAGGAGGCGTGCTGCAAAGTGCATGGAGTAGGTAGGACTCTCCTCCTTTGGATCAGTTGGCTCCTGAGTAGGGCCGTACCATAAGACTGGTATCCATAAGGAGCCTCATATTAGCAATATCAAGCATTAACATCTTATTTTTCAGTACTGTCCAGTCAATCGCATTTCGTTCCTCAGTTCTCGCCCTCCTGTAACGCTGTCCGTACCGCAGCTCTGATCCCTTTGACCTTCTGCGTCTGACCTCCTCTCTGATGATGCACAAGAGTTAATGTTTCTTTTTTTTTTTTTTCCATTGAGGATATTGATCCGGACTGATACTGGAGAAGACTCTTAAATTTGGACTAATTAACAAATGGGTGTTCTTTTGCACGGAATGTACTGAAACCTTCCAGAGTTGGCTATTCGCTTACAGGAGGAAAAAGAACATCAGAGTGGCCAAAGAGTATATATAGACCTATGCTGTATTTTGAGTGTTTGAAGACATTTTTTTCAATCCTGCTATCCTGTGAAAATGCCAAGATCATGCAAAATCAACTTTTTTAAGCTTTTGAGTGTATTATAATGTTAATTCCTGACTATAAACAACCCCAAAGCGGTTCTTATCCACTCACCAATTTGTGAGTATTCCTCTAAAACCCTGCTGTCTCAGTACCAGCTTCTCCCGATCAACAAAAACGAGTGGGTCTTCACATTGTGACGTCACAAAGTGAGAAACAGCCCATTCCAGGATGAGAAGTAAAGCATGATATAGGCCCTTTAAATCATCTAACCTCGATCCTTCAAATTATGAACAAAAACACAGGATGAGTTTTAAATAGCACTATAGGGATGTTATAAATCAAAGGATTTGACAGTCACTTGCTTTGACAATTTAAAAAATATTATTGTTCTTAGAAAATTTTAAATGTTAATGATGATACATTTTAAAATACAACTATAAGATCTGTGAAAATTCCTCCTCAATACAATTGTCAGGGTAAATACATTTCACCACAAAGGTCAAAAGGTTTTGGAATCAGACTTTTTTCTTTCTGTTGTAAAATCGGGCTGTTTTTACGTTACAATGTATATTGATTGAATTGCTTGATAACAATAAGTTTTATTAATTCTCTACAGCATTTCCAGTGTCACGCTTTTTAACTCAGGCTAAAGGTATCGTATGGTGTGTGGAAGTGGTTTGCCATAGAAGTTTTTTGGAGCTATCTGGGTAAAACAAACTGTTTCATCACTTAAAGCACAACAAATTATGGGCGCAAGATAAAAGTGAGCACAAACTGCAGATGTTACAAAACCTAGAAGTTTTTACTGCGGCAAGACTGGTAAAACAAGCCGGAGGCTCCAGTGATCGACATGCGAAACCTGAAACCAGCTCGACTGTGAGCAACATTCAGCTATGGTTGGAATTGTTACAGTTGTCCTGGGAGACTAATTTCCTCACCGCAGATCCAAACGGGACAAATGCTGTGGTGCGAGCGGTTTAAAGAGGAGTCCGGCATTTAGAAGGGTGTGCAACCACAGGCAGTGGAGTGATTGCTGATACAGCTGTGTAAGCCATGAACAACTGGAGAATACTAATGTGTGCCTTGTTAAACACGTCACATTGGTCCTTTTTACGACAGGATTTGTGATTTTTTTTTTCCCAAAAAAGGTAATGTAGGAAAATGTGTAAAATTTGAAATTCTTTTGTCTATTTGGAGATCATATTTTGATTTATTTAAAAATCGTTCCGAGTGGTCATTTAAATTTTTAATATGCGGTTTTCAGCCAAAATAAAAAACAGTCAGTTGTGCAGAGTGACAGGACTTCATTAGAAATGTGTCTGAATTGTGGGCAGGAACGTTGGCGCGGAGCAACCCTGACTCCCCTCCCCATTGCTGAGAGCTTTCGGTTTACCCGCTCTCCCTGGATCTAGTTGACTACAAGTGGATGCATCAGAAAAGCATTTAATCACACTTGGGTCTTCCATGCATAGACTTTATGAATGTGTCTGTAGTAGGAATAAATACAGCAGGTGTGTAAAAACAAATCAAATATGCAATCTTGAGAGTTTATTTTTAACTCCTTGATCAGGAAGGCGGGTTCTGTCATTGGCTGCAAACAGGACACATTTGAAACAGTGATGGAGAGGAGGTCACTGAACAGACTCCTTTCAATCATGGACAACCCAGAGCATCCTCTCCACCCTGTTCTGGACAAACAGCGGAGCTCCTTCTCTACGAGGCTCAGACAGCTCCGCTCCAAAACTGCCCGGTACCAAAAATCCTTCATACCCAATGCAATAACCCTGTACAACAACACACAATGCAAAAGATAACCTTTGCACATTTTTATTATCTATTTATTTAGTTTTTTTCTATTTTGCACATTTCTTTTGCACATCTTTTTACCTGCACTGTTCTGTAAATAGCTTTTTAAATTATAATACCTTGATGTTTGCATTTAGGCTACATTTTCTTGTTCTTGCTTTTTTTATTTAATTCTAAGTCTTTTTTTTCCCTCTGCTGTCAGTTGCTATGGTGACAAACAAATTTCCCACGTGTGGGATCAATAAAGTATTTCTGATTCTGATTCTAAACTACATGTATTGAATATTGTTTTTACCATTTAAAAAAATGGTAAATAATAACTTCAAGTCAAATGTTTCATTCTGATTTGTTCTTAATAGCACACACTGCAGCACACCCGGCCCAACACAGCACATGTTTGTGGCTCGTCTCCTTGTAAAGTGATATGTCCCAATCAGAGCTGGAGTTAGTCCAGCATTATAAATACACAGAAGGGAAATGTATCCCAGATACAAAGATCAACTCCAAATCTCCAATTGGTAAATTTCCTTCAGCTGCTTCTGATAGGAGGTGGAAGTCTACCTGGGAGGAACCACCATCTTTGCTGTCAATAGGCTCTGGTTTTATTGTGCACATTGTAGTGCATGTTATTTATCCGCGGTGGTTCTTTTGCTCCTCTTTGCGCTCCGCATTCACACAATTCCATAAACTCACTTCTGAGAGCTGCCCAGCTTAACCACAGACATCCACTGCAGGCCACTCAGCAGCTTCAGCCGAGCATTACTCATTCACTTTCCCCTGTTTGCTCTCTTGCCAGCGGGGCTACATTCACTCCAGATTTCTCCGTTTCAAAAACCATCTTGTTCCCATTCAAAGCTCAGTCATACATCAAGCAGCAGCAGTGGCTTATTGGTCTGATTGCGCATTGCGGCTTCACAGATTTCTAGTGCGGTGCCATTAATGGGGAAAGTGTCTTTTATTTAGGGGGCATGATTAAAATATGGTGTGCTGTGTTTTTTGTGATAAGGACTTGTGGAGATGGAGAGATATGAAAAGAGCGCACTCAGAGGAAGGAGATGAGAGGAGAGGCCCTGAGGCCGGGCATGCTGGGTCACAATCCAGCGCCTGTGGGGGGTCACCAGCAGGAGGCGGAGCATCATCTGGCTCCATGAAAGTGGACTGTGTTTTCATCTCTCTCGACTTTAGAGAAGAAGCTGAAAAATTGGTCTTTGACATTCTGAGAGAAAGAGTCTGGGTGCCAATAGCTGGCTTTAGATTTAACACAGTTCCAGGGGGATATTTTTTACTGGAGAGAAGCAAATGCTCTGACGCAGTTCACAGGAGCAAAAGCTCTGTTTTCCTTTGAAATCTTTACTCCACACCTCTACTTTCCACCTGATGAATATTTATACCATTCACGCCTGCACGTCCTCATCTCAGTTTTGCCGATCCCACTGCTTCACATATAACGGGGAGATTGAACTCCAGAGTTGGAGATATCGTGTCACAGATGGGAAAATGTGTGTGTTTTGTCACATCCCCTGCTTCTTGTCCTTGATTCCATGGTTTGGTTTTGTGACAGGCCCTGGGGTTTATAGAGATGCTGTGGAAACAGGCTTGGCTGTCTGCTTTGGCTCCACTTCCTTTTCTATCCCTCCAGGGAGCTTTTGCTCCAACTTCCTCACGCTACTAATTGCACCTCAAGGTGGGCTTTACCCCTGGATAATTATCCATCCATGCTCTACAGCTCCTGGCGCCCCAAAATCCGTGCCGGCTGCATAGTGGTTCCGAGCCAGGCTTGCTTTGGGGGGGCGAAAGCAGCTGATCTGGGTTGGAGGTCCTCTCCTGGGAGGCTCAGCTGGAGCTGAACTGAAGCCAGGTGGTGTGAACAGGACGCCGGAAACTACAGGGTTGGTCACGATCTTCAGGATGAGAGCAGCCTACTTTCCCAGCAGGTTCCAGCGTCTTCAAAACAGCTGCAACGCTTCAGCAGCCTTTGTCAAAATAAAAACAGTTTTTTGCTTCAATGCAACTTTGTTCAGGAGCAGTGAGCTGAGCAAACATGGAGTAATAATTATGGGCTATGGAAAACACAACCCGCCCAAATGCAAACTCATATTTAGAGCAGACGTTTGTGTCTGCGAGACATTTTACCACCAAATACTGTTCAAATCTCGTCTCATTTTTCTTTGGTTTACCTCAAAAAATTTCATTGAAGGCTGGTTTTGTTGTTACTTTTTGGCTGACTTCAAACACATCCTCTACTTTCACCTCTGTTTTATGAAAACATCACACTGTTGTCTGCAGAGGCAGTCCTGGCTAGTCCTGGGCACCTTGGGCCCCCAAGACCTCAAAGCCTGCATACATAAGATATGTAAGACTAAAAGTAAATACAGAAGTTAGCAAAAATATATAAAACAAATAGGTGAAAACATTCACTAGCCAAAAAGTTTACATGGCAAATTTGGTAGCATTTGGTGCAGACGGGTGACAATTTCCAACGCTGCCTCCATACTTTTGTCTTTGGAGTTTCTTTCTTCCTCTTTTTTCTTTTCTTTCTGAAGTGTGCACCTAATGCTTCCTTTGTCCTTTATCCCCAACTGCTACACAAACGACTTTTTTACCTCTTGTTTTTACCTTGTAGTGTTGTTTTTAATGCCTCTGACTTTCTCATTTACGGCACCTCATTTGGACTCATTTTAAGGAACCATATAAATCAGGGGTCTCAAACTAGCCCGCGGGCTATTTGCGGCCCCCAAGATGACATTTTGCGGCCCCTGCCTTAATATGTGTCCCGCCAGTTTTTATGAATGACAATTTTTCAGTGATGTACGCGGAGCTGACGAACCAACCAATCACAGTGGGGTACATGAGTCTTGGGGGCGTGACATTGACGGGGCTTGAAAGCAGGGGAACATTTAAGGCAGGAAACCTGACAGCCCCTTCCCCGGACCACATTAAGGAGTTCCTTACTTTCCTTTAGAACATCTTTATTCGCTCGTAATTTTCTAAATACATGCAGTCTGTGCTGAACTTTTCTCTGGGCCGCGCGGACCCGGGGGAGGGTTAAGGTTATGGTTACGGTAAGGCACACGGCGTAACAACCCCGACCAAACGCCTCTCGTGCAGCCTGTTACTGCAGCACACCACTCCCGCCGGAGATGGGTTGCTGACGAGAATAAATGTCCCACACCTACATGCGTAATAGCTAATGGGGCTTTAAAATTAAACGCGTGCGAGCAACAAGAAGATTTAGTCTTAGACACACAAAAAATACATGTGGAAAATGCAACGATAGACGCCTGGATCGATGGGTAGGGGGGGGGGGGGGGGGATGAAGCTGCAAGGACACTGAAGGAGAACAGGAAGTTGGAGTTGTCCTTAACATTCAATTTAGTTTTAATATGCCTCTCCCCCTTAGTATGATCTGTGTTATCATATCTTTATATTTATTTTAATGTTTTGTAATGTATGTAGCCTTTTTTAATCAATGGGTATTTTAAATTATTTTAATTGATCAATTAACTACAAAAACGTTTCCCACAATGCATTGTTTAGTAGTCATCAGGACAGATTTCAGTCAGCACAGTACTAAATTTCCAGCTGCGTTCGAGTAGGTTGGCGCCTTGCTCCCGCCCCTTTCTCCTGATTGACAGGTAACGTTGGTGCAAAAACAGAAACATACGTCACACACCAGGTGATCTGCGTAGCGTTGCGTCCAATAGCGTTGTGTTTAATAGTTATAATTCAACACTGTTAACTGAAGTGTGTTAACAAGGATGTTTCAATAAGAAAACAGCAGATATAGAAGATTAAATAAACAGAAATGTATTACTGATTTATTTACTTTTTGATTTTTTTATTTAGGTATTTTATTCTTATTTGAATGAGAGTTTTATAAATACATTTTGTACAGAAAACAGTTAATAATAGAGTATAGTTAATAGCATAGTATATGTTCCATAAAAATGTATTGGCTTTCAGACAGTTGCGTGTGTATGTGCGCTGAAGTTGCGGCCCTCCCTTAGCTAGACCCTGCTTTCTGGGGCCCCCAGGTAAATTTAGTTTGAGACCCCTGATATAAATTAATGAATGAATAAATGAATAACCTTAAATTGATTTTTCCATCTGTCAAACACCCAGGTTGTGTCGGAATCCCTTCACTACATAGTGCACTATCTAATGTGTTTGTCATCTTTGTAGTGCTGTCCAAAATCTACATATCCAGAATAAAGCGCCCTGGAAAGTTCCTTTGTAAAAAACCAATGTGCATCAATGCTCACTAGATTGGCAAATATAGCCCACAATGCATTACATTTGAAAATTTTTTTAAAAAACAAAAATGTATTTGAATAAGTCTATTTTTTAAACAAACCACCTAGGTTCTCATAATCAGCACACAGTGGATTCCTAAATAGTCTCCGTAAAATTTTCATCTTTATTAGGTTTTTACTTCATAAAATCTGTGATGTTATAATTACCATTAAAACAAATTTAAAACTTGAAAGTCCCACACTATATCGTTTTCTTGGTAGATAGTAAGTAGGGAGGGAACTCAGCCAAACCCCCAGAGTCAAGACTTTAATGCAGATTTTTTTTTTCCAATTAATTTTTCACATAATCCAGTAAACCCAGTAAAGTGTGTTAATTTTTATGAATGAAAAGTTATTTATTTGTTTATTTAGTTTGGGTATTGTGCGGCCTGGAATTATAGGTGGTGAGTCTTCTTTCAGGCCCCGCTCCTCTACTTGCCTAATACTAACACATAATATTGTCACTAGACCAGTGTTTTTCAACCTTTTTTGAGCCACGGCACACTTTAACCTTGACAAAAATCCTGCGGCACACCAGCATCCAAAAAAATAGATAAATAAAAAAAAAAGAAAAAGCTCAGTCTGTATTGATCTACAGCCGCTCTGCAATCTCACATGCATTTTTGTGGTAATTGTTGCAGAAAACGCTGGAAGCTGCAGCTGTTTTTTCTAAAAGATGTATTAAAAATTCAGTCAAAAGATTCAAAAACTCTTTCATGTTTGTTCGTTGTTTTAAGACGTTAAGGGGAGAGACTCATTGTGCGCTAAGACAGTCACTTTACTGCATCATGGGAGATGAAGTGCCCGTAATCCGCCGACCGCAGAAAAACCATCATTTTGAGCTTCATGGTTTTGTTCACTTGTTCCAGTCTGATACCAGATTCTGTGGAAAGCTACACCACTAAAGACGAGCTTCAGCTGGTATTTTTGTTAGAACAGAAAGACTTTTTTGCGCTAAATCGAAACAAGGAAGTGAATACTTTAACCACTTCTGATTGGTCAGACTGATGACATGTGATTAAGCCTTCAAGAATGATTGGTGGAGACAGTTAAAGGGGCGGGACTTTTCCTTACACAGTTATAGCTGCAGCTAAATCGCGGTATCCTGTTATTCTTATCAAAATGTCTTTAATAGAATCATATAAACACAAAGAAAAAAGAATTTTATGATATTTCATATTCTTAACTTCTCAGTGTTTTATCAGGGCCTGTTTGGATGAACAAAGAGCTGATTTCCTGGAGATGGTAATTGCTTTTAGATCAGTTAATGAGGGAAATTTCTCACTGCACAATTGACCATCTCCCACGGCACAGGCACACTGGTTGAAAAACACTGCACTAGACCACCAATTCGACCTAGCGCAAGTTTCATTAACTTTATTTTAAAAAAAGGACAATTTTTATCTAGAGAATGAAAAATTTAGAAAAAATGACTATTACAGTTTTTTGGTTTTTTTTTTTTGGGGGGGGGGGGGGGCACTTTTACCACCCTTACGAGATTTCACCCCAGGCGACCGCCCACCGCCTCTGTATGTGCGGTTCAGCAGCAGCAGTTGAAACAATGAACACTGGCTGTCAATTTCTAACATGTAGCTTAACTCTCATGAGAAGATCAATTGATGGCCTCAAATTAATAGCCTTTAGCATGCTGCGTTGAGTCTAACTCCTCTATATTGTACGGTACGTTGACGTCACTCTCCACCATCCATTAATCTGAGGCTCTGAGACTCAGCCAAAGAGCTATCAACCTTTTTAAGTGTCACTTTCAAAGGGAAATGGATTGCTGTCTTCAGAGGGGAGAGAAGAGAAAGACGGAGAGGCGGAGGGTGAAAGATCTGAGGACAAACGACCCGGGTAAAAAATCGCCCTGGTCGGAAGCTCATCGCTCACTTCTCAGCGGCTCACTTCAGCACGCCATTAGTAAAGTACGTCCGGCTCACTTCAGCACGCCATTAGTAAAGTACGTCTGTGTTTAGATGTGTCTGTTTGATCACATTGGGATGGGATCCAGTTTTAAGAAATGCAGGTCGACTTGGGCTTGCCTTCCTGTTGAACTGCCAAGGGAAGCTCTCCAGCAAAGTCAATTTATTTGATTTCACTCCAGAAGGTGAGATAACCCAGACAATCCAGCCAAGTACAATTCATTCTCTGGAGACCATCATGGTTTGATCCTCTTCATCATCATCCTCTGCATGAGACTGTGTGAGAAGCTCCTTCAGTCAGACACTTTAACACCTCGCTGTAGGACAGAGGGCTTTTTTCCAGATCTTTCTTCTTGTCAACAATTAGATCTCAGACACTGGAGAATTGTTACTGTTGTGAATTATTTTAGGTGTATTTTTAATGTTATTTATTATCTGTCAGCTGTTTTTAATAAAGCTATAGTAACACCGTAAATTTCACTTTGCTGGATCAGTAAGGTTTTATTCCTTTCTGTCAGTCGCACAATCAGGTGTATTTTAGACCCACAGTGACATCAAAGTGTTCCAAATAAGTTTGTTCATTTTGTTGTTGGTTGAAACTGCTGTACAGTACTTTTTTTTTGCTGCTTACAGCCTCTTATTCACTCATAGATCAACTGCTAGAATACTCTTCCTGTGAAAATTTGACAGGAAGTTCCTAAACAAGTGAATAAGTTTTAGATTTGCCTGAACATTAATATTCTTACAGATCTTCTGACCTCAATTTCAACTAAATTGCTTTTTCAGGGAAATCAAATGAAAAAGCCTCTTTTGAGTATGGAAAAAAGATGGAAAAGAAATAATGAGGATTGCAGCCTCGGTTGAAAAAGAGTTTAATTTAAACATGCTTATGCTAAATAAAAGAAAAGCTTTTAAGAAACAAACAGGTTGTTTTTTTTTCTCTTTTTTTTTTTACCCCATCCAGCCTTTTTCTTGACTTGTTGTCTTGGTAAAGTAAAAGCCTCAAGCAACCCTTTGGCCAAAAAAATTACTAAACCCGTAGATATTCAACTGAAATTAAGAAGAAATCTGTATTTTAGTGTTTGTTTCTTCTTTAGACATTAGGAAGTTTCTCAGTAAAATATCAACACCCTAAAAGTTCTTTAGCAAAGAAAAAAGTTATTATCCAGCTCTTATTTTCCACTGATGAGATTTAAAGAGCCACTCCAATGAAAATTGGTGCTTTGAACATGTTCTTGCGGCGTTTTTTCAGAATGGAGGACATATGAAAAGAAAATTAAGCTTAAAATTGCATTTCTTGATCCTAACTATTGTGAATCACGAGCAGCCGAAAAAAGGCTGTTGGAAAAAGCCTTCGGCCACTAGCTCCCTGCTTCTGATGTATTCACTTGAAGACATCTTCATTTTCCACGTCTGAGCTGGCATCTGGCTCTGTACTGGACGCCTGGATAGCTCCAATATTGCTCGCCATTTTTGTTGCATCGGTAAAGTTAGGTTAGGATTGTGAGGAGCTGCAAGCTAGCTGGACAGTGCAAAGAAGAAGGATGATGGGATGATGAAGATGAAGATGAAGAAGGATGATGGGAAGTGGGGGCAGGCTTACGCTGCGCCAACAGTCCCATCCACAATACAGAGGAGAATTTCTAATGAACCCCTGCCCTTTCACAAAAGCTATGACCTAGAAAATGATACGTTTTTTTTATTTATTTATGTTGGGCTAAAAACGGCATAACATTATGAATACTTTTACGATGGATCAGAAAATGATGGGAGTGGGACATTAAGCGTGAAAACGGAAACTGAGGATGAAAGAAATCTATCATAAGTGTGAGGTTTTGTCATTTTCTCTACGATTTTTTGTTATTATTTCTAAATAATTAAATAAATCATGTTAAAGCAACAAGAACAAAAGGACAGTTTTTTGGATAAATGTCAACAGACACCAATTTTATAGGTTTTTTGTTTTCCCTTGGGAGGCTAATAATACTCTAGTGAAGTAATAAAAATAAAACAATCACACTGGACTTGGCTAAGATGTGATTTGAAGAAACAAAAGCCAACTTTGGAGTAGAATTAACTCCAAAGTTGGCTTGGCAAAAAAAAAAAAAAAAGGTGGAGTAGAAAGCAGGCAGCTTGTTTGGCAAGACTTCCGTTTAGTTTGAAGGAATTTTTAAAAGATGGAGCTGTGGCAGTGCAGTGGAGAGAAAAGACCCTCTGGCCTTGGAAACCAGTAAATGACCTGACAAACATCTAGCCACCCACATAAACACACACACACAGTAGTAACACCAATCTCCCCACTTGAGCGCCGGCTCAAAACAAACTCCTATAGACCACTGCATGAACACAGCTCTGCATCTCTGGAGGTAAGACAGAAATCCAAACACCTGACAAGATAAGTCACAGGAATGCAATGCCTTGAGGCAGGGAAAAAAAGGGTGGGGGGAAGGGGGATGAGGTGATGGAGCAAGAGGGTAAAGGATGAAGGGAGGAGAAATATTCACGAGGGAGAAAGTGACACCCGACCAGATGAAATGAGAAGTGGAGGTGGTGTGGGAGGAGAGTTGTGAAATATCAGGAGAGGAGAGAGCACAAATGGAGAGGTGGAAGAAAGTGTGGGAGGAGTGGCAAAAGACATGGACAGCGAGTGGAAGAAAAAAAACGGCGAGGAAGCCTTTTGGAAGGTACTAAGTGAGTCTGAGGACAGGACTCAGGAGAAGAAAGAGGGATGTGTTCTCTATGCAGCCCTAGATGAGAGCCGAGCAGACAGGGAGATAAACTGTCAGGAGAGGCCGGTGAATCCGCTGCGACAGAGAGGGAGCACGCAGGCATTCGGTTTGTAGTCCTGCGTGCGCGTAAAGCCTGAGCCAAGCTAAAATATCCGGTGAGAGATGTCTGGGAGAGTGGGAGTGAGGCAGTGGCGAAAGAGGGACCAAAATGAATGAAAGAGAGGGTGGCGGTGATTCGTTGATGCTATCTGGGCATGGGTAGATGTGTGTGACACAATCTCAAATTGGAAATCGCTGTTTCAATCTCGCCTCACTCCGTGGCTATACCCGCTCCTCCGATAACAAGAGCAGCCTAATTCTATTAAAAATATCCCATGAGTGCAGTGGTGAGGCGAAGACTCCGAGTCAGAGCGAAGCCGGAAGACAGAGGCCAAATGCAGGGGAGGAAATAGGGGGGAGATCGGACTGAATGGGGCGCCAAAGAGGGGAGAAAGCAAATGAGTGAGCCCTAGAGTGCTGGTGGGGGGAGAAAGTTTTCCCCTCTATCTTTTTACCCCATCAACACTCCCAATCCCTCCATCTCGGCAAATCACTCAGCTCCATCTATCTAACTACCCATCTGTCTATTTATCGCTCTATCCAGCTGCTAGCTCTAATCACCCTCCACGAGTAACGGTTTTCATTAAGGACCCCTTCAAGATCCCCCTCCACTGCATTACCTGACACTCTACAACATCCTCATTCATTTTGAACTCTTCAAATTCATTATGTCAACTCACCCCATAAAACAAGCTAACCTGCCGCCTGACAGCCACAAGCTCTTTCATGTCACTCTTCTAACTCCTCGGCCACTTGGAGAGCTTTGAAATTTGTTTTGCAGAGATGAGTGGCCAGCTAATCAGCTTTCGGCTGTTTAAACACGATTCCTCTACAATATGAATGGACGAGTCGCGCCGAAAAGTTCTTTCAAAGCTTAGATATCTGATGTTATTGTCCTCAATGTCAAAGAGTAAAAAAAAAGAAAACCACATTTGTGTGAGAAAGCTGCAGAAGCTGCACCTACAACAACAAAAAGAAAAATGACAAAAGAATGCGATCGCACAAGTGGAGGCATTGGTCATGACCTTTGAAGCTCTTATTAATAGTAAAAATCAAGGGGTAACAGTTGCTTAAGCAGTTTCCAATCATCACAAGAATCAGACGCTACACAAATCAGTTCCCCTGCAATACAATGTGAAATGCTCGATATTTGATAATCATATAAACATTACTAAAGTCCTTTTTTTTTCCCCTAAAAAACGTTCTTACCTCTGCATCTACTTTATGATTATTGTCTAACATAACAAGCTTTATATTTTAAATTAAAACTTTACTGTAGATTGAAACTAGACTCAAATGAGAACACACTCTGTTCATTTGATAGGGTTTAGTAGCATTTTTTTTTTATAACTAACTCTTATAACTAAGAGCCAATGGAAGCCAGTGGATGATGTTGTCAAACACTCTTGTTCATTTAAATGTAGAATATTTTCTGAAAGAAGACAAACAATGTAGGAAACTCATTGGCCTTGACAGAAATCTTTAACAAACAAGGTTGTGTGTACCAAAAGCTAAAAAAGCTGGGCTGTTTGCACGTCTTTTTACCTGACTCGTTTCACAGATGCCTGTTGACAAAGCAAGTTGCCTCTGGATCAAGGGCCTGCAACCTTGAACACTTAAAAAAAACATTCAGGTGAATTTCTTACTGACTTCAACCCAATAGGAGCCACAAAGACTCATTTCGTCCTTCAGATAAAGAAGACACTGATTTGTCTTGAAGTTATTGTTACTATTATGATAAATAAAATGAACTATTGTTTTTTTCTGCATAAATACACAGCAACTTAATGAAAAAAAATAACCTTTTCTTCTGAATATGAGATAGTTTATTACTTTTGTCAGAGTCGTGTCATGAGTTTATCTCCCATGATTTCCTTTCAAAATAAAAGACACCTTGTACCATTTAGGATCGTCTCAATGCAACAAATGTAGTAGAAGGTAGTGTAACAGCAGTGAAAAAATAAAAAGAAACAGTTTGTTTTACTGTTATTGGTGCATCTCAGCCAGAAATCTGCAAATCATTACTAGCTAACAGTATTTTTTTAACCATAACTATCACTTTTAAAATATGGACTTTTCAACCAGAGGGCTTACGTATGATTTCTGGTTGTGGTTACTGATCTCCAATTGATTTTCTGTGGTATGTGGTGCACCAGCATCTGTCTAAACGTTTTATAACAACTTTGGTAAACTACAAAGCCATACTGCCTTATAAATTGTTTGAGCATTGTGAGACTTGCAGTCAGGAGCCTGGCGGAGTGGTACGTACTGTGCATCAACTGCTTGTGAATGAGTTGAATAAAGTTGGACTTTTCGGACTGTTTTGTTTTGCTTGATGCAACTTGATGCAAAAAACCCCTCACTTTAAAAAGGTAAAAAAAAAAATTAAATTAAATTTCTTGATCCAAAGATGGAGGGGCCAGAAGAGCCACATGTGGCTCCAGAGCCTCAGGGTTGCAGACCCATGGTCTAGATGAGGTCAAAAGCATGAAGGTAGAATGTTTTTGAGACTTTCTTCCACTCTGCAAACAGAAAAACCATTTGGTTTTCTACAACCATGTACGTGAGAAAATTAGATAACAATCCACTACGGCTGGAAAGATAAGCTCCTTAAAAAGAACAAGCAGACTGAAAGTGCTACTGGGTATTTTGCACTGTTCAAAACAACATTACTTTTGTTCTTTTATTCACCTGAGAAGTAAAGTAATGGCAAAATGGAACAAAAGAGAATAACACTGTGGTGGGCTGAGTGTGCATGGAGGCTGCCCTCAAATTAAAAAATAAACAACTATGAATCCAACAGCCAGGCAATGAAGAGCCAGAATAATGAACTAATCAGACAGTCATTAGTTACTATCTGCTGAAGTCCGAGCCCACCGCTTTTTCTCCTTCCCGGCCCCTCTGCAGAGACACAGCCAGGCACACAGGGAGCGTTTGCTCACTCAGCTGTGAAAGAGACTGTGTGTGTGTGTGTTTGTGTGTGCTTGCAATGCTTCACACTCAATGCAGAAGCCAATGTGTGCGTGAGGGGTTTTGCACTTCCACCCATTTTCAGGTCCTGATCACCGCCTGTCATAGAAATATACTCAGTGTTAAGCCTTAAATGCGAAAGGAGGGTTATAGATGAGATGGAGCGCACACAGGCAAAGTCAAGAAAGTAGGAATAATGAGGACGGAGCAGAAAGAGAAAGAAAAGCTGAGAGATAAAGTACTTGGATTAGTGAAAAGAGAGCCAGACAGAGGGAGATGAAGAGTTTGAGATTCAGAGAAGGGCAGTTGTGTAATCTTGGGCTCAAAGATGAGCTGCCTACCGCTGTGGTCAGAAGAGGAGCTCAAAACTGAGATTATAAAGAACGAAAAGGATTCCGAAGACTATCGTATTATGACTGCAGTGACATAAACTAAGCTGTTATAGCAGACAAACAGGGGATAATTAATGTTTGTGAATTTGTACAAAAGCAGATCCTTAAATCGTCTTTACATCCACTTTAATTAAGGACGGGCCAAATAAATTTGCATTTGCAGAGGCTGTTCCAGTCATGGATGCACATTAAATAAAAATAAAGAAACTAGCTGTACAAAACTATGAGGGAATTGATTTTAAAAATATTTTTATGGGGATTCTTTTTTTTTTTTTAAATAAGGGGGAGTTCATTAAACAATAAGCCTTTGAGGTCTGACCAATAATGGATTCCTTGAGCCAGAGCTTTTAAAAAGCAATCAATAGCCTAATAACATATTAGAATGAGGAACACAGCTGGATAAGGCCACATGTCCGAGTTCACAAATAAGGAGAAAAAGAAAACCTCCCCTGACAACTTATTCCTTTTAAAGTATTTTACTCTGAAAACAGTGGGCCTCGTGCCATCTTTCATACCTGTGGAGTGGACAGCTCACCACAGTTGCAGTCTAACCTGTCATTCAGCTCCCTCCACAATCAGCCTCTTATTTTGCACTTCATCGACTCAGGACTTCAGCTGACAATAGTGGTAATGGTTTAATGCTAGCTTCAACCAATGTCGGAGAAAAGGATCATTTGTTGAAGCGTCAAACGCACTTAAGCCACAAAACAGAGGATCTCAAACAGTTCTGATAGAATGGGTCCTTTCCCTGGAGGAGATCAAACCAAGCTCGATATCAAAAAAACGGCAAAGGTTTAATAAATTTTCAAAAGACATTTGAAACTTTGCCTAAGATCTCATGAGATACTGTACTGTGTTTTCTTGCACACCACATTATAAAGCAATGAATTGTCGATTTTTTAATTTCATCGTAAAATGGTAAATGGTGTATACTTGTGAAGGGCTTTTCTACCTTCCTCCAAGCCTAAAGCGCTTTTTTCTGTATTTTTTCGTTTATTTTGGATGTGGTAGCAACCTATGGCTGTTACAAAAAGCCACAAAAATATAAAGTAATCTGTTTATATTTTTATTTTAATTTAAGGAGAACACACATAAACCATAAAAAATGTCATTGAGTGGGACGTTATGAGAAAACTTTTGAACATAAGATGTTCTCCGCCTAAGAAACAACTAAAGACTTAAGACTTTTTTTTTCTTTTTTCTTTGCTTATCCTGTTTGAAAATCGGAAGTTATGTCAGCCGCAGCAGGGCACAGATACTGAATCACAGCTCTACGCTCTGCTTCAATTACCTCATAATCAGCACAATCAGGGAAAGAGCTGGAGTTGAATGAGAAGTGCAGGAGTTGACTGACACATCAGCGGTTCACAACTCAAAATTTCACTATGTCATTCCCCACCATCGGCATGCTTGTGACATGAGGCCCAATCAAATCCTAATGACTCACGGCACGTCACCAAGTCTGTTCATTCATCTACTCAAAAGGTCAAAAAGAGTTTAGATAAGAACTAAAAACCTGGGATTTGGAGCATGACACAGATGCAGGTGTATAATTCCATCAGAATTATACACCTGAAGAATTGTGTACAAAGAACACAATTCTTTGTACATTGACCCACAAAAGACAGGAAAATAGATTGCTAAAGGCAATACAAGCAATTTTTTTTCTCATGGCTGTATTAAACAAATTCACAACAGAGACAACCCAAAATCCCTGAAGTTACCGTCACACTGCTCTTGTCAACGCACGTTCAAGAGGCGACTTCCAATGAAAGCGCAAGCTAAACTAACGTAATTTCTGGCTTCTGCATTCAAACTCTTATGTTTAGCTAACGTACATTTAATGACCGTTTTCGGGCTCAGCGTACTAAACACAAGGCCATTGTACACACTTTAGCCAATTCAGGACTAGGATTCGGAAATGACGTTTGGATGGCATCCCTTTTAATTCATGGAAGTGCCAACCATTTGAAAATTGATCATGGAGGAGTGTGCCCGCCCCGAATTATACGTCACCAAGTCTTTCACATATCGGAATACAGCTGCGAAAGAAAAAGCCTGGAGAAAGATTCCTGAGATTTGCAACACTTTGACATTTTGCACCAAGCCTCTTTCAACTGTAGGTGACAAACATGCACTTGTAAACACTAATAAAAGAACAAAAAGGAGAAGAAACATCTTGTCCAGTGTGAACACCATCGCTAAATGCTTGTTCAAAAACCCGCATTTAACGCATTCTACAACATCCACAGCTTGTCCGTAGCTTGACAACGAAGGATGCTGACAGGATAAAAGTGCAAGACTTCAGCCTACTTGAATTTATTTTAAATCATGCCTTAGCTGCAACTTTAAACACAGGTAAACCAATATGTTTGCCTTATATATCTTTATATTTCAAAAGTGTAGTCATTGTGATACACACAGGCAGGTCAGTGGATGTGTCTGTGTGCACAGAATTACTCATATTAATGGTGACGAGAACCATCCTTATTAGAAACACATTTCAATGCAGGAGCACCTTCAGGGTTGTAGATCTGCTGAAGGGAGGACTTTAAATTAAAAAAAAATCACTGCTATGACACCGCAACACAGTAAATTCTGGAGTTTTCATATTTAAAAGCTTTTTTATTGCCCCTTTGTTAAAACTTCATATTTTAATGGTAACTTATAAATATCATTTCTCTTCAAGTTAAGAGTCTGTATCATTTTTTGTTGATAAATGTATTTGAATTTGGAAATCCTAAAGCTTTTACTACTGTGACACATGCTTTTCACTACCATCTATGTTAAAGTTTAAGACAATAGAGCTGAAAAAAACGTACTTCCAGTCACAAATACTACATGTATGTCTACTTTTGAATGTGTACTTTTGAATGTGAGGTAAAAAGTCCTCCCAAGGACAAACTATCTGTCCAGTTTCCTGCTTTTTTTCTGTTGCTGAATCTTTTTTCTTTTTTTTTGCTTCACAATTTAGCAGTTTTGATTCATTTTCAAGCACTTACATTATTAATAGTTTCAGCTTTAAGTGGAAAAGAGAGGTCTTCCTTTTTGTGCAGTGACATTTGAAGCACCATCTTAATGGAAAGCCTCTTGCGAAGCACAATATTCACTCTTGTGAGTGTTTTTCATTTTCTGGACTGTGTGGGTTTCTGAGTAGTAAAGTCCTCCTGCTGCAACCTGTGTACATGACTCAGAAATCCACAAACCGTCTTCTGACCTGGAACAAACGTCCAAGTTTGGCATTGTAGGATAAGGATGCGTGCTGCTTTTATTTGGACAAATAACAAGTTCTCAGTTTTCTCCTTCTCTGGATGCTAACTTTAAAATGAAATGACGTCATTGTAATAGATTTTCTCTCAGCGCGTCAAGCCTCGACTGAATTCTAGTATTTGCTTCTTGTGTCATATTTTTGTTGGTTCAGCACAGTTGTGACATTTTGAGTGCAGAGGGGCTTCTGGCTTCATTAATTTCCCATGTTAGCATAAAACAGATTTGCCAAGCGTTATGTTTTTCCTGACACAAATCACAGCCCTCTACTGAGAAAGTGACGCTGCTGTGACACTCACCGAGCAGGCCTCTCAACGGGACTCAGCCGAGCACCAACATGGAGGAGCTGGAAGGGATCTCCTGGGAGGTTTCCGCTCAAGCTGAGTTCAGTCCATTTCATGTGCTTATTTAAGCTCACCTGTTTGACTAAGGTGAGTTTTGTAGCTGCACTCCTGTCAACAAGGCAATAATCAAGGAGAATAAGAGTAAAGCTATTTTCACACTAGGGCTTCACGATATGAGGAAAACTCACGATACGCGATATAGTGATCAATATTGCGATGACGATATAACTTGTGATACATGAATAAATAATCAAATAATTACCATTTTACTGCAACAGCTTAATTTAAATAAGAGTAAACCCTAGTCTACATAGAAGGCGAAAATCTAACATAACACAGCTCCATCTGATTGGTGAATAAGTTGAGGGCGTACATCTAATTGGTCAAATGGATTAAGAGATTTATTTGATTCGTGAAGTACTTCAAGCTACTATACGGTTGTTTTAGCACATTTAAGGTAATCGTTTATTGCAATTTTCGCTGTCTTTTGCGATATGCATACTGCACAGCTTAATATCGCAATAACGATAAATTTGCGACACAATGTGAAGGCCTAGGTCACACCAGGCATTTGACCGCCATTCAAGAACTCACTGAGCACTCATATAACATACGATGTTCACACTGGTCCATAGCTACCCGATACCAACACTTGCTTTGTATTTACAGCTGAAAGAGCTTTGGGCTCTGTGAAGAAACTGGATTCTCTAGAAAGGACTGTATTGTATTAGTTCGTAACCCCGTCAGTTTCTTACACACAGAAATAATGAATAACGACTCAGAGACAAAACTTATCTTTTGTAGATTTACTCCGCACAAAGACCACAGATTTGTACGCAGGGTTACAGACAGATGAACACGGTGCATTCAAAGTCCGAACAAAAGGGTTCAGCAAAAGGCCTGGCATATATACCTTGTATTTGCATATTCAGAACCTCATTCGATGGATCATGGTGTGAAAAACACACCCACAGACTGTTGCAGGCTAGATGCTCGAAGGTCAGAGCACCTAAAGTGTCAGATCTCTCTGAGGTTATCAGAGACATTTGCCAGAACCCATACACCAGAACACACAAAGATGAAAAGGGAGGATGTTAAAGGAATGTTTGCGAGACAATAGTCTTGGTTGTGCTCTGTCTGGTTAAGCCATTAATGTGATAAAAGGTAAAAGTTAGTTTAATAAAATGTAAAGGGAGTTTCTAACGATTCTGTTTCTAATCACTCCTAACAGGCTCTGTCCAAATTCCTTCAATATCACTACTAAGTGCACTATTAGGTGTGTTCACTATTTTTTAGAGCTGTCCTAATCTACACTTCCAAAATCTGGTGCCTTAAAAATGTCCCAGAAGTCTCTGCGAATAAACCAGTGTGCATCAATGCTCACTACTTTGGCAGATATAGACCACAATGCATTGAAGAATTTTTGTTTAAAAAAAAAGTGTTTACATGAATTTTTAAAATGAATAATCAATGTTTTCATCCTCAGACCACAGTGTATTCATATATAGTTGTCGTATAATGCTTGCATTTATTCGATTTTTTTACTTCATGATATCGATGATGTCATATTTTCCAGTTTAAAATAAGTTGTAAACATGATGTACTATTTAATTTCAAAATCCAAAGTATTAGATAGTCCTGGCCTGTGTAGTTATTTAGTGGTCAGGGAGTAGGGAAGAAATTCGGACATAGTCTTGGTGTGAAATATCCAAGCAGTGCAAATTTTGCAAATCTTGCTCCAGGATTTTTCTTTCACAACTCTATTCCAATATATGAAAGACTTGGTGTCGTATAATTTGATATAATAAGCTTTTGTGAATGAAATTGGATACTACCCATCCATCACTACCAAATCCAAGTCTCTGATTGGTCAAAGTTGAACTGGTTTAACTTTCAACGCCCGTGCAATGGCCACAATGTTTGTACGTAAAGCCAAAAAACTGACCTAAAAACTTGCGTCGCGACACGAGAACGGAAAAGCTTAGATCACAGAAGCCCGAAACGCGCATATATACAGCCTTTCAATTGGAAATGTTTGAACCTGTGTTGCCGAGGCTGGTGTGAACGGAGCGTACCAACAGTGCTCAGTGCACTTCTCTGACCGTCATACATTAAATCTTAAGGTATTTCTGATCCATGAGCTGAAAGCCAAGTTGAAATACAAAGCAGGCTCTTCTCTGATGAAAACTTTTACAAAAGGTTCAGAGGAACAAAGGGGACTTCTTTCTGAGTAGCCAACCAACAGAAGTTAAGATGACAGCGTTTGCTGATCTAAATGGTCATCTCCTCAGCTCTGCCCCCGTCACTGTGATGCAGAGACAGAAGACAAATCAATAAGTTTAATCAATGGCCTCAAAGATTTAGCCTAAGCTCCTCACCGTTCTCTCTAGCCTGTCACTCATGCGTGGCGGCCCAGGAGAATCTTAATCTAACGGGAGACGGACGCTCATTAAAAAGCGCATGTCTCCGTACGGTCCGTGCTGCAGGATCCTCACAAGCGGTTTGTTCTTCAGGGATGGGAGCTCTCCACAGAGTCGGGTGCTGTGACGGAGGTGGCTCCACAGAGAAGATGTGGAACAGAGCAGATTGCAAGGCTGCATTCAGGAAATCATCAAACAGCAGTTGGTTAAGGGCCTCTCTTGTTCCAAAACAGTTAAAGGGATCCTAATGATGTGACATCAGGCTGAGTCGATGAATGAGACTTTTGGCCCTGGTTATAGATAGTCCCATTTTGTTCGACACGGGACGCCTTTCTTCCACTGGCAGCGAGCTGAATGGGGGCTCGGCATTTGAAAGGAAGCCGAGAGATTTGCTGGCGGATTAATCCTTTCATTAGGGAAAGTGAGACGCTAATTGCGGCAACAGCTGCATCTCTGGTGTTTACACGACTGACGGTTAAAGCGTCGTCCTTTTAGACAGAAAAAAGCAATTATCAATAAATGCGGGGCAATCTTTCTATGATGAATTGAGCTCAAATTAGGCTTTCTTCTTTTCTCCGCCGTATGTTCGGGGAGCAAACATCCGTGTTGGTTGGCGGCAAGTGGTTGCAACTTTAACTATCACAGGACAAAAACTGAGCACTTCACTTTTTTCTCACGAAGGGCTCCATGGGGGAACGTTGAAAGGTGAGTTGAGGTTTTTCAGATGATGAAGACAAAGAGGAGCGAGGCAGGGGAGAAGGGCTGGAAAAAGGTCTTGTGCAGTCTGAGGAGAGGAGGAAGTGGGTGTGTTGATACACAGCTGAACTTCAGCGAAGCTGAGCTTGTCAGGAAAGTAAAAGTCAAAAGAAAATGAAAAATAATAAGAAAAAAAACATGGACCCAAAACTAAGATTATACGAGCAAATCAGGACAAGGCTGCAGTGGAGAGTTGGTAACAGGATAACCGAAAACAAGGGCAGTTGGGGGTCTGACAGCAAGAGGGGATGGATTGAGGACAAATAAAGCAAGGAAAACAGCAGCAGTGAGTAATAACAGGAACTAAGAGCTAAGGAAGGCTGGGTAACATCCACCGTTAGAGCCGATCAATTTTCTCATCCCCTCAATAATAGATGTGATGAGCATGGCGGGCTGTATTCTCTCAGGCTTGACCAGCGCAAATGCAATCCTCTATGGGAATCCACAAAAAAACACCTACGCCGGCGCATAGAAATAAGAAGTCTGATTTCTAAACTGCAAATGCCCACAACAACTTACAGGATCAGCTTTAAAGCACATAAGGGAACAAAAGAAGAAGAAGACACGGAATGGAATCCTTTGTTGTTTTCATGGTCACAAAGTACAAATACTAGAGATTTTACTAACCTTATTTCACTCTCATTATTGGTTATCAACCAGTCTATTGTATCTTTCACATGAATCGATAAACATCTCAATACATGGTCACCAAATCAATACAAAAAAGGTTCAACTAACTTTGTGATGGTACAATGCAGTTCAAATGACTAAATGGGTACAATAGATATTTCATTTGCCGTTTAAAAATATGAATAAAAATTTCTTTTAACAGAGAAACTTGTTGTTGTTTTTTCTTAATGGCACTTTAAGCAACAACAACAACAAGAAGTCTTTAACCCAACAGCTTCCAACATAATAACCTGGCATTCGGGGTCTTTTAAAACTGTTTTGTTCTTTGTGGTTAAAAAATTGCATCATATTCATTTATTCAGGTATTGTTTGTGGTGCTGTGAAAAAGGGTATTACAAATATTTAATGCACACAACAATCACCTCTCACTGTGGTTTAGCCTATTGTAAGTGACCCGACTTTTTAGAAGTAAGCCTGTTATTGGATGTCTCTTTGTTTGCATCGCATTTACAAAAAAAGTCAAAGACAGTAGAAAACACAACAGGAAGAGGAACTGACCAAAAAAAATGATTATTTACTCCCCAATCAATGTTATACCTTTTAACCGACATAATCTTGTTCGTATCTGGGGTTTTCAACCAATCCGGATTTTACTCCCAGTGCTAAATTGGTTTTCTGATGCATATCTGTGTCTTTTGCATTCCTGCAATCTATGAAAAAAATGTTTTCATTAGTTACATTTGTTAGACTTATACTCTGAACAGCAAAAAATGAAGGCTAAAGTTAGTTTTTTTCAAAATAGGAGTTTTAAACCTGATAATGGACATATTGTGTTACGTTAGACACACAAACAGCTCTCCTCAAAACAACCTCCTCCTTGCTGCTGATTCTGGTCTACTTTCCATCCTCGTCCTGCTCCATTTGGGCTCTGCATTTGATACCATCTCTTAGCTAGACTGTCCGCCATCGGGGCCCCTGCTATTTATCATACATCATCTCCCCCCTCGGTCAAATCCTCCGTTATCACAAGATTCATCCATTGTTATGTGGATGACATTCAGCTCTGCATCTCCACCAATTCTTCTTTTCCTCCCACTTACCTAAACCAACTGCCTTTTTGGCATTTGGACACAAATTTCCTAAAAATAAATAATAATTAAACAGAACTTCTCTTCATAGGCACTAAATCCATCCTAAGCACCATCCAGAACTTCTCCATTCCCTCTGATAACTCCTCCATTTTCTTCTTCCTTCAGGTTAAGAGCCTGGGTGTCATCTACGACAGCACCTTCATCTCGCACATCAACATCATCACCAGGTCTGCCTATCTCAACCTTCACAGCAGTCCTCTTTCCACCACCGTCTTGGTCCACGTCACCTCCCACCTGGATTACTGCAACTCCCTTTTGTTTGGACTATCTCAGAAAACTCTGTCAACTCCGAAATGCTCAAAACCCAGCTACCCGTCTCAGCACACAAACATCATCCATCCATCCAACACATCGCATCTGTTCTGCCACAGCTCCATTATCCACATTCTTCCACCTCCATTCCAGTCAGACCTTGTTCACGTTGCCACACCCACTTGCTCCCTTAGATCGTCCTCCTCCATCTGGTTGTCCCCACTGTTCATCTCGTCACCATGGGGAGCAGAGCATTCAGCCGCTCTGCCCCCCAGCTCTAAAACTCTCTTCCCGATGACCTCTCTCCCTCTATTCACCAATAAGCTAAAAAAACCCACCTTGCGTGACTTGCACCCCCCCCCCCCCCCACACACACACACACACACACTGCACTGCTGTGCCCTATTTTACTGTATAATTTACTGCTGCTTTATTGTCAATATTATATGTACGACAACATGGGTATCAAATGAAATGTATTATGATTATTAGTTATGTTAAAACCTTAAAGCACATTAGTGTTTTTCAGCAAAATTAGAAATAAAGGATTTATATTCACATAAAATTGTGAATTCTTTCACTTGAACATAGACTCCATTCGATTGGGTGCTAATAAATTTCACACCTTCGCTTTGCTTTCACACAAGGCACCCTTAGAAGCAAGAGAAAAACTGAGGCGGACCGAACTATCTTGAAAAACCCTGCTGTTCCTTGTTCGGAAGCGAAAGGAAAAAGATCTTTTTTTTTCCCTTTTTTTGAGTCCTTCTTTGGTTCAGCTCCTGATAATAAGCAGAGCTTATGTCATTCACTCCCTTTACTTCACATACGCACTTTTGTTCACCCTGAAATTGGCCAAGGGCCTTGCTCTTAGGGAATTTGCTTTGCACCTGATCTCAGGTGAGCTACAGAATATTACTTGCCAAAGAAAGTGAAGTATCTAAAAAAAACATCTTTAGTGCTTTTTGGGAAAGCATTCTTCATTTGTTTAAAGAAATTAGACTTCAAGGTGGTTTTCTCCAACCTAACAATGTACACCTTTTTCAATAAAAGAAAATATTTTTATTTAACATGTTTTCATGCAACAGAATTTCTGATCAATTCTATGTTAGCAAATTCATCCTCAAATTAGTCATATTCTTTCATTACATGATCAGTAACTCCTACATCACAACAGACTGACAACCCATTATGTAACAGTTCAAAGCTGTGAGACAATGAGGGCTTAGTAGTATACAAAATATATAAAAAAAAATCTTCTACTCATGTTCTGTCAACTTTAACTTTCTTTTACTGTCCAGTTTGGCTTCATAAAGCCTTTATTGCATCATTTTTGTTCTCTTAATAAAACATATTCAACACTGTCCCTCAAAACCCCAACATCTGTTTGTCGTATTGAGGGCTAGTTAGACTATTTTTAACCTGCTTTTTTAGCTAGCAATGGTGTAGTCCTTCTACAGCACACAGGCCTCAGACTTTTTTTTTTGGTCTCCATTTTCTACTTTTTTTTAAAGTAGGTGGCCTATATTTTAATTTGTACGGACTAAATAGACAAAAGAAAGGGAATTTGTCCCCCAATGGTGCTTCATGAGCATTTATTTTACTAAAAATAAAACTGTTATCAAATTACATTTTAATATATCAGCCCTTATCTGGATTTGAAGTCCTTTTTTGGCAGGACATTACTTTTGTAGGTGTTGCAAAGAAAGTAACTTTAAAAACTTATTTTTATTAAGTCATGAGAAAGTAAAGAAAATGAATACTTTTTGTGCAACAGTAATACGTAATCTGTGATGTTTCACAGTTTGGGAGTAAACTTGCACAACACTGTTGACAAGTCATTGCATTTCACAACAAGAGTAAAAGCCTTTTAGATTGGTGCCTCCGCTTGCTAATGGTCTTCAATTGTCTGGAGCTAAAGTTAAGTAACACACAGGCATTTTCTGCACGGCACCAACACATATAAACACACAAACACACACAGTGCTGCAGGTTAGTTAAAGCCATCTCTCGCATCAGGCAGGCACAAGATTGCAGGCATGTGGAAGGAGCCTCTGCACGAAAGAGCGTTATAGAAAACGGCATTAATTCATCCCTTTTCTGTCAAGACTTCCTCATGTCACTTTACCCAGATGTGTCACACCAGAGCGCCCACACAGCTCCCAACGTATTTGCCTCATCTCCAGCTGAACCTTGCTAACACCAGGAAGAGATGTTGTTTTTTGTATTGAGTTTATATTTGTGTTCCTGCACGTATGGATCAGCAGAATTTCTGATCAAATGCCTCTTATTATTGGGTCTGACATTCACATTGGTGTGGATGCATACAAGAGATGGTTGTTAATGCACGTTAGTGTGTTACATTAGTGCATGGGGTTGTTGGTTTTTTTTGCACTGATGAATGACTGGAAATAGTGTAGAATACTCAAAGCACATTAAGACCAGTCAAGAGTTAGAAAAGCAAATGCACTAAGTCAATGTTAGTGGGGCTGGGGGGGGGGCTCGTATCAGGCAGAGAATGATGAATAATTAGAGACCTTTCAGTGCCTAATCAAGAACAAAATATTAAAACTGAAAGGCATTAAAATGAAAAAAGTGATAAAATCTCTGAGTCCGTTTGTGGGAACAGTTGTGCATCAGCAGTGATGATGGATGGAAAACACTTAAGCACACTGCCACACCAGGAAGCACACGACATGCACAAACTGGCATTTCCTAAGTAAAGACTAGATGGCAGCATGCTGTTCTAATGTGTGGATAAAGCTATGATTTATTTATTCTTAGAAAGCTATTGAGCAGGTACAGGAACAATCTGTGCCTGTAGTGTTGTAGCTGATTTTTATGTTTATTGACAGCTTTTGAATTATGTGTCATTCATGGTTGTGAAGTGACAGGAGCCACAGGAAGGCTGACTTATATTGAAAAATGTTTGCTTGCTGCAGGTCCTGTGGGGATAAAACTAATGCAAGTTTCCTTTTGGATGCTTTTGCAACTGCATCAGTGAATCTGTCAGTGTTTACTAAGTATCAATTCGGCAGATGTGACATTTGGCATTAACAGTCATGTGCAGTTGTTTTGTACTAGACTTTTTCTACTGCAGACTCTCAAAAGCATTTGAGAGAGAGTCTGCGAGGTTCCTGTTTGTCCCTGTTCTGAATCACAGACATATATATAGATATAAATATATATAGATATAGATATATATTGCTATACGTACATACGTACATACGTACACACATACATACACACCAGTGACATGCAGTCAGGAGAGGCAGGTGAGGCTGTGCCTCACCTGTCATTATGGGAAGAAAAGAGAAAAAATAAATTCAATTATTATATTTAATCAGTAATTTGTGCTTTGCAGTCATTTTCCATTTAAATTTACCATTTTTGGGTGTTTTTTTCTTTTCAAAATCGCTGAATTTCTGTATTTGCCGTTCAGATACTAAGTGACGTGCGATGAGGCACCAGCCTGCTGAGCCTCAACTTGGATTGCGCAATACCTATGCAGTCAGACGGTACTGCTGTCTCTCTGTATGTCTGTTCAATCACTTGTACTATATGAGCTGTGTTTACATAATTTAGCAGATGTATATGATGTACAGTGTTTGTTTTTATAAATAACTGTATGTGAGGGACGTGTTTCTTGTGCTGAGCGCTAAATACCGGCGAAAAAGCTGCAGGGTGAGGCCAGACATTCTCGTGCCTCATGTTAGGGGGCGCCGGTGAGCCCTGAGATTATGACGCTAAAAAACACTAGAAGAAGTGATAGCAAGCGGCAAGTCATTTTCTTCAGAAGGAGCGGCGTATGGACTTTATTTACAAGTGAAGGTAAGACGATAATAACGTTTGTGCTTTTTTCTATGCTGCAGTTTGCATATGAAAAAAAACATGTTGAAATGATATTTTAAACAAAACACGTTAACTGTTGTCAATCAAATGGTGAATAAGTTACTCAGTATGGTTCATATGTTTGTAAATCTGACTGATGACGTCAGTGCCTCACCAGCCATTAACCTCACCGCACGTCACTGATACACACATACACACACACACACACATGTCTATATATATATATATATATATATATATATATATATATATATATATATAGGACTTCTTGATATCAAGAAGTCCCACCAATAGAGTCCTACCAATGGCTAGAAAGGGCTGGCCTACAGTATATTTACACAGACAGACAGACAGACAGACAGACAGACAGATAGAGGTATATATACTTATATATAATAATGGATTGGATTTATCTGCGCTTTTCCAGACGCTCAAAGCGCTTACATTGTGTCCATTATTCATTCACTCCTCATTCATACTTGGTGATGGTAAGCCACGGTTGTAGCCACAGCTGCCCTGGGGCAGACTGACAGAGGCATGGCTGCCAATTCGCGCCTACGGCCCCTCTGACCATCACCGGGAGCATTCATACACATTCACACCCCAGTAGAGCTACACTGGAGGCAAGGAGGGTGAAGTGTCTTCCCCAAGGACACAACGACATTTTGGCTGGGTGGGAGCGGGGATCGAACCGCCGACCCTTCGATCATTGGACGACCCGCTCAACCGCCTGAGCCACTGTCGCCCCTATATATGTATATATACCTGAAACAATCCAGCACATAACTGCAGGATGTAAGATGCTGGCAGGGAAAGCATACATGGAGCGCCACAATCAAGTAGCGGGAATAATATACAGGAACATGTGTGCAGAATATGAACTGGAACCCCCAATGTCAAAATGGGAAACACCCCTGAAGGTGGCAGGAAATGAGAGGGCAAAGAGCCTGTGGGACTTCCAGATTAGGGTTGTGCCGATGGACGATATCATCGTCCATCGTGATGGGTGACTGACATCCCGATGGAGAAACCACCATCGTGATGCCACGCCCCCGCCACGTTGCGCGTCGACATCATAAACCGCGGTTACATGTACAAAATATCTTGATGGGATCAATGGTCGGATTAGAATCGTACCGTGTAGATGGGCCCAGAAAAATGTTTTCAGAATATAAAAACGTTCACTAAGGTCACAATTTCGGTCGGAATAAATCATTCGCACATGCGCAGTATTCGCACATGCGCAGTTTGAAAACCGGAAGGGGATACAACTTCCGCCGAGCGGCTTTTTTTCCAAACTTTATTGAATGTAACAATTCAATACAAAACGATAACAGCGCCGAGCGGCTATATATATTGACATGTCAGCTCGGTAAAATACGAGATGATCTTCTAAACGTGCTTTTAATAATGTTACGGTTATTATGAAACACCTGTTCGCTCATCATTTGAATTTTAATCCGTGTGGTCAGTGCTTTTTCTGAACGTAGCCAGGATTAGCAGTATGCTAACACGGGCTAACAACATTAGCTTTGGGTGGCGCTGCATCCTGTGAATAACATCAGCCTTTATTTAGTCGGGACACGACTGGAAACACAAATCCACGTGATTGATTGAATGTTTTCTAAGGACTGAGCGACATTTCTGCTTTGAAGCTCAAACCGCTGTGTGTGCTGACGATCCGAGCTGTGCTCAGACACACGTTTAGACCCGGTTCTGAGTTCGGTAGCTAGTACCCCTAGAGCTGCGGGACGGATGGCAGTCTTAAATCTCCCACACATACCGCTCATGTATCCCCCCCCCCCCCCCCCCCCCCTTCCCATCAAACATAAAGCTGTAAATCCGCCCTCCGCCGGTCCACTTCGCTAGTTAAGTGCGGGAGCGGACTACTTCTTTTCTATCTTGCTTGTTACTTTTTCTGTTAAAGTCACTTCCCTCAGTTTATACTGTATCATCGCGGATTAACCATTAGTTGGGAAATAAAATGAAAAAAGCAAAATAACGAATAGCAGTTATATAAGAACGAAAAATTTAAAAATACCCCCCCCCCCCCCCCCCCCCCGACGATGTCATCGTCCATCCCGATGGTTGACAGCAAACATCGTCAACGGCCAAATTAGGGGACATCGCCCAACCCTATTCCAGATCCAGACTGGATGGTAATGGAGAATCAACCCGACATTATAATGGTGGATAAAGAACAGAGGAAAGCCGTTGTGGTGGATGTGGCAGTGCCAAGCGATGGGAACATCAGGAAGAAGAAACATGAGAAACTGGAGAAATACCAGGGACTCAGATAAGAACTGGAGAAAGCATGTAAAGTGAAGGTGACAGTGGTGCCTGTGGTAATTGGAGCACTCGGGGCAGTAACCCCCAAGCTGGAGGAGTGGCCACAACAGATACCTGGAAAGACCTCAGACCTCTCAGTCCAGAAAAGCGCAGTGCTAGAAACAGCTAAGATACTGAACAGGACCCTCAAGCTCCGGTTTGCGTTTAGTTGGACCATTATTTCTTTTCAACAGAACAATGACCCTAAACACACCTCCTGGCTGTGGAAGGGCTATTTGACCAAAAAGGAGAGTGATGGGGTGCTGCGCCAGATGACCTGGCCTCCACAGTCACCAGACCTGAACCCAATGGAGATGGTTGATGAGCTGGACCACAGAGTGAAGGCAAAAGGGCCAACAAGTGCTAAGCATTCTGGGAACTCCTTCAAGACTGTTGGAAGATCATTTCAGGTGACTACCTCTTCAAGCTCATCAAGAGAATGTCAAGAGTGTGCAAAGCAGTAATCAAAGCAAAAGGTGGCTACTATGAAGAACCTACAATATGACATATTTCCAGTTGTTTCACACTTTTTTGTTATGTATTTAATTCCACATGTGTTAATTACATAGTTTTGATGCCTTCACTGTGAATCTAAAATTTTCATAGTCATGAAAATAAAGAAAACTCTTTGAATGAAAAGATGTCCAAACGTTTGGTCTGGACTGTATATAACTAGACTTTTTTAAATGTCTTATTAAAACATGAGTTGGCCATTTGAGCAACTTTATTAGCAGCATCATTGTAACATTATACAGCCGGGTGCTAAATGTTGTTCACCTTTCGGCATATCCCGTCAGGGGTCGCCACTGGTGGTTTGGCAGAGACTTTTACGGAAGATGCCCTTCCTGATACATGGAGACCCAGAGTCTGCCCCCTTGTGGCTACATAGTTAGGCAGTAGTATGAATGGCCTTGTCCAAGGACCCATACTAGATAAAGCTCATCGTGCCCCCTGGGAATTGAACCTTGATTTCTCATGTGCCATTGTGTAAAATTATTATTATTATTATTATTTGGAGTAAAGACTTCTGTTTTCTGTCTGTTAAATGCAGTTTTGTGTAACTGATTCTCCTATTTCCTAACTAGATCTTTTCTATGGGAAAGAAATTCAAAAAAGTTTTTTTTTTTTATTATTTCATTTTCCAGCCTTGGAGATTTAGTGGTTGCACAGCATCAGGAATGAAACTACGTTCATGCTGCACTTAGCAACGAGCATTCAAGTGGCCACTTCAATTGAAAAATCCAGGTAAATGCGTGTACTTGGGTGTTTTTAGGGCTTCTTCATTCAAAACTCTCGCGTTCATGTGTAGCTTTACAGATTTCTATGACCACTTTTTTTTCGTACAAAAGGTGCAGCCATTGCAAGTTAAACCAGGTCAAACTTTGACCAATGAGGGACTCGGACGTGGTCGTGACAGATGGATTGTGCGTTCTTGGACACAGCACATATCCCTGGTGGGAACAAATCCAGTAGATTTCCTAAATAAACAGGAAAAAATGTAGGTCGCATTTTATTTCTCTGGGGCTGTAACAACTGTGGGAGGTTTTAGCAGGAAACAATTCTTCATCAACTTCCATGTTCAACTTTAAGATAAAATTTCATACATTTCGGTCTCTAAAAGTTTTTGATGGGTTTTGCTTTAACAGTGTCAACTCCAGGGAGGGTAAGGGTATTTCTTTAGATGTTATGATGTATTTAGAGCTCAAGTTTGAATTTATGAGGAGAAATGTTATTTTTCAGTAAAGCAAAGTGGACTTCAATATGCCCGTCCCACTTCAAGCTTCATTCTTGCATTATCCAAGGGGTTACATCAGATATTATCCATCCAGTCTATAATCTCTGTTCCAAAGATCTTAAATATTATCTGTTAAGTGTTATTTTTTACGTCAAAAGTTGCCATTTTTTGTCATCTCCTTACATATTTCTGTGACATCAGAAGATATGTCAGATCATTCTTTCAAATGATAACCATCCTATAATATTAATGATAATGAACCTAGATTGCATGATGGGGCTTCTGAAGCAGTACGATTCCATTTGAGGCAAAAACATTGAGATTATCTTTTTTGTGACTTTTACTTTTTGGTTATTTGATTTTGGCTCCAAAGCCTTTATTTGATTGATATTCTCATACTTGTTTGCAGAAAACTCAACCAAAATCAACAGACAGTTAGCAAAAGAGCTATGTAAACATACTGCCACTTTTGCAAATTATAAATCATGGGGGGGGGGGGGGGATCACAATGCCATTTCCAAACATTTCCTGTAAATTGTCCTGTTAAAAAAAACAACAAAGGCTTCATATAAAGGTAGAAAAAAGGTAAAGTTAATTTCAGTTATGAGCCAACAATAAAATATAAAATAAATCAGAGAGGATGCCATCCAACAGCCAGAGGTTGTTTAAAATAAAGCATTTTAATAGAACAAAGATCCGAAATACAACAGAAAAAGAAAAGTGAAGCCATTTAAATCAACGTTGGGTTTTTTTTGGTAGTTTTAGAAAGTTGTCAACTTAAAGAGTAGCAATGTTTAAAATGTCACCCAAGTAATTTAACAAGTATTGAGCGTCAGTCTGGCAGAAGTGCGTTTTGGGCGGCATGGCTCAATGTTTCCAGAATTCAAAGCTTTGGCTCGTGAAACAAATTCATCATGTGAATCCAGACGATTTTTATTTTTTTAATGTTTTCCGGTTTTAAAATCCTCAAGGAAGTTCAAGAGGCTGTCGTCCTTTTCCACACGATGAAGTCATTGCTTCAGATGTAAAGTTGTCTTTTATGTTTTGGCTTTTATATTTCAAACCAAAATTCCTCAGGTTTTTAGTCATAGTCTAGCAGTTTGTATAAAAATAGCCAATAAAATATGCCCGGGAGAAATGAATATGATAATAAAAAAGAATCAAGCCGTTTCTAGGTCGGGACCAAGAAAAAGGAAAATTGCTTCACAGAAGTTCTAGAAAGTGTGACTCCCAAGTGAGCAGCTCACAAATAAAAAAAAAGGACATTTTCAGTCCACTTGAAAAAGACAAATGACAAGACTGCGAAGAACAAAAGACCTTTCAGCCCAACATCTTGCTCAACACATGGTGGAACACATTCTCCATCTCAAGCGTGCTCTGTCAAGTCCTGAGCGTGGATCGACTTCTGCAGCTGTGAAATCCCGGCCATGTAGGCCAAGCCTAAACAAATGTGAAGTCAATGCAATAATAAAGCAGTTTTGGTGTTTGAGTGTGACCATGATAATTAGTCTCAAGTCTCAAGTTAGTGGAGAGAAGGCTCATAAAATATACAGGCTGTTTGGCATGCGCTCAAGAACAAATCTGTATTCTAGCGGCGGGGACTGTTACACTAATGTTCTACACAGCTCAAATCTGGCAGAGGCACAGTCAGAAAACTTTATTTTGAGGAAAGATGCTGACGGTTCCAGGCGAGAAAGATTACTGAGTCAGCGCACGCACATGGATGCAAACCCTCCTTCACACAAGCCACACTCTCCACTCAGAGAAAAAAAAAGAAAAAAAAAGTCCTTTTTGTTGACTCAATTGCCCATTTGCTTGAGAGACCGCCTGCATCACAATTCAAGGTTCCTGACAAAATTGGGGTCGGCTGTGAACAGCACAGCAGCCCGAGGTCGGGGAGATGATAATGATGTTTAAGAAGTCTAAATCCACAAAATAAGATTCCCTCTTTATCTCCCCAAGTGCCTACCTGTCGAGCATGCTTCTCTACCCAAATGGTAAAGGTCTGCTTCACAATCTCAGCAGGAAGATGCATGACAATTGTGTGGAAAAGCAAACGAGGGAAGCTGCAAAAAAGCGCACGTAAACCCACGCACCCATGCAGCGATTTCAAAGATTAATTGTTCCAATTTTAGACCTCCAGCTGGGGATGAAGTGACATGTTGACAGCACTAATCACCTCCTTCTCAACCTTTCCTGTTGGCTTGTGAAGGTGAAAAATCCTTAGCAGATGAGACTTTCCGAAACATTCCTGCAAAAGGTAAATAAAACAGGGGGCATAGCTAAGACTTTTGCCTCCCATTGGGAGACTTCTAATGGGCGAGCTGCTTGCTCAAATTGGCCCAAAGTGGATTCACAGTTTCACTTCAAGTCATTTTTTTCCTGTGCTGTGTCAATCCTTTCTGAAAGAAAGCCAGCACATGTTGGCCAACTCTTGAGGGGGTAAAACAGAGACACTTGGCCACTGAACACTCGTCTCCTCTGTTGTTTTTTTCTTTAGTTTATAGTTGCTCATCTTTTTGATTTGCTTGGAAACTGTTAATGCCTACCGTAATTTCCACACTTAAAAACCTTAAATATTGAAAAAAATCAACAACAACAACAACAGTGCACCTTATAATCAGGAGCACCTTATTCCTAGATTAATTCTGGTTGTGCTCACCGATATCAGCAAAAAGCCAAAGAAACAAAAAACGCGTCTGGGTTTCAAAACAAAAACCTCTGTTTTACTTTCAAAATAAAAGATCTTTCACATTTTATATTTAAGGTAACGTACCCAAACGATAACGCACATTAACACCACGGATAGCACCATCATCCATTTTCGCCATGGACGACGAAAGTTTAATTGTTAGAAGTACAAAAAAATAGCATCATTAATGACACAAAACATGCTTTTTACAAGGACTGAGTGAGGAAGGAGAGGGCGGCGCCTGATTGCCAACGTTTTTAAAGTGTAGATGAGACAGGGGTGGCAGGACAAACCACTCCTCCGGACGGACCAGAGATTTAGCAGAGACGATGTAAAATGACTGAAGGTTGTGAGACAGACTCCATACGGAAGGCAAAGGAGACGCACGGCAGAAGGACAGGTGTGCGCCGTCAGTCTGTTTTTTTTTTGTTTGTTTTGTTTTGTTTTTTTATCAGCTGTAAGTACACTAACATGGCTAACATGTAGCGGTGTTGAATGTTGACTGTGTGTCGGACTGTGTTTTTTCATTTTTTTATTTGATGTTACTAATAAGGTCTATAATTATTATGAATATTATAACACGTCTAACATGTAGCAGTGTTGGACTGTTCCTCTTTTTTTTTTTACAAGCTACCAACAAAGTTGAGTGTTATTGTAAATACGGTAACACGGCTAACATGTAACGGTGATGCGGACAGCACACATATTTATTTTTGACGCTGACAGGTTGTTGTTTTTTTACGTGTTACTAGGATGGGTTGGGTTTTGTTTTGAACACAATAACACAGGTAACGCAGCCAACATTGTAACGGTGTCACAATGTGTGTGTTTTACTAACAAGGTTGCGTGTTATTGTGAATATGGTAACGCGGCTAACGTGTAGCGGTGTTGTAAGGTTGGGGCTAGCATAGTCGCCGTTTTAACGGTATCAGACTGTTTTTTTTGGTGTTGCAAACGAGGTTGGGACTTACAGGTGTTGTTATTACATGTAGCGTGTCAAAAAAGAAGTTCTAGAGCTACTGTGAACTCAATTAAGAAAGTCTGACTGACTGACTGACTTATCTCTGACTTTTGTCTCGCTCAATGCACCTTATAATCCGGTGAGCTCTACAGTTTTTAGAGCAATTTCAACAGATTTTAATCCCAATCAAAGGAAGAATAAGTTAAAAAAAACATGAAAATAAAGCTGGATTGATGTCGAGGACTATTGGGTTGTTATCCAATGGGAATAACAAAGCACATGAGCATAAACATAAGCTGATATACCAGCTGAATTATGTAAAATGCTTCAGAAAAGCAGCCGTGTGAATCAGAACATGACTGACCCATCTGCGATAACACACGAGTGTTCTCCTACCCTCTAAGCCCCAACTCCAAACCAAGACGCAATTACAATTAAACTGTGAGCTCAGCGCTCCTCCAGGCCAAGGTATCGATGATTCATTTTGTGTTTTATCAAAGAAACAGGAGTGCCATTAAAAAGAGATCAGTCAGCCACTAGGCATGAGGAATCTGCCTCTAATTGGTCATTCATCAAAAGACCCTTCTCGATGCTCATCCGCGCCCTGGAACATCCTGCGTGACAACTGCACTGTATTAAATAGGCTGCAGTTGATGCTCAGCGCCTCGTCCACCCCCTTTCTGATCCTAAAGAGGCTGGAAAATGCACACACACACAAGTGGACGCACGTGCCGCTGAAAGATCTGTTACACAGTTGGAGAAGGCTGACAGCTCTAATATGAAACATGATAGAGTGCATCCCTTTTTAAACATAAATCATGCTGTTTATCAATGTAATTTGACACCAAGATAAGCATGAACAAACAGTTTCTTTTCCTCTGTATTTTTAGCTTCAAAAACTCTCCCTGAGGTGCTGGCATTTCATCTGCTCAATATCATCAGTCAACCTTTAGAAAAAAAAGGATGCTTTCAACCATTTCACTCCGCAGCAGGTCCACCATGTTTCTACAGAGACAGGTTTTCCAAAAGACGTCAGTTGTCTGTCGCTTGTCTTTGTTCGACTTAGCAGCCATCAGGACACACACATACACACAGGCGAAGCATTTCCAGCCACTGTCGCTCCCCTCTCCCCACGTGCAGGGAATTCTCCCTTTCATCCGACTGCTGTTGCAGTCTAACGAGACAGTTTTCGGTCACGTCCCAGAATTACGCATGCCGGCTCTGTCTCATTTCATACACACAATCACACTAAGGATGCAAGCAGCTGCACTTCAGCTGACAATTCATCCATCTCGGAATATCTTGTTTTATGGTTTGAGCATTTTGGAGCTTTTGTCCCCCCTGTCTAAGCTGCTCCATCAGCTGGGTTCATCGGCGAGCAGCTGCCTGGGGGCCGCGGAACATACAAGCGAGCGCCATCTGTGTGGTTACAGAGCCACTTCATGGTTAAAACATGCTTAAAAAGAGCCACATCTGTATCTAAGTATGTGCACGCACCTATGTGTCGTGGCCCCTTCAGGCGCAAGCATGCCGAGAAAGGATTAAAGTCTGCTGGTGTTTGATGTGTGGATAATGGTTTAGGCAACGCTACGGCAACACCTTCCCCACATCTGAGCTCAGAAGACGCCTGACGCTGTTATGTAGTCCCGGGCATGAAAATCCAGAAATTGAGGGCATTGTGGGGTGGGAAAAATGTAGCCCTGATGTCTTGGATGTGCAGATTGTTCCTAAACTATAGCCTGTCTGTGACATTACTTTCCCCTACATCAAAAAGGAAAAAGCCATTCAGGCTTGTTTGATAAATAAAAAAGGAAAAGAAAAGCACAAGGTACCCAATGTGAGTGGTGGATTGTGCGTCTGTAGGCGCGTGTGTGTTACCACACAGGCTGGACTGCAGCTATCAGTTCATCGGTGTCATGCAATAATTTCAGAATGTAATGTGCCTCTAGGAACAGACATACTGTACTCACAGAGCATGCTAAGTCCATTCAGTGTCCTGCAGGAGCAGCTATTTAACACAGGAATAAGCCAATTATCTTTGTGGAGAAGGCAAATTTACAATAGGATTTAATAAACTCCTCCATGACTCGCCGTGTCAAAGGGACCAACTCGTGCGGATTTCCTTTTCCTTCTTTTCCAAACCCACAGACACGGCTGACACGCATGCACCTGTGCAGATGCACATTATTACCAGTGGAAATAAACATGAGTGACCTCAGGCGTGAGCCCGATTTGGTTCTCAGGCTCCGCAAAGATGAGCGAGATGACAGAGGGCGCCGGTGAAATACGAGCTACCTCCTGTGCGAGCAGAATCATTAGTTTGGGAAAATAGTTAATTTTCTGAGTGTGATGAATTTTTATTCCGAAGCGCCGGTTACAGTCATTGGCACCTTTTATTGCAAATCTTGTTAAAGTCTTTTCTAAATTGTGTTGAACCATGGTAGAAATTATTCCAGTAGCCACACTCAGCGCCTTCAATTTAGCAGTGAGCTCACGACTTTAGAAATAAGGACAAGTAAATGGAAATCCAATGAAAGTGTGTAAAATTAAAAACCACTATTCCGTCACGTATTTTAAAATTAATCACATCTATATGAGGTTTAAATAGAGAAAATCTCATTCACCCTTCAGTTTTATTATTTCCATCTGCTCAGGCTCAAATTGTGGCGTTCTCTATTTCAGAGTGAGATTTGACCCCGATCACTATTCTTCCACATTGATGCAATGCAAGCTGAGCCGGTGACTGATCTGCCCATCCTTTGATCACTTCCTCATCGACACACCTTTACCCCTCCCTCTTTCATGGCTTAAGATTGACGGGGCAAACCAAAGTGGTCAATCAGATGCTCTTTCATTATTCCCACTGGGACGCTTATTTAGCAAGCGTTCCCGTCAGGAAGAAATACCGCTTTGATCATCAATTTGCCACTTAATCTGTTCGTCTTTGAATACAATCAGCAATATTTGGATGTTTTGACTTGAAGTGATTGCCTCCTCAAAGTATGTCAAAGAGGTGACTCGAATCACGCAGTCCTGCTTTGAGAGAAAATGAACGATTTATTGACCGGGGTCTGAAAAACTAAAGTGAAAGTACAAAGCATTCATATAGTAAGATCCAATCTGTGTTCAACTATGGATTCTTTTTAAGGTGGATAAATAAAGAAAAAGCTATCCAATAAAAGGATGATGATAACGCTTTGAGGAATAACTCAAAATCATATTAGGTTTGTTATTTTTTCAAATGTCATTCATAAATCTTTCCATTTTTTAATATAAATGCACCATAAACCCATGGGTTTGGACTAAAGGAGGCTCTACACTGTCACATGTCCTGAAAAGTCATAAAAGTTCTTCAACTTAATTTAAAAAAACATGGTTTGTGGGGTTGTTTTTCACCTTAAAGTACCACTTCGATCATCTTTTGAGCTATTGTAAAAGCATTCCTAGTGGGTTTTTTTTATTTTAGCCATTTTTAGTCAAAATAAAAACATGTAATTTTCTATGAATCAGTTTCTTCAGAGTGGCAGTAGTTCGTTAAAATTAACCTCTGAGTTGTGTTGCCACTGTTGGCTGTTGGAGCAGATCAATCCATCCCCCATTTCCCATCACCCATCTGTTTACAAGTTCACCCGCTAGCTTACAGCTAATATTACCGTTGCTATAAAAATGGCGAGCAATATTGGAGCTATCCAGCTGTACGGTTTGGAGCCAGATGGCATTCGGGACGAGGAAAATGAAGACGTGAATATATCTATTAGTCTGCATCAGAATGGAGCGGAGCAGGGAGCTTGTGGCCCGCCCAGCATATTTTCTACGTCACAAATCAGCTTTTTCTCAAACAGCATTTTTTTCATCTGCTCCTGCTTCCCAATTAATTACATTTTTTCTTAATTTTCTTAAAATATTTCCGCCCACATAAGAAAAATGCCACAAGAACATGTTAAGAAAAAACACCAAAAAGACCATTTTTATCGAAGTCGGTCTATAAAATAAGATTTTTGCCAAACTAGAATTTAGGAAAATTGTCACACCTAAGCCAACGGATGATCATCTTTCATCTTTTGGCAGATAAACCCAGCTAAACCATCTACCAGCAACTTCACTGTCTTTCCATCATCCATTCTTTAACCCTCCTCAGATAGTTCCTTCTTTTATCCTCTTCTTATTTCTTTCAATCACTGCCTCTTCCTCTCAATCCCAACCTCCTGCTAATAAACACTTTTCATTCGTTCTTTAACCCTCATTAATACCCTTATTTTCTAGTCTTTCATTCGTTATTCCGATCATTTTAGACACCCATCTATTATTTACCTATGCTCCCCTCTCATCCATCCATCCCTTCCTTTCAGGATCCTCGCCACATTTATTCATCTTCTGCTTATTGTTCATTTATCTTACATCTATCGCTTCTTTCTAACCATTTTATGTTATTCATTTAACGGTTGCTTCAACCATTCATCTTTCCATCTTTTACCCATACTCCATCATCATCCATTTATCTAAACCTCCTTTTTATCCATGTAGCCTTTTTTTTCTCATCTGTTGGTCTGCAGGTTGCTATGTGAGACACCCACATATTCTGGTTAATTTGTGGGAAACTGTGGCGCAGCTAACTTCTGATTCTGAAGGATCCCAAATTGTATTCACACTCTGCTTGTGTGCGTCAAACTGTCTTTCGGCAAGACACTTGCTCCAAATGACCTTTCTGACGCCAGTACAGGCAAGGCAGAACTGCTTTCTTCTGTGTATGAATGAGTGTGACTGTTAAATGCTCTATTTGGGACTTTATAACCATCGAAATGCTTCTTTTCAGGATATATGACTCAAATCAAGTTAGGTTTTCAACAGTGGTCGGTCGTGCCTCAGAACTTTACATGTCACAGATATAAAGACTTGGTTAGTGATCAACAGAAAAAGGATTTCGCAATCAGCCAAAACAAAGTGTCAGCAAATCCATCAAAACTTCTATGACATTGATGGTCTGGTAACTGTAAAAGGTTTGGGACATTGGATAAGAGCAATAAAACTTGTGAACATGCCCCCTAGTCACGTGCACCCGTACGGGAGTTGACCCCTAAGGGTGCTGCATGTTTTTGGTTGTCAGGGCCAGTGGAGGGTCGCAGAGAGGAATGAACACATCTTTATGGAAGCGCAGATGTATCTTGCAGTTCCCTTGAGGCTCGTGTGGCCACCTTAAGGGACGTCATGGAAATGGAACGTATATGATTGTTGTGCGTGTGGTAAATGTATCATTGTCATAGGTGCCCTTACACCGCACTCTAGTCACTGGCAAGGTGTACGTACTGACTCCTACAGCCATGCAGAACGACCAATCGAAAATCTTCTGAAACATCCTAACAACCCTGCACGCACTCTTTTTTCTTCCTTTCTTACCCTGGGGTACTTCTGCCGGCCCCGCTGCATGCCAGGTCCCTGGCGGAGGACCACTCCGCCCCGCAGGAGCGTTAATTGAGGCTGGGGCCGGTTCGTGTTCCTCCTTGATTGAAAACAAGAGGAAGGCGCCCCATCTGACCCAGCCGTCCAGCCCCAGCGCCTGCTGCTACTGTGAGCTCCATATAGGTTTGCCGATTTTTGGCCCACAGACAGCCCGTATCCACCCATAAGGGCAGTTGTGACAGTCTTGTTGTTTTCCACTATCTGACTAAAGATTCTTATTAATGCGTGTGTGAAGAAGAGAAAAAAAGTTCAGGACTTTTTTGGAGCATGATGGAAAAGACAGTATAACAACTCGCATCTGACAGAAGCTGCGCTACATATTAATATTTACTGACACATTAAAATAAATAAACATAAATAAGAAAAGAGACTTCCATAATGCAACATATTCACAGTTTTTGAGTGAAAACTGATTTACCAAGATAATCATTTAAAAAAATGCAAAGCTAGGTTTATCATAATACTTGAGTTGCTTCTTTTTGCTGATTTGCGCTTGAGCTTTTCCAATAAAACAGCATTCTACTTTGGATACTTGTTTAATGCCTGGGCATCCGTGCAAGACTGCTGGCATTTTTCCCATGACATTTTAGAAGTAATGTAAGACAATGCTCAGAATCATTACTCAATCCCTGGCTTAAATTCAACTTTCCATCAGAAATAGCAATGCCTCTTTCAGAGACGGAAAGCCTACACAAACACACAAACACACACACACACACGTACTACCAACTGTCACACACTGTGGACGTTCTCGTTGTGCCATGTCTGACTCTTCTTGCCCCTGTATTTCTCATTTTTTTGCACAGTGGGGTATAAATGTTAATACAGTGAATGCACACGCTCAGACACACAAATGGCATCCCACTCAGCCCGAGGCAGCCTCCTGTCTTTCCGTCTTATAATGTCTCCTGTGAAGCGAGCTGCCGCACAGTTTCCACTGGAGTTTTCCTTTATTTCAGCCATCCACTATCAAGCTGGGGCTTGGCTCTGCCACTTTGGCTTATAGATTCAGTCCAGCCAGCAGTAAGACAGACGCCCTGCTGGCAGCAGAAACAGAGTGTGTCTCCGCACTTTCGGCTCTTGTTAGGAGCGAAAAATTGGGGAATATCAAAATAGTGAGTGGCTGTGCACAAGCATGCTTTTTATTTTTACTCCTTGTTTGAAGGTGATGGTTTTGAAGTTGTACAAGTGCAGGTCTTGGAGTGAATATGTGTATCCACTCCTGCCACACATGCACTCGAGTAAACGCCATTGTTGGTCTGTGAACAATTGGACCGTGACAGTCTGCAGCACCATCCCACAGGCTTCTGCGGGGGAAAGAAAGAAAAAAAAAAGACGCTGCACCGAGAGACAGTGAATTCCTCCAAATGACCTCCCCCACCAACCCCTCCCACCACGGAAAGGACGGTTCTCATCTCTTCGCGCTGAGGCTGGGGTCAGTAATTACAGCTGGAGATTGTGTCTGGGGGATGCTGCATGCATATATTTGAGAATGAAGTCCAAAAAAAAAAAAATCTGAATCAGCAGTCATGGGTCTTCCCGTGCTTTGATGTACTATCGCCATGAAAGGGTATTAGGGAAGGTGCACCGCCCTTCATATCTATCTGGATTAGAAAAGGAGCCTCACGTGTGGGTGACAAATGGCTCGTCAGTCACTCTCCTTGAGTAGGTAATTGGAGATGATATAGTTGAGATGCTGCTCTGAGCAAAGTCAGTGCAGAGTCATAGCCCTTATTACTCCATCTTCAAAAACCCTGACACCACCAGAGCAAAATTCTGCCAAAGGTTTCCAACAGCTCGTTGCATTTTTCCCGAAAAGAAAGACGAGCAGAGGCGATGTTTGATCCTGGATGTTTCCCTTTTCAAAGCAGACAGGGAATTCTGACGCTGCACTATCTCTGTGCATGACGGCTTTGGGGAATGATCAGACGTTAGGCACTAAACAGTTGTTTTTTTGGGGTTTTTTTTTATTCTCCTCAAAGATTCCTAGGAGGCCTCAAACGTCTGCTTGTCAACTGCCACTAAAGAGAAACGCCCCCATGGGTGCTCATCTTGGAGGTTCTACTATATCCATAATACCAGAGAGCCAAAGGGAGATAAGGGGATCACAGATCATTTATGGGTCCCCGGAGTTACATTTCAGGCTATATTTTCCCTTCACAGAATAGATTGGTCGGTTAGGAACATCCATAACATCTTTTAGGGCATATAATTGACAGAATTTGATTGAGTCATTAAAAGAAGAGACACTGTAGTCCCTGGAAGAGTATCAGCAAGAAACCTGTCATCCTGCCAAAGCATTACAAGCCACCTCAGGCAGGAGAGTCAACATGGTGGGGGAAGATTGGCAGCTGAAAATGGCTCAAGAAAAGAATATAATTTAAGACCTGCTAATCTAGTTTATCTATCTTCAACCGTGTTGTTTTTCTTCTGCAAAACCCAAACCTTTTAGACAACAGGGGTTTTCTGTGAAGACCCACTCTGATGAAAATCATATTTTTGTCATTTTTGACTTGTTCCTGTGGCGTTTTTTATAATGATGGAGGACAAATAGGAAGAAAGTGAAGCTTAGAATTGCATTTCAGACTACATCTTCATTCAAATCGCTGTGAATCAAGAGCAGACGAAAAGATGCTGTTTGAGAAAGATTGTAAGTCCGAAGTCAGAAATACAATTCCCTGCTCTGTACCACTTTGATGCATCTACTTGTAGGATGATGGGCAAAGGTGGCGGGGTTGCTCCGCACCAACAGTCCTGCCCACAACTGTTTTTGAGCTATTTCCACTCTGCAGAAACTATGTCCTAAAAAATGACAGAGTTTTTGATTTTGGCTAAAACTATATAATTATAAGAACAGAATGCTTTTAAAAGTATTTTACAGTAAATTATTAATTTCCATACACAAAATAAAGCCTTTTTGGATCTCAGAGATGGAATCTGTCTTTTCTAAAGAAGTAAAAAAAATGTTTAAAAGACTCAAATTGCACTAAGCTGAGTTTTACATTGTTAACTACACCAGACAATATGTTTCCAAGTTTCTGACCTACTCAAATAGGTATGAATAAAGTAAAAGTTTAAGCCTTTGAATTTGTATTTGAATCAAAATAAATAAATTAGTCTGATAACAGAACAAAAGATCCAAAAGGGCACAACCTTGTTTGAAGGGAACAGCAAGTTGAATGTTTTTGTGTTATGTGTCGCTGATGCGGTCAACTTAGCCATCTTTTTAAGAGGCTTTTAACCAAAGTAGACTGAAGGCAATTCATGAGGGTAAATGCCTTGCCCAAGGACACGGTGACTGTCAGACCTGAGTTTTGGGTGGATGATCGTGGAATAACACGAACTCCATTAGCCAGTAACAGAGAAAATGATTTCAGTCGGTATGATAACAAATGAGACAACGATGGGAGGGCCTGGGAAGTGACACCTCAGGTGATCCAGGGTAAACTCAAACAGTTTAATATCATTCTTTGACCAATTCCTGGATAATACACACACCGGGCTGGATAATACACACAACAGTGCATCAATTCTATGTACAAAGCTAATCATTTGACATTGTTGATATGTAAGCTGAAGACTTGGACGTTCACCAGCTTTTTACATGCATGCATGAGTGATTAAATTAGTAGATGTAATGCATGTGTAATCTTTATCAAGCCTTTTTGTTCTGAAAATAATTAGAAATCCACTCGGATCATCTTTTGATCTATTTTTAAAATCATGCAGTTTAATTATGATTGTACTGTTTTTGTCAAAATCTAAAAAAACTGTCTTTTTCTGGGACATTCGGCAGAGCGGCAGAGCTTCATTAGAAATTTGACTCTGATTTGTGGGTGGGACTGTTGGCATGTAGAAAGCCCGCCCCCTTCCCATCATTCATCTGTTTACGTGCTCTCCCACTAGCTTACAGCCCCTTACAAAGTGCAAATGCATTTAAATGTGATTTTAAAACGATTATTTTTCAGCGTTTATGTTTATTCAGGGTTTATGCAAGGCAATAAACTTGATCTGTACTACAAAGTTTCACAACTTGGAATTCATCAACATTTTTAAGGTATGACCTTCAAATTTGAACTCTTGCTGCCCCAGTAAACATTTTTTGACAGGCCTCTGAAAAGGAGGAATAGGAGATGGATTTTTAACTATTTATACCTATCACCTGCCAAATGATTTTTACATTATTTCAGAGTAAACAAAGTCCACAAGGGAAAAGTTTAGAAGTCTCTTGTCTCCAAAGCCGAATATAGGGAAAGTCTCGACAAAAATGCAGCGACTTCCCCCACAAATGTGATAGCTCACAAAAATCCACAGTTTAAGAAATACAAATTACAAAAAAAACACAAAAACTTCTGTTTTTTTCCTTTAATATTTGATATATGAAAATTTTCAATATGTAAGAGAAACATGTAAATATTTGAACATCAATTTTCATGAAAGGAACAAATAAATAAAAATAAATAAAAATGTAGGGGCAGAAATCAATTAGAATTATATTCATCACACTGCTCTTTTCCTGGCATGATGTGTATACAATGTTTGTGTATTGAGTATGTTAATGTAATGTGGTACTCTTCATTGACAGAAAGAAAAAACAGAACAGAAATCGAAAAACCCACAATAAATTTAAAATAAAATAAGACCAAAAAAATGTAAGCAAGGAGGGATGGACAGATGCCCAAATAAACAAGCACAAAAAGAAAAAAATATATAAATGCAGCCTCGAGAAGGAGCAATCCTGCATGTGCCTGTCCCAAGCCCGGTAAATGCAGAGGGTAGTCATGAAGACATTTGACATATAATTTGGAGGGATTTGACGTCCCAAACTCTCAGCACACTCATACTTGCCCTCAGCCCCCCTAATATTCTACCTGCACCCCATCATGGGGCTACTCTAAATCCAGGCCTGCTTGTCTCCATGGAAGTCCTGACAAAAGCCTCTTTTTCTGAGTAACTGTATTTTCATCATTTCCCTTCCATTTTCACACGATTTTCCCCCTCCTGTTATCTCATTTCCATCTCTCGACCCGTCCTACCTCATAAAGCCAGCCTCCACCCCAATTCCGCCTCCCTACCTCATCCCCTCCTCAGGATGCCGAACACATCACAGATCAAACCATAATATAAGAGCAGAAAACTGGGCTGTTTCTTCCATTAGAAGAACTTTGACAGCTGTTACGGGGGGGGGGGGGGGGGGTGAATAAATACAAACAATCATCTAGCTCTAGTTATTTAAACACATCATGAGAGTTTTATGGCACCTCGCAGACCAGAGCTATTAAGAGTGTGTCCAAGAAGGGCCACTATGAGCAAAGACGTTCTTCTTGAGATTTGACCTCAGACATGGATGACTAAATGAAATCATTCCTGTTCTTCTAAAATCAGAACTGTTCTTCTAATATCAGAAATACGCCTATATATAGATATATAGATATAATTAATATATAGACACATCGTCCCCACTTCTCTTGCTCTTACAAAAATGTAGTACACAGCAGGCTGTAATAATCGATATAACCCCAGAAGACAGGTCATAAATCTAAGCAAATGTACTCCTCAGAAGGACATTAGGAGTCCACACTCACACAAACACATACACACATTGATACACATTCGTACTGAGGGTTAACAGCAGCTTTTGCAACGAGCAAAAAAAGCGCTTCACCCTGGTAATGAAGCCAGATACTTATTACAGGGTCGAGTAATGAATGCGCGCAATTAAGCCTGGTTTTTGAAGCCGACCGAGCTCATTAGGGACGCGCCGAAGCGCAGACAAATTTTCCACATACGGGCTGCGCGGAGGTAAAATGTTTTGCCCCGGGGTGTCACAGCGCTCCGTATGTGACAGTCTGCCGCGCCACAGCGCGCGTCTGCTGGGAATAAGTACAGAACATGTATTTATGTCCATTGCGCCTGTGCATGATCGCCCACAAAAGTGAATTATGCTCACCTTGTGGCAGGAGGCGAACAACAAACGTGGTCAAATCGAAGAGCAGATCGATAAGAAAATAAATCTAGTTATGATGGTGGTTACATTCCCTCACATGAAAGCGTGCATTCAACGGATAGGTCCCCGTGCAGGACTCCCCCAAAAAGATCAGCATTTTGTGCCACAATGTAACGCATACTCCATGATTATTTTGCAAATGACAAATAGGGAGGGATTTTACGCACTAATTGATGAGGGTTACACTTTGGCGAGGACGGGATTTCGCACATTTGCGCACGGAGTGAGTGACTCCATCAAGAATAAACCACATTGCCTTTTAGTCAACATTTGTGGTGTTGCGAGCCGCATTTCTAGCAATAAATGTGATCCCCTCTAGTGGATCTTAGGCAGCGACGGTAAAGGGCATGCGTAATCAAACCCCACTCAGGAAAAAAAGAGGAAAAGAAAAACATCAAGCGAGGACAAACTGAGGATTTCCGACATAAAACAAGTCCCGAAAAAAAAGCGCGTTTGTATAGAATTATTGTAGAAATTACCTGCAAGTGTCGGATCTTTCTGTGATCGCTTCAAGTTTGTGTTCGGTCGCTGATGCTGCCTGTCAGCCTTTTCTCAAAACTGCGTCCAAGGAGGACCGACGCTGTTCTGAGCTGCCTCCCTGTCTCTCCTCTTCTCTCTTCTCCTCTCACTCTCTCCTCCAGCTCTTCTCAAGATTACCGTGACTCCTCAAAATCTCCCCCCTCAAACACCCACCCCACCTCTAATTTCCCCGCGTTTTTGAGCTCTCCATCACCGCTCCATCTCGGAAGTGATCAAGGCTGGGTGCTCTCCAGCGTGTCCGTCACTCCTAATCACAGCCACCGTGACCAATGTGATCATCATCAAAGATCATCAGGAACACCGCGTCACCGTATGTGTCACAGAAAATCTGGAGGTTACATGTCTCTAAATAATTATATTATCATAAAAGAATCTAAGAAGAAAAAAGCTGATATTGTTTGATAAATTATGTAAACAATAAGGAATAAATACATCTAAAAGTCTTAAACCTTCATCACCATCCTCAGATTTTCTGCTTATGGACCTCAGTGACCTTCTTCTGAGGTCACTTTCTTGTTCCTTTAATCCAGTGTTTGGAAACACTGTCCCTTTAAAATACTCACCCACTCTATATCCTGGTAAAGTGGAGGAGATTCTCACCTGAGATTTGGCAGTTTTTGGTCTCCATCCAACAGCCTGTTGATGAAGTGAAGCTGTCATCAACTCACCCCTATGAAGAAAAAAGAAAACAGCTAAAACTCATTGATGCTGATGGTGTTCTTGGGATCATAGGCAACAGCTCCTCCAAACAAAATGGCGTTTACACCAACAACTTTGACTATGGCGCCACAAAATTGTGATGGTACGTTCACACTGGTCTCTTTCAAACAACCACATCCAAGTCTAAGTAAACCCACATATTCAGGCTTCCGTGCTCAAAACTCTCGCGTTCACGCGTCAGTACACAAGTCTTTGTGCCCAGTTTGGACTCTGCACACAAAGTACTGAAAGTTTAAACAGTTTAACTTTGCCCAATCAGAAACTTGGATTCTGTCGTGACTTGTGAGTACCGTCCTTTTTCAACTCATGGAAGTACCAACCTTTTGAAAATTGTTTATGGATGAGAAAGTCGTAATTGCTGAGATTATATGACACCAAGTCTTTTATTTAGACAGAGAAAACAGAGAGAAGTGAAAGAAAAAGCCTAAAGCAAGATTCCCAAAAATTGCACCGCTTCGACATTTCGCACCAAGCTTTTGCAAGCTGTGAGTTCATGCGCTGGTTATCGCGTGGCAACAGTCCAGTGAGAACACCAGAACCCACCTTCCGCACATTCTTGAATGTCTATTACATGCCCAGTGTGTATGTAAGATGGAGACATTTTGTTTTTTCCATTTTCGAAGGTTTTTATAGACGTCATTGTCTCACCAAACCGCTTTCCTGTGGACTTGTAGGCTATGATCGTGTCCCTGACATCCTTGGAAAGTTGTTTGGTTTTGCTTGAGACTGGAAGGAAAACCTCAGACTTAAATATTATGAAATCATAAGTAATCGGACTATTATCCAAAAAAAAATGCAAATTATGTCTGGCCCTGATTTTTGATTGAAATTAAAATGAGTGACCAATAATTTCTTTATAGTCGGACAAACAACATTAAAAGGAGACCAAGTAATGCTTTTCTAGCCTTTTGGCCCTGGAGTTATCTAAGAAGCTTAAAAGCTGTTTTATAAGCATTAGCAAATGTTTGACCCTGCCGTTCAGTTGGCTTGATGCAATTTATTGTTCTCTGCTCTTAGCACATAAATGAGATCGCCTGTAAACATTAAACAATCCTAGTCCATCTTTCCCTCTTTTTTTAAAAACTAATGTTTGATGACGCAAATAAAAGCTTTTTCATTTAGTGTTTGGGACAACGTCCCTTCCTCATATCAGAATGCTTCTGCCTCTTATGTGCATCCGTCTGGATGATATTAGAATACAACAAAATCGAATAAAACTTTATTGATCCCACAAAGAGGAAAGTATTATTCATGTCCAAAATGATAATTAAACAAAATTTCCCTCGAACTTTTTGGAATTCAAACTATATATTATTTGCATTTATTTAAAGGCATATACCAAAAAGGGATAAACAAAACATTAAATACTTTAAATGAGGACTTGTTTTTATCTCCTGCACCATTGGCCCAACCTGCTACCATCTTTCATCCTCTTTACTGCAACAACTGCTTCAGAAAGCACTGTATTTTTGTTTGTTCATATTTGCTTTATCATCTGCTTTTCACTTATATTTATTTCCGTCGTCCCTGCACTATAAGGCCCTTTAAAGGCCTTAAAAAATGACTTATAAACTGGTCACTGATGTCGAAGTGATTTCGAGAGGTAGACTGCGCTCTGTCAAAATGTATGGCGTTTATAATGACGTGGCATTAGAACAGAAACTTGCCATTGAAAAATAAAAGATTTGAAAAACTAATTGCAAAACAGGAATAGGTGGAAAACCTAAACCGCAGGTATGTTAGTTTTTGTGTGGTTCCACCTGCTCCTGCTGCCTCCATCGCATTTGTGGAAAAATCCCCAGATCCTCCGGTATGCAAATGATATGCAAAAGGATGCGCTCTTTAAATATGAGCCCTGCCCCTCAGACTCCGCCCCTTTCCATGTTGTAGTAGTGCCAGCTCTTTGGCATTGAAAGTAAAAGAACTGAGAGAATACAGACATGGTAAAACTAAAATAACACCCAAAAAAACGCAAAAAGAGAGAAAAGTAATCAAATAAAAATGCAAAAAGAAGGTTTGACTTAACCCTTGTGCTATCTTGTGGGGTCAAAATGACCCCACCCTTACATTGACGTGTTATCCCTACCATGACAAATTTGGATAAAGGTGAAGAGGATTTCGTGTAATCCATGGACACCAGTGAAGATCACAAATCCTTGACTTTCTAGTGGGTCTAGATGACCCAACTCCCAATGTTAAAGTGCCTAAAGCACAAGGGTTACAGGCATATTAATTTAATTGAATGTAATCTGTGGTTTCAAAATCTTATCATTATATTTTTTAAAACATTTATTTTCAATGACAATTTTTAGTTTTTAATTGTGTTGCAAGCAGTTGGCTGTTTTGCAAAGATGCTAATTCGGCTAACATGCAGCAAAGTCAGACTGTGTTTTTTTTTACGTGTTTTTATAGTGTAACATTGGGAGTTAGTCTCGTCAAAGAAATGTTTTTGTGATATTAGTCTGTTTTATTACATGTTGCAAACAAGGTTGGGAGTTACAGGTATTGTGATTTTGCTAACGCTGCAAACAACACTAACGCGTAGCATCTTACACAAACAAGTTCTAGAGTTACTCTTAACTCGGTTAATAAAATGTGTTTGACTGACAGATATTCATATAATTCAGTGTGCTCTACAGTGCAATAATACGCTACTTGAGTGTAATTGTAATTAAGTTTTAGTTCTTTAATCTATTTAAAAGAAAAGGTGTCTGTTCTTTATGGGAAGTTTTGGAACTTGAATCAATTTTTCATAGAAAGAGCAAAACACTTTGTTTAAAAGGATTTACTGCTTTTACAAGTTGATTTCTGAAGGCGCTTTTTTCAGAAACCTCTACCCAGTTTGCCTTTAACACGTTTAATGAGATAGAAATTGGCTAATGAAAAAAAAAGAGATTGGAAATCCGTGCAGTGAGAAAACTCCTTAAAATGAAAGCGAGTAGTGGTGCAGATGCATTCGTAGCTCCACGCTTGATGTGAAAGCTTCCTCAAAAACCAGTCCTGCAGTGTCTCACAGAGTGCATCAGTGTCGGCTGCTCAAAAAACACTGACCTGTTCTTGTTGCTGTGGGACCTTTGAAGCCATGTTATCGTTGCATTACGGCAACATTAATGCTGGCTTGTGAGGTTTTTCCCTCTAAAGCTTTGTTCAGAACACAAGCAGATCAGATTTAGTTCTCAAATCAGGTATTTAGGACAGGCCGCCAATCGGATCAGATTAGATTTGCTTGTCATCAGCGGCCTCCCCGCTTGTGTTGCTGTGGTAACATTTCGGGGATCAGTAGCCAATTGTGTGGCTAATCTGTTGATGTGCTAAGGTGAGCACGCAAAGTGAGACGTATGTGAAGAAATGCTCTAGGGCTGCAATATCACAATATTACATGGTTCAGATTCATTTCAAAAATGAGATTTCATATTTATCTTTCTGTCCCGTCTTCTTTATTGACAAAAAAAATTGATCGGTGCATGCTTTTGTTTGTAAGAACACTGACTGAAGGTGTACACCGCTATTTCTTGATCGATCGCACACATTTGTTTTGAATACAGGACATAGAAAAATACACACATACCTAGATTGTTCACAGAAAAAGAAGATAAAAGCATCAGTAGATTCATCACAAAAGAAAAGCAAAAGCACTCCGTTGGTGTTGTTGCAGGTCAAGCCTTACATTTTTTGCCACCATCACCCTTAACGAGATCATTTACAGTTCAGAGTCATGATCAGATTACAACCCCATAATGGCATTGTTATATTCATCAATCTGACTATCCATATCCTTGTCACAGTCTTATTCCAAAAGTCCATTACTTCTTTTTTGTTAATCAAATTATACCTTGTCATAATCACACATACACATACCCCATGCACTTACCTTTCATTAAGCGGGTCCACCTTCCTCAGTTATTACACGTGCTGGTAGTCCCATATCTTCACTCTGCAGTACTTGTAGATTGACTCCCAAAGCTCTTTGAAGAACAGAGAGGGGGAGTTATATGTGGGACCATTAGAAAAGTAATGCATCCCTTGTTATAGAATCCAGAATAACAAGAGCGGCTCCACGACTGCATCAAATGACTGATTTATTCACAGGAGAGAGACCGTGTCTTTGCATGTTTCAGGAGGAGGGAACGACTGCCTTATTTGCTCTCTAATATTGAACTACCCAGCGAGCGAGTACAATATTGAATTAAAAATGCATTTGCGTGTGCTCCTCCAAGTTTTGAAGGCATCCCATTTTTTTTCCCCCTTCTTCCCCAGGCTGAGGTGCAGATGTGCCTGGATGTTTGGCAGCGCGGATTGTGAGCTGTGACATGCCTGTGTTTGGCAGGCAAACCTAGTTGGCCAGCCTGCCGAACAGGAATAGAATCATCCTGCTAGAACAAAACAAAAGAACACATCGTTCATCAAGGAAATCTACATGACTTACAGCATTTTTAAGTAGATTGTAACTTTAAATAAAACATTTCCCTTTATTTTAAATGATTTTCTAATTATTTCAAAGTAAAAGCATTTCTAAAAGTTTGAGCTTCTTCTCAAAAAATAATAAACTCGACCCTAATCTTTATCCTTCTAACCAACTGTCTTGTTTTATTCATAGAATAGATATTTCTTCTGTCTCCACAATCTCTATCCCTAACCCCTAGTGTTTTATGTTTTATTTTCTCGATATAAATAAACTTTTAAATGTAGACTAAAAATAGCTCGTGTACAGAACAGCTTTTCAGTTGCATCTTATTTTGCAGCCATGAATGTGAAGACTGACTGACCCCATTGTACATATTAATAGTCATTGCAATGGCTGGAATGAAGGGAGACATAAATTGCTTTGAGATACTTGATCTAACAGTTGTTTTCAGTTGCTCGTCAAGTTTATGATAAGGGTCCATTTGAGGACATGGATTTTTGATGGCATGTTCTTCATGTTGTGCAAGGACCTCTAAGAGCGGTGGACCTCTGACCTGAAGGTTGCAGGTTTGGTTCCTTTGCCTATCCATGTGTCAAAGTGTTGGGCACTAACACTGGACCCCACATTGCTCCTGATGGTCTAATTATCCACCACCATGTGTAAGGGTTAATGGGACTTGTGAAAGAACTGTGTTTTGGTAGAAAAGCAGATGTGTGTGACTGTAGAAAGACCAAAAAGGAACAATTGATCCAACCAGGGCTAAAACTTTTGTCAGTCCTCTCCATTCAAAAACACATCAATAGTTAGAGTAAATTTCAATGCAATCAAGAAATTGCAGGGTCAAAAATAAATAAAAAAGTGAAAAATAGAAGATGTTCAAAATGGGAGCCCTGTTGGTATTCTATGCTATGTTCAAGTAACCACTTCCAATGAAAAGTCTATGTGAACGTGTGTATATGCATGTTTTGGACTTCCACGTTAAACTCTCACATTTACAAGTTGCAACGCAAGTTTTTAAGTCTGTTTTTGTGATCTGTATAAAAAACACGTGGCCATTGAACGTTGAAAGTTAAACCAGTTCATACTGGCAAATCAGGGACTCAGATTTGGTAGTGACATAAGGGTAGCATCCTTTTCAAAACATGAAAGTACCAACTGTTTGTTTGATCGTGTAGGAGAAAAATATGATTGCCTTTATGCCCGGCCGAAATGACATGAAACCAAGTCTGTCATATATTGGAATAGAGCTGTGAAAGAAAAAGGCCTGGAGTAAGATTTACAAGATTTGCATCGGTTCAACATTTCACACCAAGTCTTTTCCAACTGTGAGTTCATGCACTAGTATACATATTCTTGAACGTGCATCACATGTGTACGAAGCTTTAGAAAAAAAGTCTCAAAATTCTTTTTGTGCATTGACTATGGCTCACACTAAAAATATGACAGGAGTGATTAATTTGTCATTTCATAGAGAGAGAAAAAAAAAAAAAATCACATCAAAACTTATAGAGTTCAGTCTCTAGATTTTTTTTTAATCAAACTTAATGTCAAAGATTTCTATAATTGGTCTAAAGTTAAGAGAATAAAATGTCAGCAGGTATCAATAAAACATAGAGGACAAAATGTTTAATTTTGTGACTATTTTTTTTTAGAAATAATACATTTATTCATAAAATATTACATAAATTCTAAACCCCTGGACCTGTTCATTTTTCCACTTTAATTCACACTGTATTTCAACAGCATTAGTCATATTTTGTTCCGTGTAAAAGAACACCACAACGGATTATAATGGTGTATGAGGCACTGGCTCATTTCTGGTACATTTAGTGCCAAGTCTTGCTACAAACAAGCATCACTGGATCATAGAAGCAAGCGTATTTCAAAAAGACAGATCCAGATGGGTTCTATAGAGTTGTTTCATATTGGATGTAATTTTAGAGCTCATCCTTATTTTAAAAAATGACAATTTTTTTTGTTTATTAGTAACATTATTCAGGACTTTTAGGTCTAATATCCTCCAAAAAGCCTGTTTTGTTACATCTGCTTTTTTTTTAAATTGATATGAAAGTGCACAATAGGCTGCTTTGAAATACTTCATTAAATATTTCCTTTGTGGTGAGCATACATTTAGGTGACTGTCAAAAGGAAAACTCTCTTAAACAGGAAGAAACGTCCAGCAGAAGAGGAGCGGCCATCTTCCATGACTGTTCAGACTCAGAGAGGCCAAGAAAAAAAACAGATTGTCATGAACACATCCCTTAAAGTCAAAAGGAAAGAACAGTTAGTGGCAAGTTTGTACATTTTTTCTTTTCTTTGATAGTCCAAAATATTTACAGGAGGTTCAGGTAGAGTCTTTCAAAACGGAAGTGTCACTGGTGACGCATTGAGCGCTCGCTTCAAATTGCGTTTGATCACGTGACTTTTCAAATTAAGCTTCATTTCGTGGCAGTTATAAATTCAGAGCGGGGTTATGAATATGTCCGTTAGTACAGAGAGACATCGCCCATCCTGAGTTTGTGGCGTTAAGAGAGAATCGATGAGTCTGTCACAGATATTTTTTTTTCTTTCTGAGCTTCACGCTCGTTTCACTCGCAGCAGCAGCATCACAAACCAAGCACGAGGAAGAGAGACAAACAGAGAAGGATAGACAGATGCAACAAGAAGAAACATCGACAGAAAGATAATATTTGACACCAGGAAAAGCAGCAAAATCTGGAACCATTTTCCTTTTGATAATCTAGAGTATGCAAGAAAATAATTGAATCTACGGCTCCAAATCAACCAACCTGCACCTGAGAACTGAGAGAATCCTAAAACCAGAACAGATGATGACTGACTGAAGCTGAGACACTTTATGTTAAATGCCAACTTTGTGATTGATCTTTTTTCTTGTTTTGCACATTTTAATTTTGGTTTTGTTTTGTGGTTGTAGTGTTTTGTGTTGTTTTACTTAAAAAAAAAAAAACTTTAAAAGGAAACAAATTTGAAGCATTATATAGAATAGGATTCTGGCTTTTTGTATTTTAGAAATTTTCTTTTCATTATTATAGGCTGCACAGTGGGGCATTGGGTAGCGCTCTTGTCACTTGTCAGAAGGCCCTGGTTCAAGTCCCTGTTAGGGGGACCTGGAACAGAACACCAATGGGGGACAATTATGTGTGGAGTTTCCGTCTTCTCTGTCACGGTGTGGGGTTGGCTCGAGAGCCGGTAGGACCCAGATGCAGAGGCGAAGGCACGAGGATCAGGGACTAGTGGTTTTAATAAACAAAACCGAACACAAAGCGCTGCAGAGCAGGTTTTCAGAACAAAACAAAACTTACTTGATGTGGCGAGGAACATGAAACGAGAGCGTGGCGAGGAACAAGGAACTAGACAGCAAGACATGAACACCAAGACAGCGTTAATGGACCAGCACAGGAGGAAGGCAGAGACAAGACTTAAATACAGACAGGGCAGACAAGACACAGGTGAACATGATCCGGGCAGATGGGGACCAAAGGAAGTAAAACTCAATAAACAAGACAAGACAGGAAACCTTTCAAAATAAAACAGGAAACAGAACCAAACAAGACAGAACAAGAACTAAAACGAAAAACAAGACACAACAAACTAAAACCATGACATTCTCCCCATTCATGCAAGTGTTTTCATCCATCATTGGTTACTCTAAAATGTCCCTAGGTGTGAGTGGGGGTGTGTATAGGTGTGTATAAGCCCTGCGTCAGACTGGCAGCCTGTCGAGGGTCTTCACCCATGAGTGGCTGATAGGCTTCGGCAGCCCTGTGACCCCAAATGGGACTAAACTAACTTCTAACCATTAGAAGATGGATGGATAAATACATAACATATTCAAATTAAACATATACCAAGAAAGACACGTTTCTTTAACATTAACAGTTCATCATGTGCATAATTTTAAATTATTGTTGATAAATAAAAGCAACACTACAATCTGAAGAGCTGATTGGGAGCTGAAAGAGTCGGCTCTTTTTAGTGAGCTGAGCCACAAGAGCCAGTTCTCTATAAGAATTCCCATCACTATATGAGCGGAGGAGACCTTACTTGCATTGTTGCTATGGTCACATTGCTTTATACACAGGAGGAAACATTTTTAAGACAGTTTGGTAGAACATTTAATTAATTTGCAATCTGACATTGATTGACAAACCTTTTTTCATATAAATACACTTATCCGCACATTCAACACAGATAGGCCTACATGGTAATTTAGCAGTAGCACAAGGATTTCACTATTCTATTTCTTTATGAAATTGGGTATTTTAAAGATATTGTTTATTTTTTAGACTAATCTTGCAAACATTATTTGCTGTACAGTATGTTATACATGAAATGTCACTAGGGGAAAAATACATTACGATTATTTATGCAAGAAACAGACTTAACACATACAATGACATGCAGGGTTTTTGGCTCCATTCTGATGCAATTTTGTAGTCTGACCAACAGATATCACTAGTTTCAGTGTCTCAAATGCTTCAAAACCCTAAACTATTTCAAGACAATATGATTCATTTTGGTTTAGAGATTCATAAAGCTTTGGTTTCTCCATCACTAGATTTAGGTGTCTGGTTAGTCACTTCTTTTTTGTCTGATTTTGTTCCCCGTAGCCAACAGTAGTGTCAGAAACTAGTGGTGTAGGACCAAGTTTTCAGGAGACCAGGCTTGGTGTTAGAAACTTAAACAGTTGACAAATAAACTTTAACATGACTAAAACCAAGGGAGTAACAAAGCAGATGGTGAGAAAGCAGGTGACCTGAGAATAACACACTTACCGGTATATAAGCTGAGGACAGGTAGGAGAAATGAAGACAGCTGAAGAGGATTATGAACATGACCAAAAACACCAAACTAGAGAGCACAATCCTCACAAGAAGTCTATTTAAGTCTATTAAAGAAGTCTTTTTACAAGAATACTTAGTCTACTATATATACTGTACCTCAACTTGTGTATCCTTGACACTGTGTATTTTTAATGTAGTGGGTCTGTGTACTCTTTTACTGATTGGACCATGAGACTGGAATAAATTATATCTATCTATCTATCTATCTATCTATCTACACTAAAAGTGCGGGACTATACTTGAAGTTTGAATTTATATACAATTTTTTAAACTTAAAACGCTTCAATTTAGCATTAAGAGTATTCAGTTAGTTTACTTCCTGCACTCCACTTACATGGCCTATAGTATACTTTCTATACCTATACTCAGGTATATGTTGATTCAAGTGTACTATTTTTTGCTAAAGGTCATGTTGAACAGTCCAACACAATGTGTCCCTGTGATTGCTGTGTATTTTTAACTACAGTACATTGAACACACTACATCAGAAATAGCCAAGCCTCTTTTCCATTTGGTTCTAATTTTGCAGTTAAGTAAAAAAAATACAGGTGCTTTTTGGTGAAGTTTAAGCTTCCTGGTGCCACATGGAATAAATGTGGTTAAAAGTAAACTATTTTAAAGGGCTGAAGAATGGACTGTATTTTACAGCTATAAAGGACATTCTATTCAGCAGCCAAAACCAGAGCTGCCAGCACGACTGCAGTTTGTGCCAAAAAGGTGCGGAATCCATCCATCCATCCACCCATTTTTCCAAACCTGCTTTGTTCTCATACGGGGTCACGGGGATGCTGGAGCCTACCCAGCTACTGAAGGACGAAGGTGGGGTACACTCTTGACTGTTTGCCAGTTCATTGCAGGGCAACATATAGACAAACAACCACACACACTCAGGTTCACGCCTAAGGGACGGTTTAGAATCCCCAATTAACCCCACAAAGCATGTTCTTGGACTGTGAATAGGTGACAGAGTGCCTGGAGAAAACCCACGGATGCATGCAGAGAGTGCTAACCTCTACACCACAGTGAAGCCATGGTACTGAACCCTCTGAGGAAAATTTAAAGGAGACGTGAATAGCTTTTCTGATAGTGTTACCAGTCCCCAAAAAGGATGACGGTCCGTGTTCTTTAGTCAGGAAAATACAGAGCAAAAGTATGGAGAAACGCAAACAAGACCTATGCATATTTCTTCCCCATCTTTCTCTTATTTTTTGCATTGTCAAGCAACTACTTAATATTTCCCTTGCATCACAGTCTCTTTTTTAATGTCTAGAACTGGAAGAACCTGTCCTTGCTTTGCTTTGACGAAGCACACGATCCAGAGTCCTTTCTTCATGAACTTGCATAAATCTGAACAAATAAAACACAATTGCATTTATGCGACAGTCGTCCTCAGCAGCTAGGTTTTTTTACAAGATGCTCTGAAGAGAGCTACAGGTAGAGTTACTGCTTTGCTTTTGCATATTTGCTGCTTCATTTGCCAAACTAAAATGAAGCTTTTACAGATCTACAAGCAGTAATTATATATAATAATAATGGTAGTCTGCAGCACTGGGGTACCACAGGGTACTGTGGTCTCTCCTTTCCTCTTCACCCTGTATACATCGGACTTCACACACAACACTGACAGCTGCCACCTCCAAAAGTTCTCTGATGATACAGCCATTGTCGGGCGGATATCTCAGGGGAACGATCTGGAGTACCTGGAGGTCATCACCAACTTTGTGGACTGGTGTGCTCTGAACCACCTGCACATCAACGCCAGCAAGACGAAGGAGGTGGTGATCGACTTCAGCAGGAAACCACATCTGACTGCACCGGTGAACATCCAGGGCTTGGACATCGAGGTCGTGGAGGACTATAAATACATGGGTGTTCACTTAAACAATAAACTGGACTGGACACACAACACAAATGCCCTGTACAAGAAGGGCCAAAGTCGTCTCCACCTGCTCAGACGACTGAGGTCCTTTGGGGTGTGCAGGACACTGCTAAGAACTTTTTATGACTCTGTGGTGGCTTCAGCCATCCTTTATGCAGTAGTCTGCTGGAGCAGCGGAAGCTCGGAGAGAGACAGGAAGAGACTGAACAAGCTGGTCAGACGGGCCGGCTCTGTCCTGGACTGCTCCCTGGACTCCATCGAGGAGGTGGGTGAGAGGAGGATGTTAGCCAAGCTAACATCAATCATGGACAACCCCTCTCACCCACTGTACCAGACTGTTTCAGACCTCAGCAGCTCCTTCAGTGGCAGACTGCTGCACCCACGATGCAAGAAGGAACGCTATCGCAGGTCCTTCATCCCAGCTGCTATCAGGCTGTTCAACACCAGCCTAAGTAAATAGTTTTCATAGTTTTTGTTTTTTATTCACTGTACAAAAACTGTATATACAGAGGACCTATATATACCTGCACATCTCTTTCCCTGTTTATTTATCAGAACACTCTTATTTTTGTATATATTCTTTCAAATGTGTGTCTGTCTAACTTGTCATTACTGTCTGTACATACTTGTGCCAAACTCCATGCTACTGTGACAAGGAAATTTCCCATTCGTGGGATTAATAAACAAATCTAATCTAATCTAATCTAAATAATTCAAAGAATCAGGTGAAAATTATTCTTTTTATTGAAAGGAAGAAGAAGCGTCGCTTACCTTTGATAACTGGGCTGTTGGTTCCAATCTTTGGTTACCCTCTAAACTAAGACTTTCACATTTATAACATGTAAGGAAAATAAAAGCATAATTGCAAAACAGATAGCATCTTTTGAGATTACCACAATAGTATTAAGAAATTTTTTTTTTTAAATAATTAGTTCCCCTCCAGAGGGAAATTAAAGAGTACCAATTAAAAAGTCAATGTTTGATGATGAGAAGATTTCATTATTATAAAGACTGTTTAAAGTCACTGTATTGGGTTATTGCCAGCTGTTATTGCTGACCTAAAAAGAAGGGTGAAATTTGAATATTTAGTAAAGTCCCTCCTCTCTTTTAGGCATTATGTTTGAAAATGTGAGGCAAATTTTTGTATTAAATAATATAGAATAACTTTTCTATTCCACATCCTTGCAGAAAAATGTAGCTACATTTTAACCATGAAGATTTTATTATTGATTATTTGTATTTGTCTCTCAGTCTCTATGGAGGTGATGCAGAATGTTTTTTAAGGAAGCAGCGACGGCACATTCACATCAGGCATGTGACCTGTGGTGTTCACACTGGAAAAACAGTGGTGTCTTCTTCTTTTTATTCTTCTTCTACTGTTTACTAGCACATGTCCGCCATCTACAGTTGAAAGAGGTTTGCTGCGAAATGTCAAAGCGGTGCAAATCTTGCTCCAGACTTTTTCTTTCACAGTTCTATTCCGATATATGAATGAATCAATGTCATGTAAGCCCAAACCACAGTTATTGATTTCTCCTCCTTGATCAATTTTCAAAGGAATTGAAAAGGGCCCCTAACCATACATCACTACTGATGACTTTATATCGACAACTGGACTGAGTGGGTGTGACGTCAGTCGTAGAAAATGCCTTACCTGGCTCTAGCAAAAAGAAGCCAACTCTATTACCATTTCTCTGCAATTTTGACGACACCATGTTGGAGCCAGACGACAGGGATTGGTCCAACTCGTCAGAGTCACATTTCTAGGGCAACTGCTGTCGCTAATCATTAGAAAGCTTGTTGGAATCCACACCCCTTCCACCGAAGGAGGGATCAGAAGAATATGTCAATCACACATTCGAGATGGGAGCCAGCGTGCTTTACCACGTGCTTAACTGAGGCATCTGATTGGTCATTTTATAACTTGAATAACTTGCAGTAAAGGAAAAACTATAATGAAAACAAAAGTTGGATTAGCAAAATGTTAAAAGAATGTGTGTGTGTGGGGGGGGGGGGGTCACTCAGTCCAGTTCTCTTCAGACAGTCAATGGTCAATACCAAATCAGAGTCACTGATTGATTAAAGTTCAACGTGGATTAACCTGTGAGATGCATTCAATGACTGCGCGTTTTCTTCGTAGAGCCCAAAAACTGTTGTGGAAACTTGCATAACGACAAATGAACACAAGAGTTTTGAACCTGGGAGCCTAAAAGATGCGATTCCAGTGGAAGTGGCCGCTTGAACGCGCGTTGCCGAAGGGTTTTCTTAACATAGCTTCACACATTACAGCATAGCTGAAGAAAAAAAAGGGTTTCCGAGGTGATGCACAGAGGTCATGTGATCAAAGGGAGTGTTACGCAATTGCACCTCATAACCTAAAGTGCAAGGTCTAAGGATAAAAAGTAAGGTATTATAAACTAAATGCTGACATTCAAATATGTTTGATTTGCTCAGTGTTCTCGCTGATGTGTGACATGCTTGACTGATGGCATGTTCATGTTCTGAAGGCCATGTCATGAGTTTGGAGGCAAAAGACGGGGAAGAAGGAGGATGGGGGAGGGGCATTTCTTTCCCACAGCAACTACGGAGCTTTGATCCCAGTATATCTTCCAGTCATCTGTGAGTATATAGGATCCCCCCGGGGATAAGCAGACCAGAACACGCCAGCATGTGCGAAGAGTACACAGAAAACCAGCAATGGTGCTTTGAGAGTGACAGGGGAGCCGGACGGGTCTGATGGACAAGCCGGGGAGCAGGTACGCTCAACACTGCGAAAAGAACACGTGGCTTTACTTCCCAGACGCACACTAGGACAGGCAAGCAGAGTGACAGATAGCATGAGGATAACAGACGGCCAGACAGATGCATCATGGTATTCCAGATTTACGGTGAGAGACCGGCCAGGTATAGTGCCTAATAGCACAACATTCAGACAGACACGGACAGCTGCCGCAAGGTAGAGTCTGAGTCGGCCAGAGACAGACAGATGCCCTTCTCTCAGCTGGAAGGATGCTTCAGCAAGGAGCACACAAACACGGGGAGGCGCCACGCACACACAGCCCTCAGCTCGTCCTCCTCCTCTCTCCACCTGTCTGCTCCTTGCTGTCAGAGAGCCAGACAGGTGGTGATGTTTGTTCCCTCAGGCTCTGTCACCACCCTCTTCCACCCCCCACCCCCACTAACCCCCAACCCATCTTGTTTCCATCCTTCCCTTCCCTTTTCTGAGTGGCATTTAAAAGCCGCTGCCCCTCAATAAAAAAAAAAAACGCAGACTGAAAGCACCGAATGAAAAGCATATCTGCTTGTGGCTGGAGCCCAGGTATGAATGAGACAGAGGCTTTGTGCCAGGTAATCATTGTTCGGATGCTAATGACAAGGAATGAATAAACCTTTATTTACTTTTCGCTTTCTTCCCTTTTTTTATGTTTTTTTTGTCTGTTCTCTGTAGCTCATTTAACCGGTCAGGATCTTTTAGGACGTCATTTCAGTCCCTGAATGGCTGCTGGCAATCAGCAGAAAAAAGATAGGGGGAGAAAAGAAAGGAGGCGTGGTGGTTCTGGTACGTAAAATCTCAAGATCAGCCATCATAAAGGCCCATGAGAAGACATTCGTAGAAAAAAAAATGTTTCAGATGTAGGTAGATTTAACCATCCAAGGGGAATGGGGCTCCAATTTCCAGTTGCTTACGCAATGTAGCCAAGAGTTTTCATGCCAAAAAACATTGTGCATGTATGCATAAGTATAGGTTTATTAGAGCTGACATAATCTCCCACCGCCAACATTTGCCGAACGAGCAAGTGACAACAATCAGCACAGAACATTCAGTAGGTCAGCCCCAGGGTGAAGAATCACTGAAAACGATATAACATTCCTCTTTATTTTCTATGTGCCACTACACACAAATGCTTCCGATTTATGCAAATCTCGCAAAAATTCCCCTGGTGACTAGTAGCAGTGCGTATAAGCAGTGTGGTCGTTTGTCAAAATGCCTATTCTCCACCAGCTCTGCCCTCTTCTCTATCTCCCTGGCCACTGGAATTGCTTTGCATGGCTTATATTGTTGGAAAAGGTGCAAATTTTGTGTCATTTAAACAATATGAGACAGAGCAAGCTATCTGTAGCTTGTGTACACCAGCAGAGTTGCAATTATGTGTGAAAAGTGTTCTCAATTTGTACACTTTTGGTTCCCAAAGAGGACACATTAGGTTTTGGGAGGATCTGCCTTTTTTTTCCAGTTGTCATATAAAACTTGGACCAGCAGCAAGTGTTCTGTGCTACAGGAAAACACTGCTACTATAATCTGGCTGATGTACCAACAGTCGAGGTTTCTTTTTTTACCCTGTTCGAGACTCTTGGGGCCTTTTTTTTAAAGAGTGGTGGCTGTAAAGTGACAGGTGCTGTATCATATGAGACAGGAAGGGACAGATTATGCTGCAGCGCTCTGCAAACTGGCAGTTGGGTATCTTTACAAGCCATAGAGGTTGTTTTGCAGCATATATTTCTGACCTAACATTTGCATAAGACAAGCTTTTAAAACCGGAGTTAATTGATATTTAGTGACTGTAACAACAAAACATAAAACTTTTCAAATCTTGAGATCTGTCTTAATTTTAATTCTTTTCTTTTTTTTCCGTTATGCATCTTGCTACAATGTATTTTTAGTGCCTTTTTATATGTTGTATAACAGGATTTAAAGGCACAAATCTTCCAGGGAAGAAAACTGCTGTCCCTCTGGCACAGCTTTTGTGACAGTAAGTGCAACCAGACCTCTATTCATACATTTTCTAAACCATCTTTATTCCTGTTTTGGGTCATGAGGTTGCTGGAGCCTATCTAACTACTGACCAGCTTGTCATTCCACCACGGGCAACATAGAGACACACAACTACACAGTCCCATTCAAACCTAAGGAACACAATTAGAGCCACCAGTTGATCAATGAAGCATGTTTTTGGATTGCTGGAGAAAACCCCTGCACCCCTGAGGAGTTATTGTAAACTCTGGGATTTGAACTTTCTCGCATTGAGTCAAGAAGGCTAACCACTACACCACCATGCACCTTACAACCAAACCCAATTCAGGTTTTTGCAACTTCCTCACTTTCACCCATGAGCAGCAGAACAGGACAGAAGAGGTTTTTTTGTTGTTGTTTTTTTCCCCTAAGAATATTGATTCCAGGCAGCAGTGGATGCAGTCTATTTATTCATTTATTAATTTTACTGACAGAAATTGGGTGATGACAGTTTTATTGAAACGTTTTACTGCATTGAGGACTAAATTTCTGTCAGACAAATTTTCCACAAAACAGCTGTGCTAAATCCGTTGTTATTTTTTAACTAGCCAGGAATCTGCTGAAAAAAAACAGGGACATTGTGCATCTGCATTTTAAAAGAGTGTGAGCACAATTTTGTTTATAATGAAAACATGGATGTAGGGTATTATGCGCTTCGTTTAAATTGTGTTCTGCATTTTTGTTTTTCTGTATTATCAAAAGACATAACTGGAGCAAACTGTCTAGTATAAGGACTCGGGTTTTGGGGATTATTGGAATTTTCCACTGCATGACAGATAAAATATCAGCTCATAGAGGAAGATTAACCCTGTAAACCCCACTACATCAAAAGAATGACATAAAATTCAGATATTTTGGAATAAAGATGTCTTTTTAGTCCTTTGATAAAATCCACAGAACATTTTTTTTGCAATTATCATCTTTTACGAGATATATCAAATGAAACACTGGGTTATTTAGAAATGTTTTGCTCACAACAATGTTACTTTAAGATGCAAAATATTCACTTGAGTGTTCAGAATTAGAAGCACCTTATATATCTAATTTCAAATATGAGAAACACAGTTTTAACACGGCTTAAAGAATTAATTATCAACAAATGTTGCTTTCTTTAATACAGCTAGTAGTCATTTAAAAAAATTAATAACAGAAGATTTCTTACCATAAAGTTTTGAAAATTTACAGTACATTTCCCACCAAAATTGGTTCTGAGATTTAATGGAAGCAGCTATTTTGAAATGAGCAGGAAAAGCCTCTCTACTGCCCCTAGTGGAATGATGATAAACTACATGGCAGAAAACCGCTTTGTAGTTTTGTATTTGTTTTTCTGGCTGCAATTACTGGATTATTTTTTCTGGTTCAATGTGTTAAGCCATGTTCTGTAATGTTGCGGCTGAGCCTTTCAAAATAAAACACAACAGCTGGTGGAGGTATTCCAATACAGCCCTTAGCCCTTACAGTACTCCAACTCTAGAAGCCTTTTTTTTTAACAGCAATCTTGAGGAAAATGTAGCATTTCAAAAGTCCTTAAAACAGTTTTTTTTTTTACCACGCATAAGTTTTTAAAACAAACTATGTTTTCAGAGTTCATTGTTGCTGTCATCATTTTCTAAATATGTTCTGTTTGCAGCAGCGACCTTTCTGAATAAAGTCTGTCATCTGTGGTTAAAAAAAAGTTTTTACGGTAAGTTTGGATCACGGTAATAAGATTGGGATTTCACAAATGAGTGTATCAAATATGGTTATATAGGGTTATCATGAAACCACATGCCAGAACACAAAAAGCTTTGGTTTTTTGTTTGTTTGGAAGCTTTTTTTTTATTACAGCAAAACCAAAAAAAAAAAAGAAAGAAATTATAGACTACAAACTGACAAACAAAAAATAAATAATTAAGGTTTATAGGCTTAGCAAAAAACAAATATTATTTGCAATGTTGTTTTTTTTAATAATTTTGCATTATATGGACAAAGGTTGTTGATGCAGTAAATCTCAGAAATATTCACACAATTACAATTACAATAATTTGGAACTAAACCACGTGACACATCTGCACCTACAGCATTCGTATGCAACACACGGCATTGATAAAACACTGCGAGATGCAACTTTCAGTGACTGTGAATGGATTCACATGGTAAATAATGTGACTGATTGATTTTTTCTTTTTTTTTTTTTTACAAAAACTTAAATTCCACAAAATAAGGGTAAAAAAAAAAGATCTTTCAACTTTCTACAAAAAAAGGAAACTTTTTTTTCTGAGCTCATTATTATTTAAATAAATAAAAAAAAGCAGTTGTGAGGTATCGGATGTTTCTCTCTTTTGAACAACATCTGAATCAAAGGTGTCTAAGGAAAGCCAAACGCACTCCTGGGTTGTCTGCCTTTTTCTAAGAAGTGTTGAATTTCCCTCCTTTCATGTGTCTGCAGGCACACGGCGGGTTTTATTCTGTGAATCTGGCACTAAAACACTGACGGATTTAATAAAACCAAATAACATTTTTTAAAAATTGTGATTGATTTGTAAGCACATTGCGTCAAAAACATCCTATAGTTGTTCAAACATATTTGCATTCATTCGTTTAATTATATAACACTGAAGGATCATTTCTGTGCAGAAATACAGAAAATAAAAGAGTCTGTGTTCTCCCCACATTCACACTAAACACAAAGTAGTTCTGACAGCAGCCTAAATGTACTTAGTTACCCCTCAGAGAAGCATTGAGCTGTGAAGTTCTTTCATATTTTAGGATGGACCAATTTGCAATGAATTCCAGATAAGGCCCAATTTGATTATTTATTTATCCATTTCTTTTCATTCCAAACATGAAACTATTCAGCTTTGTTCACTTCAGCAGAAAATCTGCGCCCAGCCGAAAAAATGAACAAACGCGAGCTCGGTAGAGAGTGTGACAATACATCAGCAAAAAAGAGAATGGCTTTAGTGAAAGAAATAAAAAGGAGATGGAAGGGATAAATTAAAACGACAGATGACAAATAGTAAAAAAGAAAAATCACATCTGGAAAGAGATAAGTGAAAAAAGACTAAATGATTAAACCTTTAAAGATTTATCCGTACCCATTTCAAAGGTCACCTTCAACAGATAACCTGTCCATCATGATAAAAAAAAAAAGTAAGCTTTAAATTGAGTTCAGATCTTTAAGGCAATGCCACCAGCTCAGCTCAGGGAAGAATTATTCTCCATCTTTATCTACATCCAACTTCAACTTCAAACAATGCTCAATTCTCTGTAACTCAGAAAGTTTCATCAACTTCGGCTGTCACTTAGATTTACAATTCAATAAGAGTCAGTTTGATGTTTACTCATATTTTAATGTCATGAAAATTAAAAACGTTTTGGAGAAAAACTTGAATGACTTTGAAGCACACGAAGAAAGTAAATGTAAGGGTTGAAGAGGGGCTGCTCAAAAAAAAAAAAACTTCTGAGTCTTGGAGACTGTAGACGATGGGAGGCGTCTTTGGCTGCTGCGCATTTATCGTCTCTACAGAAAACTAACTCAAAGACTTTTGACGCCAGAAGTGTCAGAAACTGCTTCTCAACAGTCTTTGGATGACTTGAGCAGCAGCTCATATCCCAGTGGCTTTTCAGTATCATATACATTATGAAGCTCAAGAGGTGGGGGGGGACGGGGAGTCAGCTCTGTCAAAACGAAGAAGAAGGAAACTGTCTAATTCATCTGAGTATGAAGAAAAAACCTCATTTTATATGCAGAAAGTGTATTTTGAAATAAAACTGTAAAAGAAATCAACTTTTTACGCAAAAATAAAGGGGTTTGATGGTTATTTGCTATATATAGTAGGGGTGTAGGGAAAACTCAATGCAGCGATAAATCAGGATATTTTGTTTGTATTGTTTTAAAACGTTGAAAAGTAGGGGTTGGTGGATCGATCTGAGTATCAGTAGAATTGATACCAAGGTAAAGTATCGATACAGTAGCAAGCTTGAATTTGCTTAAGGAGTACATCATCATCATTCAAGCGCGGTGTCTTTTAAATTAACCATTCAATTAACATGAAATTAGGAATACTAATATTCAAGTAGAGTTTTTTTCTAAGTCAAAACTTGTGAAAAATGTTTCTGGTACAGTCTTGGGATATATCGTGTAACATATCGTGTCATGTTGCGATACGTATTGTATCCCCAATACACACCCCTAGTATTTAGTATCCAAATATGTTTCCATAAAGGCTGCAATGACAAAGAGAGTGGTAGAGTTGATTGACTCAGTCCAGTAAAAAAAGAAGTATATTCAAAGTTAAAAGGGGTCTTTCGATTCTGCTTTTGAGCCGTTGTTTCATTGAAAGTTCAGGAAAATGTTCTAAGCTGTGGAAAAAGAAGTATAATTGACCAAAATGCCCCCAAATAAGGGCAAAATCTGAGATGCAACCTAAATTAGAAGCTCAACATTGTCTTGTTTCTCTAAATATCCCTACAATATTTTTAAGCTAGGGCAAACTATATTAAAAGCAGTAAATTACTTATTTTTTTCGCAGTGAACACGTATTTAAATTAACGAAAATAACCTGATTCTTTTTTTTGGGGCAGGGGTGTCAAAATGTTTTGGTAAGAGGGCCGAATTTGGTGAAGGGAACCCGTATAATGGCATTAAATGGAACTGAAAAGGTTTTTTACTATGGGATACTTTTCAGTCAGCATAATAAAAATAAATTTAAATACATTTTTACCAGACTTACTGTAATTTTTTATGAAATGAAGATAATGTTTCTCTGGGAAAAACTAAATTAAATGTGGGTTCAAATGAAATGGTTACACAATATCTCACTATTAAATACTCGCTGTAAACTTTTACATTGAAATCATGTGAACAGCAGAAGAACAGTTATTTTATCAGAAGTACAATTGATCACAGAAAAAAATACATTTGTTCTTCACAGGTTGTTGCCACAGGTTTAAAATGGCTTATAACAATATCTAGCATTCACAATCAAGAAATCATAGTTCTTGATTTTACAACAGGAGCATTTCGTAAGTCTGTGGAAATGTAAACACGGGCCGGACTTTGGACGTATCGGGGGGTTTAGCCCATTGTCTTCTTTTCTGTCTTCCCTCGCTTCGACGCCACCCATAAAATATTACATTTTTATAATATTTTAATTTTTCCAACATTTTGCCTTAACATATAACATACATGATTTTTTTTTTAAAGATGCAAACCTTTTTCTTTTATCTATTTGTTTTTTGATTATAGTTTAAAGCAGCTTTTTTCTTGTATCACATTAACAAAGACATCATACAAACATTTCTCCATTTATTGCATCAACAGCTGCCACTTTGAGGAGGTTTAAATATGGTCGGATTTTCTGGAAGTAAGTTTTTTTTTTCTGTATTTTGCTGCATAAAAAAATGAAAGATACAATTAAAAAACTCTAACTTTATTTTTTGGGATCTACTAAAATGTATTAGCTACACCAAACTATTTAGGTATTACCGGAACACTGCAAACCATAGCAGATATCCTGAAAAACTCATGATCTACACGCATTTTTTAAAAAAGAGCTTAGGGAATGTTTATCCAGGGTTTTCTTCATGTAAAAGCAAACACAGCTTGCATTTGTGTGAGTGAAGTGCCAGAAAAAAGCAGAAAACAGACCCTCACGCTGCACAGAAGTACTGTATATTCCTCTTCTAATAGTGCCATGCTGTCAGTGATAATGAGCCAAGAAAAAAGTCTCAAACAAACCGACTGTATGTAAGCATCATTGTGTGTTTGAAGGTGTGGGAAGACAACAGTGTTTCCAAGTGTCTGCACCTTCTTCCTGCATGTAGGTGCGCCTACTTTTGCGTGGTGGAAAGGTTTCACTCCACATCATAATAACCCTCGAGCAATTACAGCTTGTGGGTTTGAACCTGCAACACCACACACGTGCGTGCACACTCAAGTTCAACAGACTCACAGACAGTCGGCTAAATCTATCATATTTGGCTGCAATTTTACCATTAAGTAAATGTTAAAGCTTGGAAGCAATTGCCCCCATATCATCCACAGATAATAACATGATGAATAGGAAAAGTGTCAGCGAGCAGATTAAATACCAGAGAGCGTGCAAGACAGAAAATATGCTCATACAGCCAGATGCTGGCTGCCTACACGCTGGAAGGATGATAATTAACGAAACAAAAGCCAAGCAGACCTTACCAGCGGAGGATGTTGCAGTCAACAGCATGGGAGCACAAAGAGCAGGTAAAACTCTGCAAACGCATAAAATCTACCCAAGCAAAGCTGCAGCACTTATTCAGAGCAGCTGCTGATGGGAAAGGCAGGAGAAACGTCAGGCTTTAATTGATCTCACATGGAACTAATCTGATCCAACAAACTTGTTTTTCAATACCTGTTTTTGAGACTTAATGATTTATCATGCAAGGCCTGGATTCAAACTAAAGGAGCTAAAAAAAAAATTAAGAAAAAGGCAGATTCACTCCAAGACCGAGTCCCAGACTGCCAAAGTCATGTTTTTTTCTGTTTCTCTTAATTTTTGAGTTACTGCTTCATCCATATTGCAATACAATGCCAAAGACCAATCCTCTCAAAGGACTTTTCAAGATTCAAAACAGTTTTCTCAGCTGTGCATCATTACAGAGCCAATCAAGTTCAACAAATCACAGATTCTTGCTATCTAAATATGTCTGAATGGTTGCTATATGTACGTCTTTTTTGGATAAATTTTAATTATAACAATATATATACAGTCACCATCATTTATACTTTTATTTAGAACATGAGAAAAAATTTATTTCAATTACGACTCTAAGTCGTAAATTTACGGGAAAAAATCTCCTAAATTTACAAGTTTTTATCTTGTAAATTTACAAGATAAAACTCAGAAATTTACCAGGATTATCGACGAAAAAACACAAAAGTTTTCTGTTCATCGGAGCCTATAGCTTGAAGATGAAATATGTGGAGCCTTTTGTGAAATTTTATTTCCAGATAGGTTTCAAAGACAAAGAGATTCTGAACTTTTTGGCGACTGAAAATCAGATTCTTTTCAGTGGAAAAGGTTCTGTGTTAGTAAAGCGGAGTTTCATATGTAAAATAAGGAGCTCAGAGACACGTATAGGTGTAGAGGACCGCTGCAGCCTTTATTCTCCTTTTCATTCACATAACCTGAAGTTCAGTTGTCACAAGTAAACAGTGTTACATACGCCCCCTCCTCCAGATGAAATGTCCCATTTCAACATAAAACAATAAAGACGAATGAAAATAGTCTGTTAAATTAGCATTAGAACGTTGAAAATGCCAAAAAGTGATCCTCCTCCTCAGACAGAAGCGTCACACAAACAGAGATCTTGTCTCTGGAGGAGGAAGAAAGGATTGAAGTGGACAGCTGCCTGCAGGGACACCGATGGCTTCATCAAGGGGCTGCAGAGATCCTGCAAACCACCCATCAATAAATAAAACATTAATAAATCATAAATCAAACAAATGAGCATCCAAACATTTGTAAAGTTATCAATAAACATTAAGCTCACCTGTTCAATTGAATTTAGTAGGTCTGATCTGCTGCTGCGCGGTGTTCACTTGCTCACTTCCACTTTAATCTCGTAAATTTGCGAGTTATTTTCTCATAAATTTACAAGATTTTTCTCAAGACTAAAAATCTCGTAATTTTACTTTTTATTTTTTTTAGTGGCCCTAGAACTCAGTCATACTCTCGCTAGCTTTCAGCCCCTCACAATCCCAACCAAAAAAATGGCAAGCAACATCAACGCTATCCAGCTGTTTTGAGGCAGATGGCAGCTCATGAGAGGAAAACCGGGACATACATGTACCTATTTTTCCGCCGGTGCATGCATTCGAATGGAGTAGAGTATGAAGCTTGTGGCCTGCTGGTTGTAATATAACAACTACAAGCTTTTTGAAACAAAAAAATTTTTTATGAAGCATTTTTTTTATCTGCTCGATGATTTCAATTCAGAAATACTCAGAAACACAATATAAATTCTAGTTTTCTTTGTATATGTCCTACATCCTGAAAAAATACTTCAAGAGCATGTTAAAACATTAAAAACATGGTTTTCATTGGAGCGAGTCTTTCATAAAATTCATCTGGAAAGATATGAGTTTTGATCCCAGAACCTGACTGACACAACAATGCATTCATGCATGTTGTTCTTTAAAAATCTGCTAAATTTTGGACATTGCTTTTTGGTTCCTGTAAAGGCTAATGGTTGCGCATCTTCTCGTAGTCCTAAGTCAGTGCCTGCCGGCCACTGCCGGTTTTATTTTCACGCCTCCAGCAAGCTTATACCCAGCATACACGGAGAGCAAAACCTTCACAGCAAGGCCTCCAGGACCACCGCTTCCCATAACAGCAGGAGAGCTTCCCTGCCAAATGAGCCTGAGCCTGCAGAGATGCAACTGCACACTTTGTGGCTTGATGAGGCGAAAAAATTGAGGATAGTGAACTTTCCCCTTTTTCCCTCTACTTACACTGTCAGAAAAAAGGGTACGGTTGGGGTACGTTTGTGAACACTTAGGGTACAAATGGTGAATTTGTACCCTAAGTGAGTCATAATTACACCTTAGGGTACTCATATGTACCATTTAAGGATAAAAAAGGTACAAATATGTTTCCAACCATCAGAGGGCCCATATTTGGACCCTTTATTCCACAAACAAAGGTACAATCACTTGTGTGACAAAAGTAATAATTCAAAGTGTATGAAACGTCACCCAAAATCATTTAATACGTTGTTGGTTATTTGGAAAAGATGCACAAAATAACCAAATATATTTAAGAGACCACACATCTTTTATGACTAGTTCTGAACAGTACACAAGCACATTAAATTTTATTGATTGTGCAGAGCATCAAGATAATAACTTTTAAACATGTATTAGTGTGAGCCTGGTTTGTTTTTACATATATAAGAGCTGTTTTAAGTTTTGCCTTTAATTTAGAGCAAAAGCACAATGTAGAAAAAATGATTTGATGTTTTTAACCTTATATGGTGTACTTTAACTTGGCCTAAGTTCAATTTAAATTTCTAGTATTTGAGCTGTTAATTTAAGTTATTTTTTTTCTAATCATACATTCTCATAAAAAAGTAAATTTCTCTGTTACTACGTTACATTATGTGTACATATTAGTACCTTTTAGTTTTTGTACCTACACAGGAAAAATGAGAGAGTACTTTTTTCGGAGTTACCATCAGTAATTATTATTTAAGTAGGTGTAAAAACGTAGAGGAAATATGTTGGAGTAATCCAGCGAGACCACGCCCACTCTACTTTCTTAAGTTTCGTTTCTTCCGCCATTTTGTTATCCCGCAGCGGCCGGAGGAAGATAGAGGCTGTGACTGAGGTAAGTCTGCTAATTGCTCAAAAATAAGTTAAAAACTTGTTTTAAGCGGGTTCGTTTATTTTATCTGTAAGGAATAACTTTTGTGTAGTGGAATGCTGCTATTCCACCGTGTGTGTGCCTGTGAGGAGATTGAAAACTACGAGCAGGAGTTTGCTAACGGTTAGCCTCAGCCGTTTGAAGTTCAGCTAAATGCAGCCATTAAATAAATTAAGCTGTTGTTTTGTATTGGTGTTGTACCGCGTTCCGTTAAATACATTGAAATATATACATTTTTTCACTAGATAATTCTGTCGCCGTTTTACCGATGTACGCTGGCGTTTATGCACCGGTTGTTGTTGCCCCCCCCCCCCCCCTTTTTTTTCTTTTTCTTTCCCTTTCTGTCTTTCTTAGTAAGGAAGCCAGCTTTTTTAACGACCAGCTCCATAATTCCTACTGATATTTATCAGTTCCGTCGAATTCAATGCGTTAATCATTTGAATCTGTAATGTGTAGGAGTCCAATAACGTTTTTTTTTTTACACCGCAGTATGGCGGTCCTTCCTATTTATATGTCAGCCTGCCTTAGCTGCTGTGCGCGGGCAGCCACCATTTCCCGAATGCAAGACAGTGACAGACTGTTTAGGTTGTCATGATCGCTCATTGTTGGTCAAGCGAAGTTTACACTGTGTATTGTTGATTTTGATCATTCTCCTGAAGAGATAATTTTTTTTAAATGGAGGTCCGTGATTCCAGATACTCGTCACGATTTCCCATACCAAAAATCTATAAACCAGGAAAAAATAATTTTTTTTAAATGAAATTCCAAGAAATTAATCTGTAGGCCCTTAGAAGCCATTGCATTGTCGTCAGTGTTTTTTTTTTTAGCAGTTCTGCAAATTCTGCAACATTGCTGTGGCAGCTAGTGTAAACTTTATATTTCCCATTACTATTTTAAAATGTATTAATTTATTTGGAACAGGGCTTAGATCTGAATAAATGCTGTGTTGGTACCTTTTGGTGTTGTAATGTTTTTTGTAATATATTTTTTTTTTCCCACCAGGAAAGATGCAAGCTGTGCGTGAACATGTCTAACGCCAAAAGAAAAATGTTTGGAAGTTCAGCTGACCTACAAATCCTTTTGGGAATGTGGTGAGTGGAAACATCACAATTTCCAGCATTTTTCTTTACAGGAATCAGTCAACTTTGTGGATAAACTGTCAGCTGTGATGCAAACAGATTTTTTTAATTGCTTTTTAATTTAAAGATAATTTCTGTGCTGTATTCTAAACATAATTTTGCTTTGTTCACAGCTGCCAAAAAGTTCAACATCCCAACCTTGGACTTGAAAGTGTTTGATGACTCAAAGACAGAAGTTGAGGAGGTTTTTGATCTCCTGTTGAAAAACCCAAACCTTGGTGTGTTGGAAATTTGTCTGGCCGAAGATACAAATCCAGAAGGTGAAGTTTTTCATTTAAATTGTAATTTATCTATTTTGTTTTGAATAGTTTTGGGTAAATTCCCCTTTGATGCCTGAATTTATTTCCAAGGGAAATAATCTGTGTTTTTGCTTTCAAGTACATGCTAAATTAAGAACATTTTTGAGCTGAAGAGTTTTGATTGTATATTTGCATCAATAGGAGTCTGAGGGTTAATGATTTATTTGACAGGATAGTGTGGGGAACAAAACACGGGCAAATAAGTATGAGTTTTATACCCTATTGCTGACTTAGACAAGATAATAAATCTGCTAAACTGTTAAGTCGGTCAGTATTTAAAAATCTTTGTTTTTACTTTTTTTGTTTTTGCTATCATACTAATTTAAATATTACATTAACTGAAAGTTTTAATACTTTGACAGATCAGCCGAGTTGTCTTGCAAAGAGCTGCAATACCAGTTCAAGTGGAGATACTAAAGTGGACTCAGATGACACAATAATATTACAACACAGTCCTACAACAAGACAAAGAGTTGAAGACACCTCTCTTGCCAAAGTAAGTAAATAATCTTTTCACAAAGTCATTTCAAGCATTCAAAGTCAGGCTGTCTTTCCAATTCAGTTTGGTTGTCAAATAGTGCAGTAAGGCAGATCATCCAAACTAGTTTAAAGTTTTCTAGGGAAACAGCAGATTGCACCGAGTAAGTCACAACACATTGAATACATTCTGGAATACTGTCCTCATCATACAAACATATAATTCTTCTGGATTCTTCCCCCATTTTTAACATGTCGCAGTATTTTTCTCATGATGGGCACGTTTAAAAGAACACGTTTAAAACTGCACATCTGAGTATTCACTCAAATTGGGATGAATCAGGAACAGACAAAATAAATGCAGTTTGAGGAAGGTCTCTATTGTGACGCACCACATGAAATGAAGTGGGTCCGAGTCCCTCTGCTCTGCTCTATTCTGATGCGTCCACTTGCAGACAAACAGATCCAGTAACATCTTCATCATACTTGTCTGAGCTTGATCTAAACTATGGCCGGAAAGCTTCAATATTGCTCACCATTTTGGTTTCACCACTAATGTTAGTTTTAGGTTGGAAGGACTGTACGCTAGAGGGAGAAGGCGTAAACAAAGGAATGATCGGACATCAGCGGAGGGTAACTACTGTGTCAATAGCCCCGCCTACAACTCAGAAGTTAATTTCTGATCAACTCCAAACCACTCTGCACAAACTGTCTTTAAACATCATCTCAAAGTGCTTTAACCCCAGTAATCAGTGCTTGCAGTTGAATTTTTTTTTAATATGGACTTTTAAATTTGGTCCAATAGGTGGTTGCTGTCATTGGTGAGGATGCATCATCCGTTGAAGGTCGTGTGAATGTCCTGCATATCCAGTACACCAAGGTGCGAGAGGATATACTAAAGAAGTACCCTTTCTTGAAGACAACCTCAGGGGTCAGTGACATTTTAAATCAGTTCTCAGTTTAAAATACATTTTGAATGTCAATATAAGCTGAGACATCTGCTAAAATGACCATTAACAGCTTTAACTCAATTGTAAAAACATTGTAATTTTCTAAACCCATATATAAATATATAGTCATTCAAGCCAAGTAATATTTATACAATGACATCACTAAAGGGAAATGGCAATGAAAGAGGCAACAAAGAATATTAGAATGTTTTATGTCTTTTGTTTGTTTTAAAGTGAATGATTAATTTTCTAATTTTTTTCAATTTTCAGTTGTTTGATGATGTTGACCGAATGCATCCATCACCTGTAAGTCTAAGCCAGCGCTTCAAGGACGGCGTTTACCAGTATTGTGCCAAAGATGCTTGAGCTTGTTCAAAGAAAAGCTCCATTAGCCAAAGTCTCCAAAGAAGGAAGAGAAGAGATGCTTGCAGAGGATCTACTAGGTATTGACATAAACGTAATCCTTGGTAATCTTTAGTGTGTTTTATAGTTCTCCTTTTTAGAATTCGTATCAATATTATCTTATCACATTTATGCATTTTATTATTTAAATTATGCATTTAAACTTGGTTCTAAGTTTACTTTTTTATTATCTATTTTTAGAAAATGTAGAATGCTGTAGAAAGATGTACTTAAAATGAGGTCTAGTGCTTCTTTTGTTATGTCACAAGTTTTATTTCATGGTTTAAAAATGGTAACTGAAGTGCTATGTTCTGTTTACAATTGATCAAATGTTAAGGTTATAGTTACAATGAATGCAATGTGAACTGAAGGAAAAATATAGATTTTTCATTATTGTAAAATTGCTAATAATTGTAAATGTATGCATCCTGTTGTGACACTGTGGATCTTAAAACATTCATACTGTGAAATGTCAGAATTGTAATTGTTTTGAATGTTTAATAAATGTGATAAACATTATACTGGTCTTTTAATGTGCTGTATCTGGTACAAATTTGCCATCAAAGGGTACAAACGGCTTGTCACTGGGGCAGTACCCTTAAAAGAACAAATTTGTACCTTTTTTAAAGGTACATTATGGTACCATAGCACTATAAGGTACAATTTTGTCCACAGAGGTACATATTTGCCTTTGAAAGGTACATACTGAAAGGGTACAGATACGCACCTATATGAAAGGGTACAACATTTGTACCCTTGAGGGTACTGCCCCAGTGACAAGCCATTGTACCTCTAAAGGTACAAATTTTGCACATTTTTTCTGACAGTGTACTGATGCACAGTGCAGCAATAAGTCTGACATAAACCTGAGATTTTAAGCAACAGTGTGCAGATATCATTGGAAGTGAAAATGATGTTGCATTCTAGGTATAATACAGTGGGCTTTGTGAATTGCAAAACAGACTAATGAAGGTCTACAATTCGCCACAGCTCTCGTTTTCGTCAATAACATTTTCCTATTAAACACTTATGATCACTTCAAGACCAAAAATCCCTTTTTTCCAGCTTTTCTGCTTCTCTGTATCTGTTTATGAGTCAAAGAAAACATCTAATCGCTCAAATTGTTTTGATTTGTAATCTTAAATATAAGGACTGAGCAGACGTGACAACCACGGCTTAATGACGACACTAAACTTGAAAAGCTGTTGCTTAAAAGATTACTGCATGAAGCAGTAAGCTTCTGACAAAGAGTTACATGCCTTTACATCCCACCTTAAAGCCATTCTTGCGAGACACTGAAGTGTTTAAAGTAAGAGTGACATAATTTACTACTAACATTACTACTGTTTACCGTACTAGTGCTTGTCCACCACCTGCAGTTAAGAGATGCTTGGTGCAAATTGTCAAAGCAGTGAAGATTTCGAGAATCTTGCTCCAGGCTTTTTCTTTCACCGCTCTATTCTGATGTATGAAAGATTTGGGCCAAATCTGAATTGCTTCCCTATCCCTACCATTTACTCCCTATTGCTCCAATTGTAGGGTTAGTTGAAGCTGTATTGGTGTCCAACAAAGTGTTTTTTAAGGAGGAGCTGTTGCGACTTAGGGATGGCAATATTTCCATAAGTAGCGTTGTGGCGTGGAGGAGAAACACATTTCTTCTAATGGGTGTGCTCTTAAATACATATGTTTACATTGCTATTATTGAATTTTTGTTTTTGCGTGACTTTTTAAAGATATAAAACCACTGTTGTTATGCGCTGGCAGCAAACGCAATGAGCGGTAGTGACGTCTGAATTGGAAGACACAACTTTTTCCATCTCTCTCCGCTGGGAGAGATAAATGTAGGGATAGGGAGAAGCTGTAGAGGTAGCGAAGCAATTCGGATTCAGACTTGGTGTCATAAAATTCCAGACCAGCACAGACCACAATAATTAATTTCGCCTCCGTGATCAATTTTTAAATGGCAGGCACCTCATGAATTACAAGGGACACCATCCATACGTCACTACCAAATCCGAGTCCCTGATGGGTCAGAGGTTGACCTTTAACCCTTGTGCTATCTTAGATGACCCCACCCTTATATTGACGTGTTCTCCCTACCATGACAAAGGTCGATAAAAGTGGAAAGATTTCATGTAATCCATGGACACCAGTGAAGATCACAAATCACTGAAGAAAAAATGTTCAGAGAACTGTCTAGTGGGTCTAGATGACCCAACTCCCAATGGTAAAGGGCCTAGGATAGCACAAGGGTTACATTTCAATGCGCGTTCAGTGTACGTGCGTTTTGAACGTAGAGCCAGAAAACAGTCTTGAAAAACGTGCATAGCGACACTTAAATGCGAGAGTTTTGAATATGGACCCCTTCAAAATGCACATTTACCCATTTACATAGACCTTACATTGAAAGTGGTCACTTGAATGCGAGTTGCCGAGGCTAGTGTGAACGTAGCTTTAGACGCTCTGTCACAAAAATTCTTCGATTTAGTTTCTCCACTGTAAATGCAAATGTTGAATCCCGTAATGGGTGTTCTTTCATTCAGCTCAAACTTTCTCCGCTGCACGTCGCTGAAGCCTTTTCATCTCTCCTTTAGCACCGCTCCGTCACTCTGCTAATCACACATACAGTTATGATGAAGCCATGTGTCCTCTAGGCCCCATACATTGGCAAACCCCAAAGCCATTAATGCTGATGAGCTTCTGAGGGAATTCTTAGTCCTGTTTTTCTTGGGCCTCGGCAGGGCTGGTCACAGTGTTTGATAGTTTTTGCAACAGCTCTTGAAAGGAACTTTCAAGTTTCTGCTTGAGCACTTTCAAAGACTGACCTTTTCATAGTTTAGTCATGATGGATGTTCAAATCCCATGACTTTATTTCCCTTCAGGGATTATTAATCTTTGAATTAGAAGTGAACTAAATCAGCGTGCCTTTAAAAGAGAATATTAAGTAGAACCTTATTTTAAAAAATGTCATCAAAACTTTAGCCATGTTTGATATCAAACAAGATATTTAATGTTTTGTTTTTCCAATTGAATATCTAAGTCCATTGGCAAAAAAATGGTGTAAAAAAACGTTAAGCATGTTCATTGATGACAGTCAAGTCTAAAGTTTGTGATTGTGTTTGTTACATTTAAACCAAGACAAAAGCCTGTAAAAGTGTTCTTTTGACAAAACTGTAAATCTCCTTTCTTTCTCTTTCGGCTTTTCCCATCAGGGGTCGCCACAGCGAATCATCCTTTTCCACCTCACTCTATCATGAACATCTTCTACCCTAACGTTAGCCAACTTCATGTCCTCTGTTAAGACATCCATGTATCTCCTCTTTGGCCGTCCTCTTGCCCTCCTGCCAGGCAGCTCCATCTCCAACATCTTTCTACCAATATATCCACTATCCCTCCTCTGAACATGTCCAAACCATCTCAGTCTGGCTTCTCTGACTTTGTCGCTAACACAGGCAACATGAGCCGTCCCTCTGATGTACTCGTTCCTTATCCTGTCTAACCTGGTCACTCCTAAGGAGAACCTCAACATCTTCATCTCCGCTACCTCCATCTCAGCCTCTTGTCTCTGTCTCACTGCTACCGTCTCTAACCCATAGAGCAGAGCTGGTCTCACCACTGTCTTGTACACCTTTCCTTTGAGTCTTGCTGACACTCTTCTGTCACACAACACTCCTGACACTTTTCTCCACCCGCTCCAACCTGCCTACACTCGCCTCTTCACCTCTTTTCCACACTCCCCATCACACTGAACTGTTGACCCCAAGTACTTAAACTCCTGCACCTTCTTCACCTCAGCCCCCTGTAACCTAACGCTTCTACCTTGATCCCTCTCGTTCAGACACATGTATTCTGTCTTACTACGACTGACCTTCATGCCTCTTCTTTCCAGAGCAAACCTCCACCTCTCTAGCTGTTCCTCCACCTGCTCTCTACTCTCACTGCAAATTACAATGTCATCAGCAAACATCATTGTCCAGGGAGATTCCTGTCTTATCTCGTCTGTCAGCCTGTCCATCAGCATAGCAAACAAAAAAGGACTCAAAGCTGATCCTTGGTGTAGTCCCACCTCCACCTTGAACTCCTCTGTCTGACCTACAGCACATCTCACCACCGTCATACTTCTACTACTACTACTACTACATGTCCTGAACTACTCTGACATACTTCTCTGCCACTCCAGACGACCTCATACAGTACCACAGCTCCTCCCTCGGCACCCTGTCATAAGCCTTCTCTAAATCTACGAACACACAATGCAGCTCCTTCTGACCTTCTCTGTACTTTTCTGTACTTTTTCTGTACTTTTCCATCAACAACAAAACTGTAAATCTGCTTCATATTATTCACATTAATAATGATTTTGATGCAGTTCAGGATTAGTGGGAAAAACAGGCAACAAATGAGCCAAACTGTTACCTTTTCTTGCTTTGTTGTCACAGGTTCTTTTTTTTTTTTGTATTTTATTGTTTAGTGTTTTTATCTTATTTTGTTATATCTTACTTACTTGTAAGGCACTTTGGTTCCTTTGGCTTTTATAAAAGCTTGATCGATCAATCACTGGCTGATTGATTAGACCAGCCAGTGGAAGTAAACCAGGGAGACCAAGGGGTGTACAGACCACGTCACACAACCGCTACAGAGTGGCAGAGCTATACAGTATTTTATACCTGGGGGTGGGAGGGGGGCGAAGTCTACGGAAGGGCAGCAAATGAGAACAGCAGAGCGGAAGGCCTTTACAAATAAAGCAAAAACACATATTTCAAACTCTTTTATTGTTGTTATCAATAAGAAAACAGCAGTTCTTTCAGCTGAGGTGCTATTTCTACTGCTTTAAGAAGCTTGTATTAATTATCGGCAAAAAGTATTTTCTACTGTATGAAAAAAAGAAAACACCTGTTTCCATCTCCAGCACAAAGAGATTTTTTATTCATGCAACACAGTTATTTCCAGTTTATTCGATCTATTGACTGATGGAACTAATAAACCACTACCATGAACTAAAAAAACGTGAACACAAAGTGTAATTTCACTGCAGAAAGTGTGCATTGCTTCAGTCTAATTGTGAAATTTTAATTGTAAATGAAAAGAAACCATAGTGCTTTTGAAAAAATTTAAAACAATTTCACTGAAATACGTCACTTTGAAAAGATAACTAATCAAAGTTGTCTACTAAATATTGTGTGACCTTTGAACCTGAGAATAATTTTTCAACTATATGTAACCCCAAAAATTAAACCTCTTTAAAGGAAGCATTTTGTTTTGTGAAGAGGATGTTTCACATTATTGAAATATCAATGCATAAAATCTCCACATAAAGAAACAGTAAACAAAAACCAACAACGCTGGTTAGACGTTTAAAACAACATTAAAACGGGAACACCTTTAAATAAATGAAGACTTCCTCAGAATTTCAAAGAGAATTTTGCAGCATTACCTCAAAATGCATTGTTAATGTGCAAAATGTCTGCCAGTAAACCAAGTGTTCTGAATACATGTGGGTGTAAAATCTTTCATTTCCAGCAGCGCAGGCTCAATGTCAAACAGCCAAGCAGAGAGACCGTGTCTTCGCTCCTGTCCTTGGAAAAACCCGGTGTAACTAAGCGAGAAGACGCACCTGCAGGAAAATCAGAAGGTTAATAAAATAAGCGGGAAAGGAGCTGTGGTACATCTGCACAATCACCTGGGACAAGCGTGCTCACGAACAACAAACAAAACGAGGGCCAAGTGAGTTATAATCACAATAACGATGATAGTCATCAGCCATCCGTGCAGAGAGAAAATAAAGTTCGAACAAATTATATGCTGCTTAATTTTTTCCCCTCACTCAGCACATGTTGGGAATTGAGTTGGCTGTAGCCGAGCAGCTAACAATGATGAATTGTCCATACCTGCAATCATATTAACAATAATTACAGCGTTATTGTATTTCATACAGCAATAGAAGTGGACTCCGTGAGTGGAATACAAAGCTGAGCGAGGACTCTCTGTCTTGTCTGCATGTTAAGTCATTTCCCATCATGTTCAGCTTCTCTTTCATCAGGGTTGGGTTTTGTTTCCCCACAGCTCCGGCTGACAGACTGTCACTCTCACAGGTGGAGGGAAGCCTTTCTCCCATCCGCAGTGAATTGATCTCCGTTTCTTTGACATCCAGACTTTCGGAAGTCAATGAAGACTTTGATCTTTCTCGGAGCGACCAGAGATTTTTCTGGTTTTCCGTTTTGCACCTCAAATTTCTATCCCCTCAGTCTTGTGTTCTTTCTGTCCCCGTCTATCCTTCTTTCTGTCTCATCAAGCCATCTGCCTCCTGTTTTCTCAAAGTCTGTCACTTTATCTTTTCTTCATTGCTTGTCTCTCTTATCTCCTGATTTAATCTTCTTTCCGGCTCTCCATGCAGCTGTCGCTTACTGTAACATATCCCATTGTGCGTTCAGATTAACCCACAGCAACCACCCAAATCTGTATTTACATATATGTGTATATGGAAATGATATACAAGAGGCCTAATAGATTTTGCTTGATCATAAATTAACATAAAGCGTCAACATATATTTGTTTAGACCCAAGCTTGGGCATTAAAAATTATGACCCAAGTCAAACAGTGAACATGTTTGTTTGAATGTCAAACAAAGGAATTATGGGTGCTAATCTGGACTCTTTGTCTTCTAGGTCATGATAATCCAGAGATCTTAAATCGAAGACAACTGGAGTTATCTGATGGATTTTTGAAGGCGTTTCTTTGTCTTAAGCAAAGGGATTTGTCTCTTTTAACCCATTGGAATTTCGGGCTTATTACAACCTATTTACACTTACAAGCTGATAAAGGTCACATGTTGTTGGTCGACATGTGGGTGGTTTATGGGTTGTGTATACAACTGTTTCGAGAATCTCTGATGTCATCCATGGGATTCTAAAGGACAAAAGTGATGCTGAAACGGTAAGGGGCCCCTTGACAGGAGTTTGCTCAGTGTAAAGACCCACACCCATGAAAATCCTGTGTTTTTAACATGTGCTTGTGGCCTTTTTCTCCGGATGGAGGAAATATATAAAAAAAAATTAAACTTGAGAATTTCTTTATTCAAATCGTTGTGAATCTGAAGCAGATGAAAAAATATTGTTTGAAAAAGTCTGTAGCAGAGCTGTAGTTAACACAGTTGCAGACAAATAGATCCATTTACATGTTTGTTTTCCTCGTCTGAGACGAGGACGAAAAGACCTGGACGTCCACGGAAGACAACAGTGGTGGACGATTGCAGAATCATTTCCATGGTGAAGAGGAACCAGTTCACAACACCCAATCAAGTGAACAACACTCTCCAAGAGGTACAGTGGCGTACAAAATTGTTGGTACCCCTCAGTTAAAGAAAGAAAGTCCACAATGCTCACTGAAATGACTTGAAACGTTCAAAAGTAACAATGAATTAAAATGTATTGAAAATTAAATAATCAAAATCAGCCATTACTTTCGAGTTGTTGATTAACAGAATTATTTAAAAAAACAAACTAATGAAATAGGGCTGGACAGAAATGATGGTACCTCCATAAAATACTGAGAACTAATTGCCCAGGCGGTCATTATGAACTCAGGTATGTCCTTTAATTGACATCACAGCTGTTTTCAAACCCATAATCTGTCAGTCAGCCTATGTAACCCTTGTGTTATCTTAGATGACCCCACCCTTACATTGACGCGTTCTCCCTACCATAACAAAGGTGGATAAAGGTGGAAAGATTTCATGTAATCCATGGACACCAGTGAAGATCACAAATCATTAAAGAAAAAAGGTTCAAGGTACTGTCTAGTGGGTCTAGATGACCCAACTCCCAATGGTAAAGTGCCTAAGATAGCATAAGGGTTAAAGGGAGACAAATAGTCACGTTGCTGTTTGGTGAAAAGTTGTGTACCACACTGAACATGGACAACAGAAAGCGAAAGAGAAAATTGTCCCAGGACATTAGAAACAAAATTATAGACAAACACCGTAAAGGTAAAGGCTATAAAAGCAAAGAAGTGGAATATTCTTGAATGGCCAAGTCAGTCACCTGATCTTAACCCAATTGAGCAGCATTTCACTTGTTGAAGACACACAAACAAACAGCAACTGAAAGCCGCTGCAGTAAAGGCCTGGCAGAGCATTCAGAAGGAGAAAACCCAGCATCTGGTGATGTCCATGAGTTCAAGACTTCAGGCTGTCATTGCCAACAAAGGGTTTTCAACCAAATATTAGTAACGACCATTTTGTTTTCAGTTATTTCATTTGTCCAATTACTTACGAGCCCATGAAATGAAGATATTGTGTTTAAAAAATGCTTTAGTTTTTCACATTTTTATGCAATCTTTTTGTTCAACCCATGGAATAAAAGCTGAAAGTCTGCACTTCAATGGCATCTGAGTTGTTTCTTTTAAAAGTCACTGTGGTAGTGTACAGAAACTAAATTAGAAAGAATGTGTCTCTGTCCAAATATTTATGGTCCTGAGTGTAGCTCTCATAGCACGATTTGTGTTGCACTGATAAGGTTAGCGTGGGTGCGTGATGGGCTGTAAGTTAGCGGTAGAGTGTGTAAACAAAGGGATGATGGGTAGTCACGGTAGTCTTACACCAAGCCAACATTCAAATTTTCAACTTTGAGAGTTTAAACAAGAAAGAATGTGTGTCTGTCAGAGTGAGGTGTATAAAGTGTGTAATGAGTGGTTTGACCGCCTCAAAACATCTGTAATCCTTTTTTGCAGATTTCCCTTGTCGCAGGTTATTTTAGAATGTTACCTCTGCAATATAGAGGGAACCACTGTACTTTGTTTCTCAAACAGCAATACAGTAGACCACAACTGTTCAGTTCTCCCCTTGTCTGAACACGGATGCCACTACTTTAAACACTCCAGTAACATTGGTAATATCCAGTTTTTTGTTGGCACTCTATCTCCCAAAAAAAAAGAAGAAAAAAGACAATTGGTATGTGTTTATGTTACTAAGATGGAAAATTAAAATAGAAAACAATCACTTTTTTTTACGCAGGGATAATACAAACGTTATAGTAAGATTTATGGTAAAATTCCTAGAACAAAATGTGGGTTATAGTAATTTTTACACTGCAGATAACGAACAGTCATTTTGTGAAGGAAAAAAAAGATGTGGCACTTTTTATGTCATATTTTAGAGCCCTGGTACATTCCCAAATGAACTTTAATGCTCCAGAGTTCAATCCAACCCACCTACGCTTATCAATATCAGATCTAGGATCCAAGCAATCGTAGACTTTGTCAAACATGCTTAACACTGGAGCACCATCACCGGCTGATTTTCACCCGAGCATAACTATTTACATTAATTTCAATACGTCGGGTGTCAAAGGGTCTGTGCCTTCACCAGGGAAGTCTCACCTGTCCCAGGAATGGGGGAACCAAAGACCATTACTAGTATCGTTTTCTTATTTTTTAGGAATTTTTTGTTCTCAAATTCCAAATTTTATACTAACTTATGAGCATGTTTTTTGTAACCTTCTATGTTTTTCTTTTTTATTTTGTCACACATACCAAAGTTAAATATAAAAGAAAACCACTCTAATTTTTTATGACAAGAACTTTTTTTTTGGGTTTGTTATATCGGGTATAAATTACCAGGCAAAAGTGATGGTTTAACTTTTTATAGTGAAAGTGTTCTAGTACCGTTTTCTTTGAGTAATTATGTCAAAAATTGGAATGCAGAAAATTTTAGGAAAAAGTCTCTGTTTATAAATGTACATGAATGAAAGTCAATGAATGCATTGGACACCCAACTGTGGGTGTGTGTTTGCTGCAGCGAGGGGGGTTAACATATGCGAGTTCAACAGCATGCTTGGACCGCCTGGACTCCTCTGGACTGTCTGCCGGCACCTGAGTCTCGACTGAGCAACTCTGATGTACCCTTTCAACACTCCCACGCAAACACACTGCGTCACGCACACACTCATATATTCATAAGTCCCTCCTCACACACAGACACACATACACATCCTCCCTCTTTCTTTTTATCTCCCTTGCTTTTGCTCCATCCACCAGATGGCTGACCCATCTGCTCTCCCTCTCTCATTCCCTCACTCTGCACCTCCACCACCCTCTCCTGCTCCCTCATAGCTCTGTTCTTCACGTGGTGAAGATCCAAGTTCTGTGCGCACGCGGGACCCTTGGTTCCCTCCGACTCACAGTGCTCACACGGATGACTTGTTCCTCTCCTGCAATGATTGCGTGCATTTGTGTGCATCTGTTTCGCGGCAGGCTTGCATATGTGTCCATGTGTGTGCTCACATTTCAAAGCTACATTTGCTAGTTCTTCTTGATAGTCATGTACTTGTGTATTTGCAGTTGTGTGTGCGTTTGCATATGCATCTGCCTAGGTAATCAAATTACATTTGTGTGTGAACGGAGCATATCTGCCATCTGTTACAGTATATCTGCAGGTATAGAAGGTGTTCGTCTGATTGTAGACTTAAATGTTGTTTGCTTCTGTTCATGCTGTGCAGGGAATAAAAGTTTCCCCATAGTCTTGTTTGCAAATGCAGCTAAGATACTAGTTAAGTTTGTATAAGAGAGATAATTACCTGGACAGTACTAAAAATGTCTTAATTGTTCTTAAATTTAGTTTATATCCATTTCTGAAAGCAACAATATTTATACATTTTTACATTAAAGTCAACATTGTAGCTTTAACATATTAACTGAAAAACATTTTAAGCCTTTTTTTTGGATAAGTTGATTTAATGAAAGTTGTGACTTTTTTTTCTTCGTGATTCTACAGACAGTTTGATGCCATACTTGGATATTAAACCTTGTATAGAAGTAAAATTACAGGTCAACATTTTTTCTGAGTCTGGCTTTGTAGCAGTTTTTTCTCGGATTTACTCAACTGAAAACATTTCAACTCATTTAAGCACATTTTTATGCAAGGAAGATAAAGAACATGTTAAATTGAAGTTTTCTTTGCTAAAAAGGTAAAATTCTTTAGAAAGTTTGATGGACTGTTTTCACCATGAATTCATATTAAAATGCTCAAAATTTTGGCTTTGAAGATCAGAAAAATGTTTATTTTTTGGTAATAAAAGATGTTTAAACCAGGCAGCAGTGGATGCCTAGTATACTTTACTGCAGCTGTGTGCAGGTTATCTGCTGTGATCTAGTGTTTTATGGTAACATAAGGAAAACAAGCATGTTGACCCTTTGTACAGGACAAGTCTGGTATCTTGAGTTGCTCTGAGTGGGAATTTCCTCCGCCATGCCTCACTTTGATGACAAAGAGGCTGTATAACTTGTGATACAACCCTGGGACAATGTTCTAGAACTTGCAAACAGGACCTGATCCTGATAGAACAGATAGAGGTCCAGACTAAGGAGCCAGATCTCGACCAAATGACCTACATAAAAAAAAAACACCTCTAAAAGCCTGCTGAAATAAAAAGGTCTTTAGGTGCGTTTTGAAAGCCTCCACTGAGTTAATGGAGTGAAAGGACAGAGGTAGAGTGTTTCCAAGGTCTATTCTGATCAAGAAAACCATGCCAAATGCATCATAGTTAGTTGTAACATGGCTGATGAACAAGTTAGCTAAAGTAATTCATGAGCAGCCTCGCTTAGCAAAAATTTGAAGGACCACAGGCTGGCAAGACCACATAACAAGGTCTTTAATTTACATCTGCCCATGTTGTGGACTACCATTCTCTCTACTTGGACATGGAGATCGACTACTTTTTTAATTCTTGGTAAGAAGAAGCAATGTTATCAAGCCAAAAAGGGAAAAATCAACCGAGAACTCATAATCTAGTGGGAGGTTTACCGCCTCTGCAAATACTGTACAACTGAAAAAATGAAAAGAAAGACATTCTATTGAAAACTAAACCTGCCTGTGGCTGAAAAATGGAAAAAAAAAGTGAAAACATTGTCAAGGAATAATCAGAAATGTTACCCAAAAAAAATCTTTTGGATATTTTTAAATATGAGTCATGCTTCACTGGTTGTGTTTGCCTGTAAACATTTGAAACATGGCGATGTGTTTGGCAAGCCCGTCTGTTGGTATGATGAGACGGAATTTGAGCCTTTTGATCACATAAACGCTGCTTTTGTTTAGCAAAGAAGGAGAAAACTCTTTATCGCTAAAAACACAATTACCAAAAGGAACAGAAACACCAGAGGCTACATCTTTGATTTCTGTAGAAGACTCTCAAACGTTGTGTCCTTGCTCAGAACCTCTGCAGGTTTTACAGGAATACTTTCTCATCAAAGGCTAAAGATCCCTTGAGAGATATGAAATAACTTGGAGGATAACACAGCAGGTTGTTGTCAATTGACAGTTAGAAAGGTGGAAATAATGACTGTGAAGTAAATTTTTGACCTTGGCTTGTTCGTATATTTCTAATATTTTAAGACCTTATTGTAGCTCTATTCTTGAAGAAAAAATGCATTTATAAGATGTTTTATATGGGGGAAAAAAGTATTGTTGCCGTGGAAGTTTCATGTTTTGACTTTCAAGAAGAGCTTTCATTTAGATTTTTTTTCAAAGACAAGAAAGGAGTTTGTCAATAAAAATGTTCTGCTGTGGTTCAAGTCTTAAGTTAGGTTCACACCGTGTTCGGCAACATAAATTCAATGAGCCACTTCGAATGTAGAAAAGTGTGTTTTGGGCTTCCACATTCAAAACTCTAACGTTCACATGTAGATACTCAAGTTTTTGCATCCGTTTCCAGGCTCTACATGCATTTACGGCATACATACATGACGTATGGATGCCGTCCCTTCTCATGTACAAAAGCACCAACCGTTTGAACATTGATCATAGAGGGGAAATGAATCATTGCAGACACCAAGTCTGGTGTCTGGACCACTTCAGCATTACGCACCAAGCCTCCTCCAACTGTAGGTAGTGAACGGTAGCAAAAGAAGAAACCCCTCCCTACTCATCTGGTGTGAACACCATTACACACGCAGCACATGCCCAGTGTGTCCGTAGCTTTAGAGCTAACTACAACATCTTCTTGCTCTATTGTAATAGAAAAAGCATAATTCAGGTCACAACCTCTATTTTTTTATTTTTGCAGCATTAGACCATCATGTCATTCCTCAAATTTTGCTCCCGGCTGAAGTCTGTTTCGCAGGTTGATATCAAGATGACAGCCCGGTCATGTGATTTGTTGGTGGTCTAATAAATAACCATGTCAAAACGTCTGCTTCAATCAGTCAGTATGCAGGTAAACTGAGTACAGAAGCAGATTTAATTCATCTCTTTCTAAGCCTGCTTTGGCTTAAAATTTATGTTTACAATATACAAATGTGGTTATTGTTTTTTTTAACGCATTTCCTAACAAGCTAAGCAATACTCAAAGTTCATTTAGAACCAGCCATCTTAATGCTTGTGGAGTGTTAACTCTTCAATATGGGAAAAGGGTACAAAGAGTATTGTACTGCAGCCTTGAGGGTATGGTGGTAGCTCTGCCTTCTTCAGTATGCCTGAGTCACTCTGACCTTGCCTTTACAGATAGCTAATACTCTGCTGACACACGCTTGACTGACAGGTGGCTACGTGGAAGCCTTACAAAAACACGGAGACCGACACATAAACATGCAGACTCCCAAAGGAGCGGGACCTGCAGAAAGAAGCGCACACACCCAGTAACCATAAATCTGACTCAAATGAGAAAAACAGCAAGAAGATAAGAGTCATTACTTCAAACTTGTGTGAAGGGAGTAAATTAGTAAAATAGTAGAGTAAAACTGATAACATAGGCAGACTTACTTACAGAGCGACGGCACAAATGCGGCTGTTTCCTATGCAAGCCGTCGCTGCTTTACTCAGATATGAATTTCTCAGCCCAAAAAAACAAACAAACACAATGTTGACATTTAAAAGAGAAGAGAAATCACATACACCCACATAACCTTCAACAACAAAAAGTCTAGGGTTTGTGAAGATGTGAAGACAGTGATATTTGGTTTGGCAGCGGAGGAGTTATGTCACAAATGTGATCACAGTGTTTTGACGGAGAGCAGAGGCAACAGAGAGATGGGACACCCTCAGATGTTCGCGTTGTTTAAATATTCAATATAAGAGGAGAAAACACTGTGAACCAGGAAGGCTGGATGACACTTGTTTAGGTGTCTGTTTGTGTGAAGGATGAACACTGTCGACAGGTGACTGAAGGTCAGGTTAGAGAAAAGCCTCCAGATCCTAAAATCTACCACCCTGCTAGTCTTTAGCCATCCCTCCTGGCCTTGCTGCTACTTACCTGGATCAGGTATGATCAGGCGACTGGAAGCTAGTATCACCAGAACAAGCTGAGCAGCAGAAGAATGGAAGGAAAAGGAGACGGGTGGGAGCTGTCGAAGAACAAAGATGTACGGGGCCCTGAAGTGAAAATCATACCAACTAATGACTCAATGCATAATAGAGATCTATTTAAAAAAGCAAAATACTAAATTAAAACAATAGTTTTACATTCTAGAAATGAAAAAGAGATTCTAAAAAAATGGAAATGAAATACAAATAAAGCGTGAAAAAAAACAATAATAAACCAGAAAAAGTAGGTTCTTTGAGACATCATTAATTGGATGACGACATTTGATTTTTGACGTTTGAGTTTTTTCAAATCCACTGTCAATGATCGCACACTTATAAAAGTTCTATGATTAGGACAGCGTATATCCAATATCACTTCATGGCAAATAACTTTGCGGTTGAAATGATGGACAAACCCCATCATATAATCAACTAATTTAACATTTCATTTTGATTTCTGGTATTTACTTCCATCCATCTTCTTCCGCTCACCCAGGATCGGGTCGCAGGGGCAGTAGTCTAGGCAAAGATGCCCAGACTTTCCTGTCCCCGCTCCTCTGGAGGGACCCCGAAACGTAGTCTCCTGGGTCTTCCCCGGGGCCGCCACCCAGCAGGAAATGCCCAAAACAACTCTATAGGGAGGCGTCCAGGAAGCATCCGGACTAGATGCTGGAGCCACCTCAACTGGCTCCCTACGATGTGGAGGAGCAGCAGTTCTACTCCGAGCTCTCTGCGGGTGACCGAGCTTCTCAGCCCATCTCTAAGGGATCGCTCAGCCGCCCTAAGGAGGAAACTCATTTCTTGGATTCGGGACCTGGTTCTTTCGATCGGTATCCAGAGCTCGTGAGTATAGGTGAGTATTGGAACGAAGATTGACCTGGAAATTAACACCTTTGCTTCCTGACTCAGCTCTCTCTTCACAACCGCATTACAGCGTACGCCGCACCAATCCACCTGTCAATCTCATGCTCCAACCTTCCCTCACTTGTGAACAAGACCCCAAGATACTTAAAATCCCCCGCCTGGGGCAGGAGCACTCCACCCATTCGGAAAGGACAAACTACCTTTTAAATTATTTTTGCTTTCAGATATATTCTTTTTCCCGCTAACAGGAAAAGGTAGGTACTAACACTTGGATGTTTGTTCATCATTTAAACAGAAAGCTACAGTATTTAGCATGAAGTGATACTGGATATGCTCCATATTAATCAAAACTTTACATGAGTATGCGAACATCGAAGACCCATTTGAAAAAACCCAAACATCAAAAATCAAACATCATCCAATCAGAAATGTCCGAAAGTACCTACCTTTTCTGGTTTTTATTGTTTTGTTTTGATTTCCAAAGTTTTATTTGTTTTGCTCTTTTTATTTGCGATGTTTTTTTGCTTTTTTTGCGTTAAGTGATTTGTTTGGTGTGACTTGCACTTCAGGGCCACCATATAGATGGATTCCTTTGCGGCAAATGATAGAAAGGGAGAAAGAGCAACCATTTGTGGAAAAGTCAACAGTAACAAAAAGAAAGAAAACATCTTTTAATCTGGTACATAAAAACCACATGATATAAGAAAAAAAAACAATACCTTTGCTGCCCTGCAAATAATAGCATCATCCAACCAAAATAAATTAGGCTACAGTCAAAGGCAGAAAGGATCTGACATCCTAACAAGCCACAGTTGCCACAAACTCCTTTCTGGTTCTGCCCGCTCACTTAGAAGAAGAAGAAAAAGGGTGAAGACAGCTCCCTTAGTCTCACACACCAGCCAGACCTCCTGCCCTCGGGTGTCATCCGTTGCTTTAACCTATCATTATTCCCTCGCGGGTAGTTTTAACCCATCACCAACTGTAGCCACCAAGCGCTTCGGCGAGTCTCGCCTGAAATTCCCTGCAGAAGCCATCAGAACCAATTAGGTGGGATGAAAGCGTGATGTGGCAGGGCTGCCTGCTCACTGCAGAGAAGAGAGATGATTAAGACTCAGGTGAGAAGGCAAACAAGCAAGCAGACCAATTTAATTTAAGGCTGCAAGTCGCTGATATCACTTTCAGATAGAGAGGAGGACTGGGACTGACTATTAGAGTGAGCCTCCAACCTTTCTCTTTGCTCCTGTGAAAGCTCCCATATATTTCCATGAAAAAGACAAGGTGCAATAACCGGAAAAGGCCTTAGATCAATAGCAGGTTTCGTGAAAGGAAGTGGCAATGTATTATTAGTCAGTCCTGGAAAGCATTCATTTATGCAATAAAAATATACAGAAGAAGTGTTGCCGTGCTTTTAATGTTTCTGGGACGACATCTTGCAGTGCACAAAACCCTGCATGGATATACATCAACGCTTTTACAACTGTTGCAGCAGAGGAAAGATGCAGCAGTGAAAATCCACAAAACAGTGCAGGAACATCCTTGCAAAGCAATGCAAGGGGGAAAAAAAACAGTGTAGAAGGATACTGTAGTTACCTGCACCAGAGGGATTTCAGACCAAGACGAGGCTTGCTCTGATATGTGTTAACATGAGAAAAGTAGGAAGAAACCAGCGGGGCTTTCTTGGCAGATTTAACCTGGACAGGAAGGAAACAGAACACTGACAGCAGGAGTTTTCACATTTATAAAGACTGTGCTTTAAGGCACATTTTAATGATAATATCAAGGAGGCTGTTTTTAATGAAGTGATGCCAAGGTTTCATCTGATGCAGATCTTTTTCTTTCCTCATCCCAGATTCTCCTGCTGCAGAAACATGAAATGATATACACTTACAAGCAGGCCTTGTTTTCCATATATTTTCCAAAGCTAACGTTTTGACTTATACCAGGAGGATCACAGGTGAGATTTATCCCACTGATGATGGTTCTGTTTCAATGAGATCCCCAGCCACTGGCAGTGAGTCAAAGTAGTTATTAATGTTATTAGTTACACCTGTGCTTTCCCAGGTCTGACATGTGAGTACCAGTCCACAGAGTCCTTCCCAGCTTGTACTTTTACTCAGAGGCGTGCTGCTACTCCAGTTATTGAGCATGTTTCCTTTTTCAAGTGACACAAAGGCTGCGTGTCACAATGAATAGTCTGGAGCTATTATATAGTCATGCATGTTTTTTCTTGGAAATACTATTTTTTAAATTTGTTTATTGCTATAGTATTTTTTGGAGTGGGGGGGGGGACTAATAAGGACATTTAAAAAACTGCAATAAACTGATCTAACACGTGATGCACGTTCAAAAATCTGCTAAAAGCATATTCTTGAATGCCCTGTTAGCACATGGTGGCATGTCCGCCACCCACATTTGGAAGAGGCTTGGTGCGAAATGTTGAAGGGGTGCAAATCTTGCCAAAATTTCTGTGATCTTTTTTTGCCCACAGTTTTATTTCAATATTAGAAAAGATTTGGTGTCATCTAATTCCATCCGAAAGCAAACAAGAACTATTCATTTCTCCTCCATGATCAATTTTCAAATCGCCAACCGGCTTCCGTGCCATGGAAACCATCTATACGTCGCTACCAAATCTAGTCACTGATTGGTCAAATTTCAACTGGTTGAACTTTCAACACACGTCCATTAAACGTGTGTTGAAAGTTTTGCAAATTGAGTCTGAAAACGGTCCCAAAAATTTGCGTAGCTACGTTCTAAAGAGATATTTTTAACATGGAAGCCCAAAAATGATTGTAATGTAATGCAATACCAGTACAGATTGGTAGCAATAAAAATATACATATGCACCTGTGAGAAAATGTCAATTTTTTTTGCCAAGGAAGATTTCTACTAGGCAGCAGTGGATGCAGTTTGTTATTTTTTTATAGAAATGCAAATGGAAGTTTCGGTTGTCTGTGCTTCATTAACAACAGCTATGCCTACAGTACATTTGTATAACTGTGTAGAGATATGCTTAGTGTGAATTGAAAGTATGTAGTGGTCTTTGCTTTCAATTATTTGACTGTAAACCAGCGAGATAAACAGTAAATAAAATCAATAAACATCATGAAACAGCCCCATAGCAAACAACTGTTGTTATGATTTTTTTTTTAATATGATGCACAAGTTCTGCAGTGATCAGCTTTTTATTTGTAAAAATGTTATCAGAACCCCTGAAGTCTGTCTCATGTATTTAAAAAATCCCCTTTCAATCCTGCAGTGTACCGTAACACCAGGTCATGCTTTTAAAGAGGAAGCCAATTAGAGACGGTCCCCCACACGGTTCCCTGAGAAGTGAACTTATCAAAGGATACCCTGTGCTAATGAAAGCAGGGCATCACTTGAAACATGGGAGATGTGAGAAAATCTTAAAGGATGCACTATTAAACTCAAACTTCTGTTCTAACTGAGCCTGGGCTGCCACAGCTGTCTAGTTGAAAAACCAAACCATCCAGAAATTTTAGAGAGCTCAGAAGAAGAAAAATGTGACACTTTTAGAACCCCTGATTTAAATTAACCACAGCCCTCTCTGAGGATTTCTGAGACCAGTGCAGTGATCAACTCTGCATGCCTAAAATGAGTACACAGTCACTGGTTTGTTGAATAAACTGCACACTAAAAACTACATTTTTTTTAAATGTAAGAAAAAAATCAGAACAATTTTTTTGCAAAAGATTTGCTTTTTCAGAAATCAAGAGGCTTTATTTTAACACGTTTTCACCAGGTTTCCTGTTTTTTTTTACTTTTTATTCCAAACAGTTTTTTAGTTCTACAGCAAAAAACATCCTTTAGGTTTTTTAAGGATAATAAATTAGCAACAACTATAGTGGCTATAGACTTATTCATAATCTCATGTGATTCATTTTAAAAATCCGCCTTAGTCTGCACCGCACTGTGTTTGGCTTTGCACGTACATGAAGTTCAAGTAAATGCTCCATAGAATGAACTAAAAGTGATTGGATCCCTAAATTTTAAACTTACTGGGAAATGTTGCTCTTGGTATTTTTGACCAAAGCTAATTAGAGAACTACAGTAGATTTTGTCTTCTCTCTGCCTCACTGCAGGGATATTCTGAGACTATTTCATCTCACCAAAAGATCCACTGGAGATGTTGGACTATTTCTGATTAGGCAGATTCTCGCTCATCTTTTGTTCTTTTGTCTAACTTTGCAAAAGCAGAGGAGTTTCAGAGTCCTCCCTTCTCTTCATAACAACACTTTTAAAAAGTCCATTTTTTTTTTTTTACTTTTTCACATTATTTTAAAATGATCCAAGTGATGAAAACAATCATTTTGATAAAAGGAGAAAAAAAGGCTCAGCAAAACTGATTGAATTACCGGTAGTTTCACTGAACAAGACAGGTCCACATACAAACATCACTACAAATATTTATTTTACTTTTTTATTCAGGTAAACGACCAGTCAATCATTTTCCTAAAAGTTCAAGGAATTCCAACAGGGTCAGTTATGTTAGACCGGTGGTTTAAATCCAGGTGGGATTTCAGGAAAGAAGAAGAAATGAGGTTCTCCTGGTTTTTTAAAGCTATTTTTTTTAAGAAACTTCCATCTTTAGAAGCCCTTTCAGGGTCACAGGGTCAGTGGAGCTAACCCACCCAGGGTACACCTTCAACAGGTGGTGGTTTGTTGCACACAGTCACTAATTAACCAATGAAACATGTTTTTTTTTTGACAGTGAGAATACCAGGAGAAAACCCACATATGCAAAGGAGGAGGATGTGCAAACTCCACAAAGAAAGATCCTAGCTGGGATTTGAACCAGAGCCTTCTGACTGTGAGGGAATCAATAACAGACTGGGAGGAGACCATCAGAGGACTGAGACTGAAAGTAGGAAAGCATCTGGATGCAAATGCAGAACTGGCTTTGGAAAGCAATATGAAAAGACTGACAATAAATCATCTTACGGATTAGAAGGTATGGCGGTTTTAAAGCACATTTCATACAAAGAGGCGACTCAAAGTACTTCACAGAGATATGAAGACCAGGCCGTTCTATTTCTGTTTCACTTAGGTTCTTTGTATTATACACATGGTTTGAGGGAGAAGCATTATGAAACCATTTGTGTGCAGATTTAACTTTATTCCAAATGAATTGGTAGCAAAAAATGAAAACTGAAACTGACAGCACTGGACTCTGTAAAAAAAAAACACGACTTGACGAATTATTTCATGGACACCTGACCAGCGAAGAAAAGCTCGTGCAGAAACCTTCCAGCCAAGCCAGTAACGAGCCCCCCTGTGTGGTGGGTATGTCGAAACCTTGTTTGTCCACGCGGCGTTGCAGACCACCTGCTGAACCTTCAGATCTCAGGGACCCCTCATTAAAACGTGGGTGCATCAGCTCTGTTCTTTGAGCTTTTCACCTCTTATCCCACCACTGTGTTAACGCCAAACGCAAACTGAGCTCAGGCTTTTTTTCAAACGTACTCTTATTTGTTGCTACTTCATTTACTCTGAATCATTTACATCTACTATTAGGGAACAATGGCACATCCATATCATTTTTACAGGGGTGGCCAGATTAGTCCCAGGCCTACCAAACCCCGCTCCTTTCGGTAACTGAGTTGTTGGTCCTGGTTGATTTGACCTCAAGTTGGAATGATGTCCCATGATATAACACTCATGGATAATAAAAGTGTATTCTACAAAGTTTACAGGCCATAATAAACACTTTAATGTTACAATGCACGTGATATGATTTAACAAAAAATAAATCTATAAATAAACTATTTTTTATTTAATCAAGCCACTAACAAGCTGCACGTTTTTTAGCCTTTTACACCATAACTTCAGCTCCATTCTTGATATTTTTTCAATACCGCAACTCTTCAACTATTTACGCAGTTAACATATTTCCAGAGGATTCTGAAGCAGTAAAAAGCAGCCTTGCAATGAAAGGAAAGTGCTTAACCAATCCATGTAAATCAGCTGATTCTGTCATGGAAGAAAGCGCCTTTGCGCCATTAAATTGGTTTAACTACCTTTTCCTGATGTCAGAATCAGCTGATCGTGCAACCAGTCAGCATGTGTTATATGTGGAGTCACCAGGGGCATCTTAGGTCAGTGTTTTTCAACCTTTTCTGAGCCACGGCACACTTTAACCTTAAAAAAAGTCCCACGGCACACCAGCATCCAAAAAAAAAAAAAAAAGAGAAACTCATAGTCTGTATTGATCTACAGTCCCTCCACAATGTGTGCTCGGTGTTTCAAGACGTTTAACAACAGATCTCCTTGTGCGCTGTCAATCTCATGACCCAATGCATCATGGGAGATGTAGTGCATAAAACGGCTGGAGATCGGTTTTCGGAGCTTCATTGTTTTGTTCACTTGTTCCACGGTCTGATACTGGATTCTGTGCAAAGCTACACCGCTAAAGACGAGCTTTAGCTGGTATTTTTGTTAAAACTGAGCGACTTTACGAGCTAAATCGGGACAAGGAAGTGAAGACTTTAACCACTTCTGATTGGTCAGACTGATGACATGTGATTAAGCTCCCCAAGAATGATTGGTGGAGACAGTTAAAAGGGACGGGACTTTTCCAAAATACAGCCGAAGGTGCAGCTGAATCGCGGTACTGTACCGTCATTCTTATCAAAATGTCTTTAATAAAATAAAGTAAACGCAAAGAAAATGTATTTTACATCTTTTATATTCCTAACTACTCAGTGTTTTATCAGGGCCTGTTTGGATGAACACTGGATGACTGTTTGGATGAACACTCCTGGAGATGGGAAATGTTTTTAGATCAGTTAATGAGGACAATTTCCCACGGCACACTTGACCATCTCCCACGGCACACTAGTGTGCCGCGGCACACTGGTTGAAAAACACTGTCTTAGGTGGTAAAGGGTCATCCTTTTGGCCCTCTACTCCCCCTATGGGTGAGGTTTGGAACTGCTAGCGTATGTGTGATTTTCAGAAACGATTAACGATTAAAGGCCAACTCCAATGGAAATGGGGTTTTTAACTATTTTTTGTAGCATTTTTCTCAAATAAAAAGAAAATTGAGGTCAACATTGCATGTTTCGAGTATTTCTCTATTCAAATGGTGGTGGATCAGGAGCAGACAAATAAATGCGGATTGGAAAAGCTTGTAGTTGCTAAGTACAAACTACAATCGACAGTCCACAAGCCTCCTGCTCCGCTCCATTCCGAAACACAAGTAGACAAAAGACAAAAAACTGTGCAGGCTTACTCTGCGCCAACAGTCCTGCCTGCAACGTAATTAAAGGCAAATTTCTGATGAACTACTGTAGAAACTATTCCCTAGTAAACAACACGGGTATTTCTTATTATATTTTGGCCAAAAATGGCAAAATCACAATTAAAAGACCATTGTGAATACTTTTACAACAGATCAAAAGATGTGGGATTTTAAATATGATTGAGCTCTTCAAAATAATGAAAAAATGAGTGGAGGGGGGGCCAACAGGGTTGACATGACTCCCACATTGGGGTCTATTGTCTAATACACTGTATTGTGGGTCTTACAAGACAACCAGACAAAAAGCGGGGTGGAAATGAATGCCAACAAATGTTTCTGCATGCAGTTTTTAGCTGATATGTAGAACGTCAAAACTTTACCATGAGACAGATTCACATAGATATACAGCCAGGTGTGTATATATTCAGAGTGAAAGCAGTGGGAAGTAAATGGGATACAGCCTTAGTTCGAGCTTGCGCCCATTTGCATTTTAGAAAAATGAAGTGGAATAGTGAGTAGGAGTAGAGGCAGAGCAGTCAGGCGCTCTGCAGGTAATTCTCAAAGTGTGAAATATGCACCACCAGCGATGAAGAACAGAGGATCTTGAGGTAGCAGCCGAACTTCCACTCACTGGCTGGTGCAGAGATCAAAGGGAAGTCTAATGCCTGACCGGGCTAAACAAAAATGAAATCCACTTTGAGCTCCGCCACACAGTCCCTTTACAAATTTACTTAGCATGACTCTCCCCTTTGACTTGCTCAGTTGTGCCACTCCAGCAACCTTTATGCACGGAGACCTGCAGCCAAATAAACATGTCAGTGTGCTCATCTCTCTTCTGGCTTATATTGCATGATGACATTGAGAGGTCAAGCCGCTGAGTAGCAGGTGCCCTGCCGTCGTGCCCGAAGAAAAAGCCCGTCTGTTTGCGAAAGAAAGGAAGGCCTTGGAGATTGTGCCATTCAAGTGAATCATTCGGGCCATCAGTGTAATGAGAGCAGATCAGTCGTGGGCAACAAAAAAAAAAAAAAGAGGGATGGCTGAGGAAGTAGAGAATCAGGAAGGGAGGAGTGCAGGGAGGCAGGGAAAAGTAGAGAAAATGAAAAAAGGCACTGGATGAAGGGGGATAAAGGGGAAAAAATGCTGATAGGAGCACAGTCTGTAAACGGACTTAAGGCTACGGGAAATTAAAGCGATGCAAGAAGAGAGATGTGGGCTAAGCAAATAAATATTTTTGAGGGTTTTTTTTCCCCTGATGCTTAGAAAAACATCAGTCTGAAAAACACACAAAAGAAGACAACTGTGAAGAACTACTACACAACAGGGAGAAGAAAGGAATACAAGATCATGGGGAATATTAAGTGACAGGCAGCTGGCAAAAGACAAAAAAAAAAGCATCTGTTTTCATCTTTATTTTACTAAGAGGGAACAATATTGATCAGCGAGGACGTCTCTAATCCTAAAATGTTGTTTATAGTGGCTTTCTGATTTTTAATTAAACTGCCATTTGTGCGTTTTACTCCATTAACCTCTTGTTACACTATCAATCCTGTCATATCCACAGCAATGACAACCTGGGCTATTGCTCGCAATCACAGAGGCTGAACTTCCAAGAGGTCATTACTCATTTCTGGCACTCGTCTCAGCTCCGGAAAAGAAAATCATAAATTATTTCTCTCACATAATTCCGCTGCCAAAGCGGTGTGCCAGTCACATGGAAACCACTCCGGGCCCCCTGCACGTCAGTTCCGCCACGTCCGGCCTGGTGAACATTTATCAGTGGGCACTTTTCCCTTTGGACGGCTACCCTCCGTCATTACCCTCACGTCTAGAGCTGAATTACAATTGCATTCAGTGGAGAGCCAGGAAGCTGAAAGAGCTGAGCCAGGGTAACGAGCTTTGGGGGTGGTAATTAATTCCTTCATTCCCCTCGTTGGTTTTTCCAGGAGGGAGGGATGTGGCAGTGATCAGGGCAAGATCAGGCCGGAGGGTTGCTCGGAAGAGGCTGAGGCCAAGTCAAAATATAGAGGCAGGTAAAGGAAGGAAGGTGGAAAGAGAAACAGGGGTACTTCCGACCTGCCAGAGTCGTGCCTCTCGAGAAGGGTCTTCTGACTGGCAATTCTGTCTGAAAGCCTGTACTTTTGAGTGACACTTCAAACCAGAAAAAGACACTGAAGTGTTGTTGTCTTCTGTAAGACTCTGGAAGCAGGGAACTCCACGGGGAGGCTGTATTGTCAACAATTTCTTGAAATAGGAGCCTCTTCAACAAGTAATGATCCTAAAAAAGCGAGGTATGCCCTAGGTGTTGGCGACTTTACAAGGTCGGCCAATTGAAAACCACAAGATCCCATAATGGCGTGTCACCTAAACAAATGTTAACTCCTTACATTGCTAGAACAGAACTGCCACAAAAATGGCAAGGCGCCAAGATATAAAACCATTTGATGGTGTGAAGTAACACAACTTGCATTACGCTTAGTGTTGCCTTGAGGGACTCAGCTACCATACTTGAAAGGATTCACTGCAATATGGTTAAAGAAAAAAAGAAAAAAAAACAGAAGCCGCATGGAGGGGAAGTAGAGTGACCGTGGCAGCCACCATCGCTCTTTCTGCCATGTCTTTCGCTGTAGTCTCCCTGACCCTGTCTCTGTTTGCCTTGGAGGCAAGGCCTGGGACTGTTGACGATAAAACAAACAGACAGGCTCCATTTATACAGTCAGGTGTCATGACAAGGGATAAACAGCAGACCGCTTCAGGCCTCTGGAGGCTCCACCAGCAGCACAGGGTCTAACCCTCTGCCTTCCCACCATCGGCCCCATGATCATCATCATTAAGAGCAACGATAGAGGTGCTGGCAGAGGCTCTTAAATGCCTGCTGGGAAACGGACAAGTGTCGTCTCAGATTGGACGAAACTCAAAGACTGCGCTGTTTACTTTGCCGGGCTCGCATTCAGTCATGTCACTGAATTAATCGAGTCAAAAAAAACAAAAAGCAATTGCCAAAAAACATCGCCGGAGAAGGAGGAGGCAGTGGGGAAGGGGTGGCAAAGGGACGGAGTCTAGAGTTGAGCGAGGCGGCCGTGGCAGGCACGAGGCAGGAATGACAAGAGAGCGGCTGTCATCACGAAGGATGAAAAACAGCACCTCTCAAACGAGGCGAGGCGGCGGCTGCCTCTTGCGCCAGCGAGGACGGGGGGATGAGTAGAGAGCACAAACACAATTATCTGCGGGCCAGCTTTGTTGTTTGTCAGAATTGGCACACATTTAAGGACTTTGGAGGATAAGGGGGGGCGCTGATTATATGACACGCGGAAAGCCTTTAGGGTGGGCAAGAGGCAGCCGGCCGGGAGTCATTATCCAAACCAAATAGACTTCTCATTTGTTTTTCGGTGGGGGTAGAGCATCAACGTGGATAAAAAGAAAAAAAAAAAGGGATGAGAGATACTCAATCACCACTCCTGAACTCCGGCATCGGCTGCTTTTCCCTCCTGAAGATCCAATTACCAAACCCTGGCATCAAATAACATCTTGTGTACAAGGGGTCTTTGAATCCATGAGAGGTTGTCACGGCTTCATTATGACCATGTTCAGATATGAGCTGGTGTCTGCAAAAAGCAAAACCACTATATGACCACCTGACAGATGGCATCATGTGGGCACAGAGGGGTTATTTTCTAACAGTGTGAAAACCATAGTCTTGGCAACTTTCAATATTTCGCCAGCTGGTCGTTTTCATGGCATTCAGTCAAATTTGGACTAAAAAAAGAAGAAGAGCGCTATTTTCTTGGTTTTTATCTCGCCTCAGCAGCATGTCCGCATTTTGCCCTGAGTGTAAAGCTCTGAGAGGTTGTTTTTTTTTTTGGTTTGTTTTTTTGCTGAAAGCTTCTACAGATAATAGCAGCCAATCTGAGACTACGTGTTGACAACTTGCGGCCTCTGTGGCAGCTACGACCCATCTGCTGGTTGAGGGCCAAGGTCTCACAAGCAGAGAGAGACTTAGGTGACTGTGAGGTGGGGGGAAAAAAAAGGATAAGGATGAACACATGACCCGACAAGCTGCGAGGGCAAACACACAGATGACAGGTTTACAAGCAACAAGCTGGGAAAGGATCGATCCCTCAAAAAATAAATAAATAAAGAGTTGCTCGGTTTGAGTAATGTAACCCTTGTGCCATCGTAGGCACTTTACCATTGGGAGTTGGGTCATCTAGACCCACTAGACAGTGCTCTGAACAATTTTTCTTCAATGATTTGTGATCTTCACTGGTGTCCATGCATTACATGAAATCTTTCCACCCTTTTTCCACCTTTGTCATGGTAGGGAGAACACGTCAATGTAAGGGTGGGGTCATAAGATAGCACAAGGGTTAATCAGTTTCACCAGTTGTTCTCAGTGGGACTAAAGAGCCTTAGCCCTAATGTCTGCATGAATTGTCATCCTTTAAACAAGTAGAATCACGCTGCAAAATGAATACGTCTGATGAAAAGCAAGAAAAAAGGGGGGTTAAAAACACAAATTTGCTCTGAGAATGCTTCCCCCGTGCCCCACGTGATGGATCTCAGTATTTTAGCTATTTTAGAAGAAATATGCTGCTTGCTTGTTTTTTATGCTGCAGAACTGGGGGAATTACTTTTCTGCGTTCAATCTCCTGCGCGCTTCTGTCTGAATGCTTTTTTAGGTAAGCAATCGAGGGGAAAAAAATAGATGCTTCTGGCTATTGTTTCTTTTTTAAATTGAGGAAAGCTTTTTCAGTGAGTTTTAAAAAAAAAATACCATACATTTGATATGTAATGAGGCTGCTGAATCTAGTTTGTGACCGCTCTGAGGAGAAAAAAAGAATTCTATTCAGTTTGAATTTTTTCAACTCCACAAGCCTGCAAAATAAAAATAAAAAACTCATTTTCTCCTCAGGAGCTTTAATGGTTTTATACACTTCTGCACCAGTTTAGCAAATCTCCATGGGCTAAGTCATTCCATCAGTATCTCCTTCTATTGATGTTGCAGTTCCCATCACTTCATTTACCAAGAGCAGCGTCCCAGACGAGCCCCGCTCATTTCCATTTATCGAAATCCCATTTCTATTCCATCTGCCAACTAGTCACCTGTGAAACTAGTTTTTAACCATGGTTTGAAAGCACACCCGCTTCAGTCATCTACTTCATTCCCTTTATTAGTGTTTATTCTAAACCATAAAACCACTGGAGGGACTCGCACACCCGGCGCAGGTCGTTACCTTGTAAAACACCATGGCAGGGTGGCACACCACGCTGCACTCGGGAGGAGCCGAGTGTGTCAGAGAGGAATTAAAGGAGGAATTTTCCTTTCCAATTAAAAGATGCATTTGTGCAACGTGAGCGGAGGGAAGAAGCGCTATCAATGAGGGGAAGAAAACACAACGTTACAACTCAGGAGGCACAATTACTGGGGCTGGTGGTATGCAATTAAGTAGTGCCATTTAGGCAGAGCTACTTCTTGCTAATGCATGTAGAACATATAGAAACGAAACACACTTTGGATGTGCCTCCAAAATCTAACAGCTGGGTGAACAGATGAGTGAAATGTAAACACAAACTGTGGGTGACAACTACTCCATTGAAGGGAAGGTGCTGATGCTGTGTGCTCAAGTTTAGGGATACAGTGGATGTCGTATGTGTTTTGCAGATTTTCTAGATTGGGAGGCAATTATTTTTGCGTGATAGACATGCCTCATGTTGTGTTTTTGACATAATTGTCTCAATGTACAGTGTACCTTAATGATTGGGGCAAAATCAAAAGATTTGTGGCAGTCAATGTGCCATAAATGTCAACATTGTCGGGCTATAAAAAGCTGATTTTGCCAGTAAGTCAGTCCAAGTTTATCATTCATGAACATCACTTAATTGACGAGCACCGCCACCTGCCCGTGAGTGTCCTGTAGGTTGGTGGGGGGTGGATTTCAGACTTTGTGTCTCAAAGTGTCATCAGCCGATTTGCATCAAGACAGACAGTTTTTGACAGACCGCAACCATGACCAGTACATAAGGACCTGTGCACTCAGAACTCCCTTTGCAGATGCCATTTACCAGAGATGAGGGGTGATAGGGTTTCCAACCGACTCTACCGCTTTGACTTGAATGCTAAGACGAACGTTGCAGGTGACTCTACTGCAGTGGGTGCAAGACCATGCAACCTGGACAGTGCAGCAATGGCCTATTATGTTTATTGATGAGTGTCAGGCTACCTTGCGCAGAATTGACGGTCATCAATTGATGGAGAAGGTCAATACAAGGTCAACAGGGTTTCAGGTGGAGGAGGTGCAACAGTCTGGACTGCCATCAGCAGTCAGCACAAAGCCTATTTTGTTATTGTAGATGACCTGATCACTGCACGGTCTTACCTCAGGGACGTCATATCACCCCTTATCATCCAAATTTCTGTTCGTAGTCGATGATTCTCCACCACATCGTGCCACAATTGTCTCAGCTGAAACTTAGGAAGTGGTTTGACCAGCAATGACCCCTGACCTGAACACCATGGAGCACATCTGGGACCAGCTGTAGCAAAGACTGGAGGATCAGACCCCACCCCTAAGTGACCTGGCAGAACTGAGGAAGAGTGGAACGCATTGCTTCAGAACATCATCATGAGGCTAATGGGGAGCAGGAGATGTCTGTCAAGTTGTCATTGCAGCAGATGGTGGAAACGCCTGCTATTAACATTTTATTTGGGACTATATTTATTAATGTATAATTTTGAGGTAATCAATATCTAATGAAAATGGTGTTTCCCCTCTTTTGTTTTTAGTATCATAAAGGGGAAAGCATTTCATTAAAATTAAGACAAAATAGGAAAAGCGCTCATGTCAATAACATCCCTAACTTATTGTGTGTAGTGTCATTTCAAATTGCATTTTAAAACTCAAACAATGAATAATTCCCATCTTTGAAGAAAAAAAAAAAAGACACCTTGGAAAAGAAGGTCACAGGCTTTATTGAGGAAAAGATTTAAATTTTCAAATACAGTCTCAATGAAATGTATGTAGGTCAAGCACTACTCCCACATTGTATTAGAGCATGTTTGACTCATCTGCCCCCTCCCATCCTGCAGAGCATGAAACCACACTTAGTAAAGTGGGTGGAGCTCAAATCTAAAACAGCTTATAGGAACAAGTAACCAAAGTGATGCAACTGGAAGTAGAGTCCTTTTTTATTCCGTCAACCTTCCTTACATGTTAAACATCGGCTATCAGACAACACCGCCCTCTGCTTCTTTATCCCTCCACCCCCATGTCAACTACGCCTGATCCTTGTACTTCTGGTGCAGCATGAGGACGTCTTCCTGGGAGATCCTGGTCCAACCGCCGCTGTGGACGTGGTACAGGTTGACCTGCCCTCCGCTGTAAGCGTCTCGGAACGTCGCCTGGTAGATTGCGCGGCGGCCCAGTTCGCAGGCTTCATCCACGGTCAGATCTTGCCGGAGGCCGCTGTCCATCACACCGTAGGCGTACATGGAGCCCGAGCCAACCGCAAAGAGGTCGCCACACACCCGGTTCCCCTCCGAGTCCACATAATACAGCCCTGAGGGGAGACGACAAACGGGGAGGTCAGAAAGGTGGGAAGGGAGGAGAGGAGGGTGCAAAAGAAAAGCTGCACTTTTTTTTTTCCTTTCTTAAACTTATTCAGGTATGAGGGGGTAAAAAAAGCCGAGACGGTGCGCTACTTTCCCACAAACAAAATCCACATAATCTTTCACACGAACAGCATCTCCTCCGGAGGAAAAACAAGAACAGCTGCAACCTCTCCAAATAAAGTAAGGCTGGCAGATATAAACAGCTGCATCCTCTTCAAGTAAAACCAAGCCAGCCGCGGAACCTGCTGACGATGCGCCGCCCACCACACTGTCCGCCCAGAGGCCCTTCTCTGGATCTTATTGATCCCTGTAAACAGGCCAAAAATTAACTATCGACCCACAACCTGAGCTGTCCAAATAACTGTGGCTCACACCTCACCAGGAAGGACAGAAAAAAACCCGCAAGAGTGTGCTCACATCCTGAAGAAATCGCAACAGTCTTCTACGTGCCGTCACCGCCTTTACGCTCTCGCACGCGTGAAGCCGTGAGCTCACCCCGTGTCAAGCACGTCATACAATGACCAACGCAGACCTACAAACCGCTCTGATGGTTACGTGAGGGACAGTTCGCTCCACGGCGCAACATTTCGTTCAGCGCCGTGACACACTCGCTGGGTCCGAGTCCAGAGTGACGGGGAGGCAGCAGCCGGCGAGCTCGCCCACCAGCAGCCTGCGGATGCTCAAACGACAGCCTGTGAAAAAGCATGTTTTTCTGAGAAGCTTTCACAAAGCAAAACCTGTGAAAATGATCCTCGCACAGGAATACAGGAGCCCCAGCATGCAGAACGGCCAAATATCCTAACGTTCACTCAATTTCCACACCAAAAATGTAATGCTTTCACATTCTCACTTTAACTAGTGACAATCTATTAAGGATAGAGAGACACTTTCTTTCCTAAAACAACAAAAAAAAGCATTTTCCGTTGGCATCAGCTGGCAAATTGCAGCCTCCCAAGCCTGTCGTTAGCATGCCACGATAATCATCCACTGCCTGCCAATGCAAGGGGGGGTAATTTGCCATTCCAAGACCTGCCTGTCCCTCTTCGAAACTAAGGGACTCGTTAAAAACACAACAGAGGGAGTTGTAAAGGCAGCCGCTCGTGTTGAACTGCACGGATGATGGAGGTGGTTGAGGACTATTTGAGAGGTCCAAGTATAGAAGCAGAGCAAAAAAACACACCCACTCTTTTCAGACACACCTGGGGCTTTTGTAGATCCTAATGCGTCATTTGACCCCCCCCGTCCATGGCATTCATGCGTTTTCAGCAAACAGGAAAAAATAAAAAGGAGGAAAATTTACAAGCGCTGTCCTGACGGCGGAGCGGCGTGTGGTGAAGGCCAACGGCGGCTCCTTCCACTTCATCAATCAGCTGACAGGTGCTTAAGGAGCCCATTTTTAAACAGCAGCCTGTGCAGCTGGCTGGAATAACAGCATTTAGACAAAAGGTGAGAGGCACGCTGCTATGCACGGCTGGCTGGCATCAAATGGGTCAGTGTCTGTCATCTGTCCTCCCCGCTAGAATTCACAACTGGCTCGAGAGGAGGTGGGGGACGGAGCGGCGGTTGGAGAAAACCGGGGTGAAAAAGTAATTACATCTACCTCTAGGGATTAGCTATAAAATCAGCTGCCACATGGGTCTGCGTCGTGTCATATGTTACTCTGCTTTTCTCCTAATGAGGGTGAGTTGTGTTTAATTACAGACGACCTCATTACAAACTCCTTTCGTCATTGCGGCACATTTGTCATTGCCTGTGTAACCACACATCTGAACCGGAAGCATCTCTCCTGCCATCAACCACTGAACATCAACAGTGTCATACCAGAACCTTATTAAATTACATTGGTTCCTTTTATCCAATGGATTCTGCGTGCAACTTAAGACACTTCATCCAGGGAATAAGTGCTCTTGATGTGATTGTAGCGAGCTAATGAGGTTCCGACTAATCGTGATTGAGTTTATTTACATGATATTTATCTCTCCGTTCAATCACTGGCATATTGAGAGCCATGGAAAAGCTTACACACCTATCGAACTCATGCAGAGATCGTTACTTCACCGATTGATTGCCTCGGATTCAACGCGTCTTGTGCGTTCGATGGCCCGGCAGCAAGCCGCCGCCGTTCTCGCGGACTTCGCTGCCTTTCCAGACAAAGCTGGCATCGATCTCAGAGGACAAACAGGAATTATGCATGTGACCCAATTGTCCTGGGCTGAGACCCAACGTCTATCATCCAGCCACACTTTGGCTGGCCCACAGTTCCAGCTGCATCGATTTCCCATTACGGTGTCATTGTGGCTTCCTTTTCAAGCACACCTCTCATGATGTATGGCCCAAACGCTGCTGCTGTGTGTAACGCAGGTTAAAGCCTCTGCAGAGCAAAAACGGAGCAGGGGTCCCATCTGGTGGTTACTTTGTAGAACTGCAGCTTTTTCTTCTTCTTCTCCATGCTTCAAAGAACATCTCATCTTATTGTGTTGCACAAAAAATACATAAACAGCACATGAATAATAATCCACAGTGCAGATTTTCTACCCATACCACAACATCTGAACCACACAATTTTACAAATTTGTCGTCAACACAAAGCTGCTGTGTAACAAGGGATTAACAGTCTAATATGACAGTCTACACATAATAGGGATTATATTTCATGGGGTGATTCCCGTCAGAATCACTTTGTGTTTGATTTAGTAAAGCACTAAATCTTAAACTAAAATGATAACTGACCTGTGCTTTTTTTTATATTTACTTTTTGAAAGCTAGAAACATCAACTTCTAAATAATTGTAATAATTCAAAAGAGATAAATTGGACTTTTCTAATAATAGCTTTAGAATGCTGCAAATGCATTTACCTGGGCCTCTTTTGTCCCAGCCGCACACCATGGTTCCCATGCTGAGCCCCATGCCCTTGTACTGGTACACCATGTTGGCAAGCAGCTTAGAGGCAGCCGCCACCGAGATGCGCTCCTTGTTGCGAAGCTCGTAGATGCGACACTGGCGGGCCAGCAGGCGCTCCCAGAAGCTGCAGTCAGCTGCTCCTCCGGCCATGGTGCCCAACAGGTACGGATTGATCTCGATCACCTTCTTCACTGTCTGCGAGGCGATGTAGGAGCCCGCCGTCGCCCGGGAGTCAACGGCAACAATGACTCCATGCTCGAACTAAGAGTGGGGAAGGACCACGTTAGAGAAACCGATTACGGAGAAGAGGAAAACAATTCAACAGAACTGATAAACAGATCAGGGGGAAAACAATTTGCACTGCAGCTCAAAGGAGCTTTTTTTCAACCTTAATCTCCACAGATTTCTGCACAAAAACAACAGGAAATGAAGGAAAGTAAATACAAATTCCAGTGTATTTACAAATGAAGTAAAAAAAAAATTAAACACATATAGAAAGCACATGAGCCTGAGAGCATCTGTGTTGACTGATACGACCAAGGCTCATGTCTGCAGCCTGTCTGAGGAGAACTTCTCTAACCCACACGTCTATGCCATTCATTACTGCTCCACTACACCAAAGGGAATACATTCTGACTTTTCTCCTGCTGCTCTTTATTGGTGTGCTGCTAACACCGGAGCCCCAGCTATGACTGTGGTGCTGTTGCCATTTTTCTTCATACTCCCCAGGTGTGAATTGCACCTACATTACAGATCAATCGATAACGAAATTACAGCAGAAATGGAACAGCATGCATGTCTGCAGACTCCCTGCAGCTTCTCTGCATGCACGGGTTCAGAGAGCAGGAACTCAGCTACGAAGCTCAGCTCCAACAGAGAAAAACTGCTGGATAAATGGAAGTATTTTTCCCTTTAGCACCAAAAAAATGACAATACTATTATTGTAATACAGAAAAAAAAGCTTAAACCAATGCAAAACATGTTTATCTTTGGAATTTCTTATCCACAATTTGCAGGAAAAAACAACAAAAAAAAACCCTCTGTGTCGACACAGTATTGTGGGAATAATATATAATTTTTTTCTTTTAAATGGGACCAGGTCCGTCTGGGAGGATGTGAATGAACCACACGTGTGCACATTTTCCATCCCTGAGCCTTAACAGTACCACAAAACACATCTTTAATGCTCTAAAAATACTTGTTCAGATGCTTTGTTGTGTTTTTGTGCACTTCTTCAGCTCAGTTTTTTTTTATTTTTTGGCTGAGCAAACATTTAGTTTGGCTGATGCAATAACTGACTGCAGCAGTGCATCACCCTCACTTTCAAACTGTTCCAACCTTGTGAAGTCACAGCTATTTTAGACCTGAAGAAAAAAGAACAATTAAATATGCCAATTTATGCTTTTGTTTTGCTGAAAGAAATGTCCTCTGAAGTGCTTTGTTTCCATGCAACCAAACTGATGGGCATTAAGTTATTGTCGAGAGTTATGGGTAACAATCACTGAAGGCAAGAGTCATGTCCTACGATGCTCACAGTTGCTACAGACATGAAGTTGAAGACATATAGTACTGATAGTACTGATCAATACTGAGATGACGATATCACTTGTGACATATGAACAAAGAGCAAAACAACCCAAAAAAAACATCAATTCCATTTCAATGCAACAGTTTGATTTAAATGAGAGTCAACGTAACTTAAACTACGCTCCAATTGATCCGTGTCCACATAGGAGGCAAACATTTAACATAAGGAATCAATCTGATTGGTCAAATGCATAAAGGGATTTATTTGATTCATCAAATACTTCAAGCTGCCATAAGATTGTTTTAACACATTTAAGGTAACCATTATCGCAATTTTTGCAGACTTTTTGGATATGCATATTGCACCGCTTCATATCGCCAAAAATAGCGTTTTATTGTACAGGCCTAAAGCAACGTATGCATTATGATGTGCAACATAGAAACGTAGCTTCAGTCAGCCATCACAGTGGACAGCACACATGACAGAAAAAGATCAAGCCAGTCCAGTGAGTGGAAACACTGCATTTTACAAAGACATTTGACCATACAGTAATGTTTCTAGCAACGTTCCCTTTGTACTTTTTTAATGTGGAAAAACAACAGTGGGCTGAACTTTATGAAACTAAAATGTGAATGAATTTATCATTAATTCTTGTTTACTTGTTTGTATGCATATTTAATAAACACTTTAGTAACAGTTTCAGGTCAGTGAATCCGATCGTTCGAAATGAATCAATACGACTATGAATCAGATTGGTGAACACAAATTATAATATGAATCAACATTAGTTGAGACAAATCGTTACAATCCTACCTGTTATGTTACCTGGAATCCAGACCATCATAGGGCAGAACATTTGAATAAAGTCGAGAAACTAAAGTCAAGACATGATTATTGAAATGGGCTACATAAGTGTAGATGCAAAAACTATATATATATATATATATATATATATATATATATATATATATATATAGTTTAATGCATGTTACAGAGCCAGTTTAGCTCGTGCTGGTTTGCGGCGCCTTCCGTCCGTGAAACCCGGGTTCGACTCCAGGCTGCTCCCTGTTCCCTTCTCTACCTCTGCCGGTTCCAAGCCCGGTTAGAGAGGGTTGCGTCAGGAAGGGCATCCGGCGTAAAACATTGCCAAATTTACCATGCGACTTGTTCGCTGTGGCGACCCCTGATGGGAGAAGCCGAAAGTGGAAGGAAAGTTTAATGCATGTTACAGATCCATACACCACTGATTCTGAATGTTAGCATCCATGACTAGCTTGAAATCAAGAAAGCTCTTGTGTTTCACACTTTGGATCTTTTACTGTGCAACTTTCATCTCAAATAGTAACACAATGTCAAATTAGCTTTACGTTCTTTCACAACGATACATTACTTAACATGCGTGATTTTAAAACCACACCAAACCACAAGGTAACCACTTTTTTAAAATCACTAATTTACAGACATATTTGTTGCTCCTGGCAGAATTGTTTTCTATTAAAAAAACAAGACAAATTGTACGTTTCTAAAATACCAAGAACGCTAATTTAATTCCTTATGTTTATGGGAAAAATTACGCGTTGACCCAAACAGATTTTCACAAAAAATTATGATATTTCTTAATTTTCTACATTTAATTTTTAGCCACTATATTTGTTTCAGCTCCTATATAATTTAGGACCAAAAAACGACTAAAAACATGGCATTTAAAAATAAAACACCATTTTGACCTACTCTTCCAAAAAAGGTGGGTAAACAAGTTTGAAAAACCCAATAATCCTTAAACTGTTAGTAAAGTTTTATAAGCAGAGACTGTTTTCGGAAAGGCATGACGACCAATTGAAATCACATAGTTGTTCTCCAAAATTTCAATTTGTATCCATTTATTGTGTATATATGAAAAATATACATATAAAAGCAACAACCACACAAAAACAACTTTTAATTCTGAAATAAATACTCATGTATCTGTAAAATAAGTCATGATAAAGCAGTTTGTAGCCGCACTAGCATGCTAACTTTCAAGCGCGGATTTGGAAAACGTTTTGAAATTATTTTAATTTAGGCTTAAGCGTTTTAAAAATGTTCAGTGTTGATAATAAATTTCCTCCTTTAGGGTCTACATCCAAAAATGCTCATGAAAATAGACCAGTTAACTTACTTTAAAAGCTAACGTGGTGGTTCCATGGAGAAACTCTATTTTCCTCTCAACGCCATCATCGTCTCCGGCCAGCATCGGATTTTTAACGGAAAAACTGACACTGTCCCCCGGTGCAGCATCGCAGTCCGCTCCGCTCTGTCCCGGTCCACAGTTAAAACCAAACGGCTGACGAAAATCCAATGAAAAATCCGCACATTCACTGCTCAATACACTAGCTAGAGCCATCTTGGAGACAATCAGATGAACAAGCAGCTTCCGCTGTGTGGAACATTTTAATAAACATGGGAGCTGTTCCTACACAGCGCCCCCTGTGGCCGTGGAGGATAACTTGCAGTTAAAACAAACGACTAAACAGCATCCCAATCAAACTTTATGATGTCAAAATTGACAAATTTATACAAAGAAAAAATGTGGTTTCATTGCATTATTTTGGCAGCTTTTTTAGTTTTTACATCCATTTTCTTGCCTCTCTTTTCCATGTCTCTGTAATATTCTTCCTTCAGGTCTTCCCTTTGTCTCTGTCTCCACCCCTCGGCTGTGACATGGAAAAGGTCCACATTGTTTCCCGAGTAAGCATCCCTGTGAGTGGCCCTGAATACCGCTTCTCTTGCCAACAAGATTGCTTCTTCTTTATTCAAACTCCAACTCAGACTCCTATCCAAGACTCCGTAGGCATAAGGTGAACCTGATCCCACAGAGAAGATGTCTCCCTGCAGTCTGGCTCCATCGCTGCACACGTAAATAAGCTTTGGGCCACTAAAGCACAGCAGATTTGTTTTTGAAGGAACGTCTTTACAAACAGATGGCGAGCAATCGTCAGTCACACCTAAGGTTTCTTCCAAGTTCTTGGTACTTTCCGCCTTATCCCAGCCACACAGGGTGAGAGCCACACATACATCAGTGCCTTTAAAAGGGTGCAGCATTAATGAAAGGAGTTTGGCAGTCCCACGTATTGAGAGGCGACGCTTGTGCCGCAGTTGATAGAGTCTGATTTCTCTAGTGAGGATGCGCTCCCACAGCATGCAGTCTGCACCGCTGCCCGAGGAGGTGACCACCAAATGGGAGTGAATAGGGGTTATCTTGTGAACAGCTGGACAAGCCACAAGTCCCCCAGCACTGGCACGTGTGTCTGCAGCTGCAATCACCCCACCTTGGAAGATAAAACCCAGAGTTGTCGTTCCATGCGAAAGAGGAAAAGGCCTGCGCACCGACACTGAATGGCTCGCTCGGCTGGAAGGCCTCTTGAACAAAGATGGTACATGAAACTCCAGTGGAACATCAGAGGCTTTTTTAGATGTCATCTCCCCTCTCCATTTAAAGTTTAAAGATTCAGTAAAAACAGAGACACTTGTATCTTCCGAAGCATAAAAAGGAAAAGTCTTATGCGTGGGCTTGTCTTTAAAATTGCAAATATCTTCCAAAGCCATAAATATTGAGTAAGATGCTCAATTCTGACCTTAAAATTATTAGTCTTCCTTTCAATTATAAAGTAAGATCGATTATTTCTCTACACAGATTGAAAAGCTTGCATGGAATTTAAAAAAATATGCTAAATCGACCTAAACACAGCCGGGGCAGGGCAGGGATCACAACCTTGTGCCTGTTGATCTTCTCAGCATTGGGTGCATTTACCCCTTTTATACCTCCTGCAGCTGTGACAGCTTGCATAAAGCTGCCACCTGCCCAGACAGAGTTGGAGTCACTGAAAGTGATCCTGTAACCTGTAGCTGTTAATTTGATCTGCTGCGAAGCCGTTTTCTGCTAATCATACATCTTTTAAATGTGCTCTGATGATGCTTGTAAATATTTCACCCCATTAGCTTTTAATCTTCTTTTATTTTTATTTTATTTTTTTAAATATCTACCATCAATTTATTACTGTTAACATGTTTTTTTCATTTAATTTCTTCCATAACGAGTCTCGCGATATTTTGTTTAATGCAACTAACGTCCTGGCGGCGCCATTTTGGTTCTTTCATGCGTAACTATGCATTCAGAACGATGATCTTCGTGGATCCAAGATGGCACCAGTTTCCTTAAGCCTCAGAAAGAAGAGTCTTCTCAATCAGTCGACAGAAGTCATGGCGTCCGCCAGTACAGGCAGCAGGGTGTCCTGCGGGAGAGATATGAACTGTGTTCCGGAGATAGCTGCCACGTTAGCCGCGGTCGCGAAACTTGGGTGAAGTTGGCATTTTTGTGTCTTATAAAAAAAGTGTTTGGATCAAATGAGGAAAACTAGCGTGCTTGCTTGTTAGCATGACTAAGGCTAAGCTAGCCGGCAAGGTATCAACACGTGCAGAATGAAAGGATGCTCTGCTTTTGGATTCAAGTGTTAAACTAAAGTGTTCCTTTGGTTTTGTTATTGGCATATCTCGTTTTTTTTAATTTAACACGTATATAAGACGCGTTTGTTTCTCCTTTGTATAGTATCGTAACCGCATTGTTCATACTAGTGTTTTCCCTTATGATCTGTGTGTGCAGGTTCGATTTCCTTTGCATGCCTTTATTCCATCCGAGATTCGCAAGGGAGTTTGAGTTGGAGCCAGCTAAATCTCGGCCCGGTGCACAGACCCGCTCCGATCTGCTGCTGTGTGGAAGAGGTAAGTGTTTTTAATAAGTCATCTACATCTCAGGGTGTTACTTATGAACAACGTGTGTTCAGAACAAGGCCCGTTTCCATTGTCACGTGTGTGGGCTGGGTGGGTATATGAACAATCTCTGAGATCATTTTAAATATTAAAGAGTTTAAAATAAAAACTAAAAAAAGTCAGGAATGTAGTTTTGTGGTTTGCAGCAGTTATGGTCTCCAACCCTGGTCCTAAAGACCTTCATGATCCCCACTTTGCAGCTGATTACCTGGACCAGGTGATGTTAGAATGTCCCCTCTCCAGCTAATCAGTAGCTAGGATATGTCTGGGAAAGCTAACAGGGTGGTCGTGGTAAACCTTAATGACCAGAGATCATGGAGACCTTTGTAATTCCAGGTTAACAGAAATGTTAGGTGTAAAAGCAAAGCTGCACATTAAATTATTAATGTGCAGCTTTGTAAATTTACAAGGAAAGATGGAGATAAAAAAACAAACAAGTCACTATACTCGCTTGTAATTAAGACAGGGTTAAAATATGTTAAGCAATGTGTAATTTGGCCATGTGTATTATGTGTGGCCAACATGAATTTCCATCAGTTTTTGTGCTCGATCACACCTAAATACGTGCGAATGACATCGGCCTATACAAAAAAAGTGTTGCAGTCTGTTTTGAAGCCACAAGTTAATTAAACGCAGGAGCCATTTGGCTTCAAGCTAGAGGTGAAACATGCCCAAAAGAGAGAAATAAAGATTGGGACAACTGTCACTCAAAGGTGGAGGAATCTTTTTCTTTAAAATAACAAGAATGTGTGTCACATCTATCATCTTAGAAATTGTAAAAGTTTAAAAACTTTAAAGTCCCACTCTGATCATCTTTTTTTAGCTATTGTAAAAGCGTTCCCAGTGGTCTTTTAATTATGACAATGCCGTTTTTAGCCAGAATAATTATCGCTTTCTAGGATGTAGTTTCTGCATTGCAGCAGTAGTTCATTAGAAATTTGTCTCTGAATTGCGGGTAGTACCGTTGGAGTGGAGTGAGGCCGCCCCCACTTCCCGTCACCCTTCTGTTAACACTCTCTCTTGCTAGCTTACATTAAAGCTGCAGTAAAAATGGCGAGCATTATTGGAGCTGTCCAGCCGTACAGTTTTGAACCAGACGCCAGGTCAGACAAGGGAAACAAAGACGTACGTGGATCTGTTTGTCTGCAAGTGGAATCATCAGAATGGAGCAGAGCAGGGAGCTTGTGGCACGCCCATTGTAGCTTCCATGTTACTGCTCCAAGCTTTTTCTAACTGCTTTTTTTGTGGGATCCTGATTCACAACAATTTGAATAAAGAAATACTCAAAAAAATGCAATTTTAAGTTTAATATTTAAAATATATGTCCTCCATCGTGAGAACATGCTACAAGAACAAGTTAAAAACACGATTTTCATCAGAGTTGTGTTTTAATGTAAGAGTTAAGTTTTCACCAAGAAAAGGATGCGGGCTGACATCACCTCAATTTTTGGGACAACACGTCAATGTAAAGGCCTGTTCACACCGGGACGAATTTCGCCCGCGATTTTCGCCGACGTTTAACGCCTCGTGACTAAACAAAGGGCACCAATGTGAGTGTGCACACCGACGCGAAAAACCGCCACACGTCAAAGCGTCACTTTTTAAAAAACGCCTCGGGTTCGTTTTTTTGGTTTGACGCGCCGCGTCGAAAACTACACGACCAATGAGAATGGCGCTTTTGCACACGTGTCTGGAGCTTCTGAAGTTACAGTAAAACACAACTTGGGGGCGCTCAAACATTAAACTGCCTTTCTGAGCACACATGCCAGCGAAGAAGATAGACGCCAAGTAGCGTCTACACTGCCACAACGAAATAATGACGGACATTTTAAAATATCCCCGAACCAAGCACCAGTTGGAGCAACTGGTGCTTGAAATATTCATGTTTTCTTTGTATTATTCTGACAAGTGCGTAAATACTTGCTCTCTTCTTCTGAGTGAAAAGCGACTTTAAGAAGCGTAAAGTTGCGCAGCGCCACCTTGTGTACAGGAGTATTTCTGTTTACATTAAGCGCCATCTAATGTCAGGGAATGAAATTGCAGGTTCACTCGGCTCATCGTCAGCGAAAATCGCCTGGGTGTGAACACAAAAAACGTGGCGAATAACGCTGGCGAATAACGCCTGGCGAATATTCGTCCCGGTGTGTACGGGCCTTAAGGTTGGGGTCATCTGGACGCCATAGGATATGTGGTGATGCTGGTCCCCGCCTGTGATGCTGCATTTGGCTGGTTATGCAGCTATTCACAGAAAAGGAACGTCCCAAATATTAGCCTCTCCTACTGCTGACATCGCCTATCCCCATCAGGAAGGTGTGAAAGGGGAGGGGGCTCTATTTTAATATTCATGCTTGTTTTTATGTTTTATTTTAATGTAAAGCACTTTGTGTTTTTGTTTTTATAGGAAAAGTGCCATTTAAAAATAAAGCTTGATCGCGATTTGCCTTTCAAAGCAAGGCGGCAACAGTCAAGCATTAAAAAAAAATAAAACACTCAAACGGAAGTGATCTATGTAAATTTTACTGTCTGTTCAACAGAAAATCTGAATACTGATTGATATTTCTTACAGATTGGGGTACTCTCATTGTTGGGAAGCTTTCTCCATGGATCTGTGCAGACTCAGAAATCGAGACCGAGCGCCGGAACTCAGAGGAGGCAAGTTCTTTTCAAGTTTGAACCATTTGAAACGGGTCTTTATTTCCATTCAGGCATCGGCGAACTCTTGTGAGGACTGCCAGCTCTTGTGGGGTTAGGAGGTTTATTTTGTTATAATTTTCCACAGGCTCTGACACAAGAGCTGAACTTCTCAGCATACCTGGGTCTCCCTGTCTTCATGATCCCTCTGACGGGCCCTCACAATGCCAATCTGGCCCGCCTGCTGCTGAGCCACATCCACACGGGACACCACACCTCAAATGTAAGACACGGGATGGCCTTTGCTCCGTAGGTTACCAAAGCGTCACTCAACCGCGTCTTTCTCCTTCAGTTCTGGATACGTGTTCCACTGATGGCGGCAGAAGACACGAGAGAAGACCTGATTGAGAACGAACCCTTTTCTTGTCCTGATGAGACGAGTGTTGATGAGAAGACGTGGAACTGGTGAGTTTCTGTGCATCTGCTTCCTCCACCTCTCTCAGGTCAAATTTCAAATCCTTTTTTCTTGTTTTGTTTCTGTTCAGGTGGAACACATTTCGAACTCTTTGTGACTACAATAAGAGGATCTGCCTCGGTGAGGGAGCAAACCATGTTGTGGTAGCTTTGGACCAGTCGGAATTCCGTTACTTCACGTTTGTTTGTTTTTTTTAGCTATTGATATCGGTGCAGACATGCCCTCAGACGCAGTGATCGATAAATGGATGGGGGAGCCAATCAAAGCTGCCATACTTCCTACAAGCCTCTTCCTGACCAACAAAAAGGGATTTCCCGTGTTGTCAAAAGCCCACCAAAGAGTAATCTTTCGCCTTTTCAAGGTACTTCTTCTTTACACCCATTTGTTTCAGACATTTATCGATGGTTTTAATCCATTCTGTTTAACCAAAAATACTTCCTTTCAGCTGGAGGCCCAGTTTATCTTCACAGGCACCAGTCGGCACACTGAGAAGGACTTTAGGTCCTACCTGCAATACCTTGAATACCTCAACCAGAACAGGCCAGCCCCCAACGCCTATGAGCTCTTCGCCAAAGGCTATGAAGACTACTTGCAGTCACCTCTACAGGTGAGGAAGCACTAGGATTAGGGTCGCATCTTTTTTTTTTTGTGTGTGTGGAAATTATGATTATTAATAAGTGAGATCTGTACTTCTGCTGTTTAGCCCCTCATGGACAATTTGGAATCTCAGACTTATGAAGTGTTTGAGAAGGATCCCATCAAATACTCTCAGTACCAACAGGTAAGGTCCTCAAAAGCAGCAATATTAGGACTTAAAAGTCCCACCCCGATCATCATTTGATGTCTTTTTTAAAGTGTTCCCAGTAGTGTTTTTAATTATTAGTGGCGGCCAGCAGCCATCGCTGAACTTTGGACCCATTTTGGTCATTTATCCCGCTGGACTCTGAATGTCTGAGAGTGGGTCGTCTCCGGGATGACCTGATAATGGATCTGATTCCAGTCTCAGGGCAGACACTCGTCCATTAGCCCTCCGAGATGGCCCTCATCACTGGAATAGCATCTTTAGCCATTAAGACGTCAGTTTAAACGTCATGTGTGACAAAAAGAACAAAAAAGCAAAACAAATTTGATGGATAAATTACAGGAAGACCGAAGTTTTTGCATTTCAAGATTCAAGTTTTATTGCCGTTTGCACATGCGGTACATCGGAATTTTTCTTTGGCATCTCTCATGTCAGGATAAGTTAAAAAAGGACAAAAGAAAAATTTGAAGAAGAAATAATAAAGAAAATAAAAATAAATAGAATAAAGTTAAAAGTCAAAATTAGACAACAAATTTACATGGTGTATAAAAATATAAATATCAGTAAAATATGATAATGGATATTGCAGAGACCCAATCTGTACAGAAGCATTATTGCACATAGAATTATTGCACATATTATTGTTTATTGCACTTAGTATTTTAGTCCAGTCTTCTCTCTCTGATGTCCTTAGCCAGCATTCTGATTGCAGCTGGGAAGAAGCTGTCGTGGAAGCGTGTGGTGTGTGCGTGGATGCTTTCAGGCCTGCGACGCCTGAGGTTGTGGCCTGAGTCCACGCATTGGATCAGTCCATGAGCAGGGTGGTGTCTGTCTCTGATGATCTTAGTCACTCTCCTCCTGCAGCGCTGTTTGTAGATGGTGTCCATGGATGGAAGGTTGCAACCTATGATTTTTCCAGCTGTATTAATGACCCTCTGCAGCATCTTCTTCTCTTTTAAGGTGGTGTTACCGAACCAGGCTGTTAGTCCGCTTGTGAGGATGCTTTCCACAAGCCCCCTGTAGGCTTGGGTGAGGGTCCGGCGCTTGAGACCGGCCTTCTTCAGCAGCCTGATGAAGTACAGCCTCTGCTGGGCTTTCTTCACTGTGGCAGCAGTGTTTCTTTCCCAGCTGAGGCTGTTTGTGATCTGCAGACCAAGGAACCGGTGGCAGTCGGTCCGCTCCACCACAGTCCCGTTGATGATGAGCGGTTGATGTGGCGGTGCTTTCCTTCTGTAGTCCACGATTATCTCTTTTGTTTTCTCTACGTTGAGAACAAGGTCGTTGTCCTCTCCGTAGATGGTGATCCTGTGCACAAGGTCTCTGTATGCAGACTCGTCCCCTCCTCTGATGAGGCCGAGGACGGTTGTGTCGTCTGCATACTTAATGATGATGTTGTTGGAGTCGGGGGAGGTGCAGTCGTGGGTGTAAAGTGAGAAGAGCTTTGGACTGAGGCAGCACCCCTGTGGTGTACCAGTGCTAACTGTCAGCTCAGCAGAGACCTGCTTTCCCATCCTCACCACCTGTGGTCGGTCAGTGAGAAAGTCAAGGATCCAGTTTCTGGTGGGTGTTGGTATTCCCAGATCTGCGAGTTTATCAGTCAGCTTCAGGGGCCTGATGGTGTTGAAGGCAGAGCTGTAGTCCAGGAACAGAATCCGGGCGTACGTGTTCTTGGTGTCCTGATGTTGCAGGGTGGAGTGAAGTGCCAGTGCCACCGCATCTTCTGCTGATCTGTTGGGGCGGTAGGCGAACTATTTAGTCAAAACAAACAAAGATGGAGGTTTAACATGTTCCCAACCCGTGTTTGATTGAGTTTGACTTTAAACGCTCTTTTTCTTATGCCAGTTTTTACATGAATATGTATATATTTTTACTTCTCTTGTCAAAAACGACATTTTGCTAATCCTGTGTCATATAAAAGCATCATTGTGAAAGTTATGATTTAGCATTCATTAGTGCAACATGTTGCCTCTGAAGCTAGCGGCAGTAGTTCATTAGACGTTTGCCTGAGTTGTGGGTAGGACCACTGGTGTGGAGCAACCCCACCCCCTTTCCCTTCCCCGTTGCTTGTGGCCCACCAAACGCCACAAACACGCTCTTTTTTTGGGGGGGATTCAACTGCATTTTTGTCGTCTTTTCCTTATTCTCCTCGATTTGAATAAAGAAAAATGCAGAAATTCAATTGTATGCTTAATTTTCTCAATACATATCCTCCATCAGACAAATGACACAATAACACCAAAGAACAACATTTTCATCAGATTGGGTCTTCAGAGTGTGGTTGTTGTAAATGGAAGGGTTTGTTTTTCTTAACTTTTGGTGAAATATTCTTGGAAGTATGAAGTATGAAGCCCATTGAGATGACTATTGTTTTAATATTGGGCTATATAAATAAAGTTGAACACTGCAGCATCAAACTTAAGCTAAGCCACAGTTGCTTCTTAAGTTTAGCACCACTGTTCACAGATTTCAGCGTCAAATTCTTAATCTTTCTGTAAAATCATCTCTTGCTGCATCCTTTCATCAGTTTTCAGTTATGTGAGGGCAGTTGGACAGATTTTTTATCCCTGCAAACCCATCAAATGTTATATTTGAATGAATATAGATAGATATGTGTTTTTGGAATGTTTTCTGACTGCGCTTTTTCTCTACAGGCGGTGTATAAATGTTTGTTGGACAGAGTACCAGAGGAGCAGAAAGACACTAATGTTCAGTGAGTATATGTGTGACGTTGATCTCCTGCTGAGGCTGGTTCACCTCTGAATGTCTCCAAGCAAACCATGAAGAAGCTCTTGTGGTGTGACAGTGTAACCATTGTGTTTTACGTGCAGAGTGCTGATGGTGTTGGGAGCAGGCAGGGGTCCTCTGGTCAACGCGTCCCTGCGTGCCGCCAGCCAGGCCGACAGGAAGTTGAAGGTGTATGCCGTGGAAAAAAACCCAAACGCCGTGATCACGTGGGTCTAAATCTGGACGATGTTTCCGAGCCGTGGAAGGGAAGCGAAGCCTTAAATGTGTTTTTGCTTTAACGCAGGTTAGAAAACTGGCGCTTTGAGGAGTGGGGCGACCGCGTGACCGTGGTGTCGTCTGACATGCGAGAGTGGGAAGCCCCAGAAAAAGCCGATATCATCGTCAGCGAGCTGCTGGGATCATTTGGAGACAATGAGCTGTCCCCAGAGTGTTTAGATGGAGCGCAGCACTTTCTCAAAGGTACCATTTTGCTCAAAATAGTGATACAGTGGAAACGTTTGATTTCGGTTGTTTGGCTACAGCAAGCTATAAAATGAGCATTTTTTTCTCTCCATTACCTTCCACGCTTCATTGAGTCTCGTATCATTTTCTTGTTCTTGTCGGTTTTAGACGATGGAGTCAGCATTCCCTGCTCCTACACGTCTTTTCTGGCTCCTCTGTCCTCCTCCAAGCTTTACAACGAAGTCCGAGGGTGCCGGGAACGGGACAAGAGCCCGGAGTGCCACTTTGAGACGCCGTACGTCGTCCGCCTTCATAACTTCCACGAGCTAGCTGACCCCAAACCGTGCTTCACCTTCACTCACCCCAAAAAAGGTGGAGACAAATCCTCAATCGTCTATCGGTGAAAGTGTTCCGGTGGTGCTGACCTGGCGTTGCTCTTTTTCAGACATGAACAATAATCGATATCAGTGCCTCAGGTTCTCAGTGGGATGTAACTCGGTGCTCCATGGCTTCGCCGGCTATTTTGAAACAACGCTCTACAAAGATGTCACACTTAGTAAGTTAACCAGGTGATGTGAAAATAAAAGACCCACTCTGGTGAAAAATGTGTTTTTTATGTTCTTGTGACATTTTTCTGATGATGGAGGACATGTATAAAGACAATTACGCTCAAAATTGTATTTTGGAGAATTTCTTTAGGCAAATCTTTTCCGTTAATAACTGTATATGTTTATTTTAGGCATAAAACCTGAGACACATTCCCCTGGAATGTTCTCCTGGTTCCCCATTCTGTTCCCTCTCAAGGTAAGTCGGCATTCCCAAGTGTCAACATTTGAGATGATTTATTTGCTTGTATTGGCTTTAATCGGCCTATTTTCCCTCCTTCAGCAACCGATCTCCATTGCACGGGATGACGAAATCGCAGTGCGGTTTTGGCGCTGTAACAACGGGAAGAAGGTTTGGTACGAGTGGGCCGTGACCGAGCCGACCTGCTCTGCCATCCATAACCCGGCAGGACGCTCCTACACCATCGGCCTGTGAAGACGATGAGCCTGTAAGGTGCTGGTTCAAATCTGGCCAGTCTGCACCCTCATATACGTAGAGGATGTTTGGACTTGGAGCCTTTTGAATATGCAAAGGAATCTGACTGGCTGAGTCGGCCATTCTTGTTTTTGTGTGTGTGTGTGGTCATCTGAACACACTCTTTGGTTGCTGTACGAGTGTCTTATTCAGAAAAGGCCCAACAACCCCCCCCCCCCCCCCCCCACACACACACACAGTGTAGAACCCCCATCACAAACACAAAAGTTAAACTCTAGCTGAACCTTTGCCTTATCCAACACACATTCCATGAAAGTACGCCCTTCTATCAACGAGTAGGTCAGATGAAGGTTGTCCTGAGTCACGGCTGTTCATATTTTGTTTACGTATGTTTGAACTGTTCCAATAAACTCCGTTTGTTAAGTGTGTATGTGATCCATGACCTGTACAGAAACACAAAGCGTGGAAAAAGAAAAAGATTCAGCTCCGGCTGTCACTATTTTGCCGTGTTGTGATTTTACCGACCCTTGACCTAGCTGAAGATGGTCAAATAGTTGGGACAAACCAGTCTCTGTGTTCATCAGAGTTTGCGTATGATTTCAATGCCAAATACCAGAAAAGTCAACGAGGTTCCTAAAAATGCACACCCAATGCAGCTAATGGAGCATAAGACAATCCTTTAACCCAGACAGAAACAATGTTTACTGACATCTGAGTGCACAAAGATTTCCTGCACAGAAAAAATAAAATTCTGTCAATCACAATCCTCTTGATTGTTCTCAAATGTAAAACCCAAACATTTTTTTAAAAAAAGTTAAGCAGGTGAGCCTGCTTCGTCATCTAATTGATTTCAAGCATTCAAAATAATTAATACAATAAAACAAAGTAATGCATTGATCAGAAAATGCCATCTTGACAGTTTAATTACTCAATAAATTATTTGTTGGTTTGAAGCTTATTGAAAGAAATGCAAAAGAAAAAAAATGCAGATTCCAAAGGGCTGCTGGGACAAAAAGAGGACCATAGAAAAATACTCTCTGTGGGAGAAAACACTATTTAGTAACTGCAGAAGAACAAGATGAACTGTAAATTTTAATTGCATAATCTACAGGAAAGAGGAGAAATTGCTTTGAAATAAAGTTGAAATTGGGGGTAAAAAAAAGTATTTTTCCATCAAGGACAGATTTGCTTTTATCCACCTATTTTCTGCACTAACATGTTATTCATCCACCCTTCCTTAGTACCCGCTCTGCTGTTTCTCCGCCCTCACTCGTCTTGCTCTCCTCCATCTTCACATTTCCAGTTTCCTCTTTCAGCCTCGGCTCCCCCGTGCATCGTATTTCATCAGGAGAGCTCCGGTTCTGTCGCGTGCTGCACGCCTCATTATCTACAGAGACGCACCCCTGCAGGGTTCATGCAACTGTGGATGCAGTGTGGTTTGTGTCCACTCACCAGCCTGTGTCTACTCCCACTTTTCCAGCAGTTCCTCCTCACCTCCTGCACACGTTGCTTTCTTCCTGCTGCATAAGCCACTGCATTCAATTGTGCAGGTTATAGGAAGATTTTAGCAACTTAGAGCTTTTTAATGTCTGAGAAACTGGTCAAAATGACTAGTTGGATCATTTGGATTTTTATGTTACACCAACCCCCCTTTTAGTGTATAACTGTGCGATTTCTGCCGTGTTTATTCCAGATGCTTTGTGTTGAACTTTGACAAACACAACAGAACAGTTTCCATGCTTTTTTTCTCCAAAGTTTCCAGCTTTAACCTGCTAATATTCCTGTCTTTTGACTTGAGAAAGGAACCTCCCATTGTTCAATTGTAATCTATGTTCTACACTCGTGTCTCTGTGAGTTTGTCTGCATCTGCGTTTGTAAAAATTCCTTTGATCGTCATCTCCTTCTCTGAGACTTTTAGGGGAAATACAGCTTGGTGTCGTGTCATGGAGCGTGATTTCATCGTTGTTCTTTCCATCTCCTGATAGGTCAGGAGCTCACTCTACCCATTTACATCCTGCTGCACTTTTTTGTCTCACTGCAGTTGTGGCTAAATCCACCCGATTTGTTTTAATGATGTATCTTGATAAGCTCATGCAATAAAAAAACAGATATTCAGGTTTACTTGAATTCTCATCTTACTTTTTGTTGGGTTTTGTATCATTGGGGGGCTTTCTAATCATCTCTGATGTTTTGTCAGCTGGCAGGTGCACACGATAAGCAAACAGTCTGGCTCTTCTCTCAGGGGTGAACAGTTTCCCGCCTCTCAGGCTGTTTTATTCTGCTGCAAAGCCACAAAAAAAACACCTTGTCTGTGCATTACCTTACAACTTCACGCTCCCTTATTGGCTGAAAGGTTTGCTACATCTACAACTATCTAATAAATGTATCTTTAATCCATGAATTTATCTAACTACACCTGTGGCATCACTGTTGCTAGGCAGACTATTCTGCAGATAAATGTAATGTCTCATTCAAAGAAATGAATCAACCTTTTTGACCATCACTCGTTTTTTTCCAAGTTCATTATTTAAAAAAAAGGTTCATGTATCATTTTATTATCTTACTATGATAAAGTTTTTGTTTAATTGTATTTTGTAAAATAATATTAAATGTTTTTTTTAAAGGATGCAAAGCTCCTTTCTGCAATCGGGGGTGTTGGAATAAAAAAACGGGAACTGTATTTCTGGCCTCGTTAATTTTTCATTTGCCGGTTGAAGCGTGTGACCTAAATACTCCGACGTTCTCCTGCTCTGAGTGATCAAATTGCAGAAGTAAATGCACAGGTATGAAAAGTCGGAGGTTCTCCATGAGAGTTAAGGCAGCACGTGCATCAGACAGGAAAAGCCGGAGGTTCTCCATGAGAGTTAAGGCAGCACGTGCATCAGACAGGAAGTTGTGAAGCTATATTTTCCAAGTAAAAGCCTGACAAACCTAAAAAGTTTTTTAGTGAGATTCAAATTTCAAGTTTTGTGCAAAAAGTGTCTGTGTAAAATTCTTATACTTTATTGAAACAGATTATCCTTACTGAATCTAGTTTTGATGGAATAATATGTTGTTGACTAAATCAAACTATTTAAAATAAAATAACGAGTTAAGATAGCAAGATCCACTTTGAGAACAATACTTATTTAACTGATGATAAAGCTTTTTTTAACATCTTTGCAAATGACGTAACCATAACAGACTCTAAAGATGTCACTTCAATTAACTGTATTAGCAAATGAAATTCATTACATTGTAAAATTCACCATAAAAAGAAAAAACACTTGAAAACAAAAACTGGGTTCTACCTTTATGACCTAAAATAAAAAATTTTGTTGTGTTTTCACTTTTATGAGTTACTATAATATTATTGTTTTAACAAGCTGAAAGGGTAAACAGCAACAAAGATCCACAAGGATTATACTTTTTGGAGCAAGCTGATAGATTGGTGTTATATTAAAAATACAACTTGTATTTCTTTATTTTCTTTTTTTATTATTTTATTTATTTATTTAGAAATACAACTTGTATTTCTAAGGGAAAAAAATCCGTAAGTGTTTGCTGGTTCGTTTAATAAAGTTCCAACAAAATGAGATCAAGTTGAAATGATTTATCTGTTTATTCACCTGGCTTTTATTCTGAAAATTCAAAGAGGAAGTGAAACGTTCCCCTTCTACAGTTTGACACAATCTTCATGGATTTATCTCGTTTGGATGTCCAGCCAAGTAACAGCGGCCGAGTGTGAACTGCACAGGGTTCCTTTGTACACACAGGCATCCGCATCACGGTAGGCTGTCATTTTGTAGCATAAAGAGGCCGCCTAGCAGACTTTCACACTAAGTGACTTCGCTTTTTTAGCTCATCCGCAGGGTTAGCTCGCTCGTGTCAGTAAGTTGGCTAGCCTCCGGATTTCTGCTCTGACCACAACACCCAGTGGAATGCTAACTTGTGTGTCAAAAATAATTCACGCCTGTTACACTTTGCATCGGGGAAAAATACAAACTAAATTACTTCACTTTTGTTTTTTGCCTCACAAGTTTTCCCATACAGTTATTAAGGGTGAGAAATGTCATCAACTGTAGCTAAGCGGGCAAAAAAAGAAAGAAAGCGTTACAGGAAGTATGATCAAGTTTGAACGTTAAGTAATTTCTTTTGAACACATTTCAACCCTCCCCTCCCCTCTTTGTTTGGCACACACAGCCATGTCCCCATCAGTTCCCCTACAGGAGATGATCCGGGCCATCCGGTCAGCCCGGACCCAGTGTGAGGAGCGCGGTGTCATCCAGAGGGAGTGTGCTGCCATCCGGGCTCAGTTCAGGCAAAGCGACAATGGGGGACGCTCACACAACCTGGCCAAGCTGCTCTACGTGCACATGCTGGGCTACCCTGCCCATTTTGGTCAGGTGTGGGGATTTTTGGCTAAGTCTAATCATGTGTTTGTTTGTGTGGGTTGGTATGAATGTGGAAGGAGTCATGGCTGAGTTCTGGATGCTTCTGCATTTAACTTCCTAAACACCAGCAATGCAAACTTGTAATCTATTAAGGACAAACCTGAATATCTCCCAACTGAATTAACTCCCTTTAGGATCTACAGAAAGCATTTGGGGCTTTCTTAATGGTATCAAATGTGAAGGAGTTGCACTCTGGGAAATGTAGTTTTGGCTAAATCATCTTTTGATCCATTTTAAAAGCATTCACAGTTGTCTGAAGTTTGTCGATAACAACAGCAATATTTTTCTCCTGATTTACAACAACTTGATCAAAGAAAAACTCAGAAATTCTATTTTAAGCTTCATTTTCTTTATATACGTCCTCCATCATGAGAAAAGGGCCACAAGAACATGTCAAAAGCACAATTTTCATTAGAGTGGGTCTTTAAAAATACATAAATCTGCACTTTTTTTTCTTCTGATAGTCAGGATGTTAAAGCAGTTGTAGCTACATGGAACATTTTACTTTTTTTTTTCTGTGGAGGAGTGTGATTCTGTTCTTTTATATTTTCCCTGGTATGAAAACACTTCTCCCTTGAGTAAGCCATGTCAAAATCTGTCTATTTATTCTAAGTAGGCCACTGAATCCTATCCAACTCAAAGGCTGCTGCTGACTCTGGTTGCCGGTTGTAGCGGTGAAGGAGCAGCTCTTCCCTTCAGGCCTTTTTGTGCTTCCAGCGGCTCTGCGTTTCACGGGCTTGTTCCTTTTATTAGATGGAGTGCGTTCGCATGATAGCCAGTCCTCGCTACAGTGAGAAACGAGTGGGATATCTGGGAGCCATGATGCTCCTGGATGAGAAGCAGGACGCCAGCCTACTCATCACTAACTCCATCAAGAAGTACGGACCATTGTGACACTTTGATACTGCGTTTTCCATGTTTATTAAAAGCGTCTCTGTGTTGTCCAGTGACCTTTCTCACAGTAACCAGTATGTGCAGTCTCTGGCTCTGTGCACGCTGGCCTGTATGGGCTCAGCTGAGATGTGCAGGGATCTGGCACCGGAGATCGACAGGTTGCTGCAATCGTCTAACTCCTACATTAAAAAAAAGGTGAGCGCTTCTGCACCCTAAAGCTGGGTGACACTGGGTGTCCCCCAGAAGATAGGTCATTTCAGGTGGTGGGAGGACAACTGTTGTTGCAAATGTATAAAAAAAGCAATGAATTCCAATCATATCAAGTTATCAAATTCTGAGAAATTGCTTTAAAACGCTTAAAGTCAATGAGATCTTGTAGTTCCTCACTCCCACAGGCCTTGTACTGATCTTGATGTGAATGTGCGCAATCAATCTTTTTGAGGGATGTAGCATTTGAGTGCATTTGTGCTCTGCCTCAGTGCAATAAAAAGAAGTAAAATGGAACATCACTCTGTTTATAACAACTATCGAGCTTTTGTGTATGAAAGCCATTACAATGCTGCTGTTTTCTGGCCTTCTAGGCTGCTTTATGTGCTGTACACATTGTAAGAAAAGTCCAGGATCTGGGAGAGCTCTTCGTTCCCGCTGCTCGTTCCCTCCTCAGCGAGAAGAACCACGGTTAGTAGGTATTGAATGTGTCATGAACTCAAATGTCCTGGTCCCTGATGTATCTGAATGTTTGGATGCCCGCTCCTCCGCAGGTGTGCTGCACGGCGCCGTGGTGCTCATCACCCAGCTGTGCGAGCGGAACCCGGAAACGCTGAAACGCTTCAGAAAGGTGTGGTTTGGACGTGTCGGGATGAGAAAGCGGTGCAGACATGATTGTGTTGTAACAGTTTGCTTTGGTTTTGGTTTTTCCTTCAGACAGTGCCAGATCTAGTTCAGATCATGAAAGGCCTGATCATTTCAGGGTATTCTCCAGAGCATGACGTGTCGGGAATTAGTGATCCTTTCCTGCAGGTGAGCTGCAGATAAATATTAGGATTTATTAATCCAACCACGTATACTTTTCACCTCAGAAGGTTTTTCTCCTGTAAATTGAACATGTTGGATACATACTTTGCACTTACGGTCCTCCAGCTCAATTGCAAAACAAATTAGCTTAACAAAGCAGTTATTTCTCCAGGATTCATTAAATATATACGGTGATGTTTTGATTGTTCATAAGAAATAAAGATCAAGTCAAACTTAGTCAGCATGGAGCAGAAGTTGATGTTCCTTTGAGTAAGTTACAGATCTTACCCCAGGGCTGAATTGGCATCTATTTGTGATCTATTTATTCATTCTATAAGTACATGCTTAGATATTTGTGATGTCTACTTAAGTCAACAGGACATCTGTAAATCTTGAAACACTTTGTGAAATAGTTTTAGTTTAAAACCCATTTCAATGAAAATGTTGTTTTTGGTGTTTTTAACCTCTTCTTGTGGCAAAATTTAATTTCTGAGTATTTGTTTATTCAAATCGTTGCAAATCAGAAGCAGATGTGCAAAAAGAGCATATTTGAGACTTCAAAAATACGGCGGGCAGGCCACAAGCTCCTTACTCTCCCAGTGGTCATTAAAAGACCGCTGGGAACGCTTTTAAAATATGATCAAACTGAATCTTCAAACACTAACTTTTGTTTTCTTTTTTGTCTTATAAAAAGCCTGTTTCTATGAGCTTTTACATTGAAATAACCGTCTTTAGTAATGACACCCATAATCCCTTAGCTTTGACTTTCAAAATAACCTGACCTCCCTCTTGCCTCCATCATTAGGTCCGCATCCTGAGGTTGCTGAGAATCCTCGGTCGCAACAGTGAATCTGCGAGTGACGCCATGAACGACCTCTTAGCTCAGGTTTGCTCTCCCAGATCAATAGCAGATGTCTGGTTGACGATTGGATAAATGGAAACAGTCAATCTTTCCGTGTGGAGTGTATGTTTCTTTTTCTTTTATTGCCTTTTTAACACACTGTTAAAACATACAAGAAAAAAGCAGAGCAACAGTAAAAATAACTCTACAAAGCAAAAAAAAAAAACGGAATTAACACCTTGGGTTGCCTTGTCTCTCCAGGTTTTTTAGATCACTTTCCATGTATAAGTCCATATAACGTTATGTAGTTTGTCCATTTCTCCCATCTGTTTTGACAAAGATCTTATCCTAAAGTTCAGCAATTCCATCACATGTATTTCCTTCCACAATATTTCCCCATTTCTGCTGTGATGGCGAATCTGTTCTCTCCCATTGTCTTGTGATTGTTTTCTTGCCTGCAGCCAGGAACATTTTGACTAAAAATCTGTCCTTTTTGAGTACATTTTCTGATTTATTGCCAGGAGTTTATGTTTCAACGTAGTGATGTCGGAAACAAAAATGAAGCAAAAATTCCCTGAAATTCTGCATTCATGTGTGATTTGCCTCAAAGGTGGCGACCAACACTGACAGCACCAAGACTGTGGGCAACGCTGTGCTTTACGAGACTGTTCTCACCGTCCTGGACATCAAGTCAGAGAGCGGCCTCAGAGTGAGAGACGGTGGCTCTTCCAGTCACACTTCTGCATGTGGTGGAATGCTCCATATCTAACGCCAGCATCCATGTTTGATCCATAGGTTCTGGCCGTTAACATTCTGGGCAGGTTTCTCTTGAACAGTGACCGAAACATTCGGTAAGTCCCTTTAACCCCCCCATCATCTTAAGTCATCTGAGCTGCCAAAGGGCCAAACTCTTTTCCAGCAGAGCTAATGGCTCTCCTTGAAGCGTGTCCTCTAAAGCCGCCGTCTGTCCTCAGTCTGATCTCTTCGGCTGCATTTACGATGCAGGTCTTGATGCCCAAATCCGATTTCCTGACTATGTCCGATGTTTTTGGCGACCCGCTTACATCATCTTGTAAAAGGGATCCGTATCCGATTTTTGCATTATTTCACACTATACAATGCTGAAACTATCAAACGTAGACGTTCTGAGGACTACGTAGCAGCTTTCCGCCGACCTCATTCGGACTTTTGTGTGACTGTGGTTGTCATGGAAGCAACGCAGCGACGGAAGGAGGCGTTGCCTTGGGCGCTCCTGGATGAGGCAGGCGCACGAGAGGGGATGCGCGGGACAGGAAAAAGGAGGGCTGCTCGGCCGGCTTATGTGCTCTCGCTGAGTTTTGAGCGAGGAAGTATTTGCAGACGTTGTGCTGTACTAACAGTTTGATCCAAGCACAGAAATAAACGGCTTCTAGCCTGTTCCAGAGTTACCGTTTGCGTCCCGACCTGGGCCGGACCGGAAATAACTAAGCCTGAGGCTGAAAGGTAACACGCTGATGGGGCTCCAGCTGTCCTCGAACAGCAACATCAGCGCACAAAAGCACCTTCATAAGTCATGTGATCTCAGTTGGTGGTGTCCTGAGTTGACATCACTGACGTACGACTCGCATTTACTGGGGAATATCCGATTTGTCTGCTTTCATGGCACACGCAAACGCACGTATCCGATTCGTATCCGAATTATTTCCACATATGAATGAGGCCTGATTCCGATCTGAGAAAATTGGAATCCATGCGCTTTTGTCCTGCTTACACGTTCACCGGTCATATCCGATCTGTGCCACATGAGAGGAAAAAATCGGAATTGGGTCACCTGAACCGTGCAGTGTAAATGCGTCCTTTGTTTCAGGTCACGTCTCATTGAATGGCGAGAGTGGAGGGCTGTTGCAGGTTCCTCGATTCTTTGTTGTTGCTTTTACACCGTACAGACTGACAGGTCTTACAGGTTTCCTCCAACAGGCCACTAACTGCTTTATTCCTGTCAGACCTGTCTGGCTGGATATCTGCCCCCACATTAAAGACCCACTCCAATAAAAAATTTTGTATTTAACGCTCTCTTCTCACATTTTTATTTATGTAAAAAACATTAAGATAAAAAATTGCATTTCCAAGTGTTTCTTTATTCAAATCAGTGTGTATCAGGAGCAGATGAAAAAATGCTGGCGACGAGCTCCCTGCTCCGCTCCATTCTGATGCATCCACTTGTAGGCAAATAGATCCATGTACGTCTCTGTTTTCCTCGTCTGAGTTGGCATCAAGCTCAAAACTGTACGGCTGGATAGCTCCAATATTGCTCGGCATTTTTGTTGCACAGCTAATGTTAGGTTGGAGGTGTGAGGGGCTGTAAGCTAGCAGGAAGTGTCTGTAAACACGGCGCCAACGGTCCTGCCCACAACTCAGAAGCGAATTCCTAATGAACTACTGCAGCTGCAGATGAACTCTTACTAGAGAAGAGGATAGAGTTTTGATCATTTACGTCTGTGTTTTTTATCTCCATAAAAATGAAAGTGTTCTGTTTTTGTCGCTTTTTTCTGCGTAACTTCAGGTACATTGCCATGACTTCCCTTCAGAAGATCGTTGGAACGGACCACAATGCAGTGCAGCGCCACCGGGGAACTATAGTAGACTGCCTGAAGGACCAGGATGCATCTGTCAAGCGGTAACTCTCCCCTCATGCAGTCTGTTTTGGCATAGATGATATCTTAAACTACAAAGGCCCCTTTTGTGTAACTAAAACATCTAAAAACTGAAGGGCCAAATTTAATTTTAACAATAAAAACCTTTTCATTCCTTTTTTTTTCTGGAGTGTTGCAGATTGAAACTTGCTTTGAAGAAAAAAGTTTCACAGAAATCATTCTGTGTCACTCAAGGTCACATTTGCACAGGGTGAACATCTGTTCATTAGGACTGTAGGTGGGATTGGTTCATTTAATTAGCACCTTGAATCTTTCGCTCCCATCCGTTTAGGCGGGCCTTGGAGCTCTCCTTGGCTCTGGTGTCAGCCTCCAACATCCGCTCCATGATAAAGGAACTCCTCCTCTTCCTTTCCTCCTGTCCTCCTGAGCTCAAGGCTCAAGCTACCAGCGGCATCTTTATTGCTGCTGAGAGGTAATATTCACCTATTAAATGTATTCTTTTTGTCACGTCGGGTGTAAATGGGACTCAGCTGTTGTATTGAGGCTGGAACAGTGGTGCACACTCACCTCACCGCACGCAGCCACATCCCTCACTGTGTCTCCGTGAATGGACGTTTGTGTTTGTGTGACACACTGCTTAATGGCTTCACACATCTGCCCGTGTGTGTGAGTGGGAAAGCAGTCACGGGGTGCAGTAACTTTTGCAGAATGCCACTTATGCACTGCTCAGCTGGCTGTGTGTGTCTCTGCCTCTGTCAGGTATGCACCCTCCAAGCGCTGGCACATAGACACCATCCTGCATGTCCTCACTACGGTAAATACAAACTGAGCCACTCACATCCTCTGGGTTCCTCACAGAGACTCACCAACTCCTCTGGTTCGAAAAAAGAAAACGCATGATTACTTTATGTATTATTTCTGGAGACAGTAACATGTTTTGCAACGTCAAAATGAAAAATCAAGATCTAACAATCGTCGTTGCTAACCAAAACGGCACAGCCGGAGTTTCAAACCAAAGGGGGTTCCTTCACCAATGCATGGGGTCACAAAGCTACGCCCTTTTGTTTTTCTTGTACTCTCTTCAATGTTTCCTCTCTGGTGTGAATCATGTGACATGTCGCAGTTTACGCAGATCCAATAATGTTATTTATGAACCCCAATCCGTTTCCTCAGACAATCCTCCCTCTTCAAACAAGAGCTAATCCAAGCTTTGGTTTGGATAAACTCCACCTATCAAAAAAGAAAATCCGGTGCAGTTCAAGGTGGTGTGAAATCAAAAACGGTGGTTCTTTTAGCTCTGTGGTCGTCACTGTTAGTGGGACGGGACGCCACACAACCCTGGCTTTTCTAGAACTAGCTAAAAAATGGAGAAAGCTGACATTTTTTAGAACATAACCAGTAATGAGACCTTTTTTCCAGCTTTATTCCATCAAAAATATTCTAGTAATTTGGTTATATTCTTAAAAGTGGGCAATCATTTCTGCCAAAGTGGCCTTAAAACTCTAATACTTTCAAAGAATTACCTATATTCAACTTTAAAGTAATATTACAGTATTTTCAGTGCATATAAACTTTTACATCTAATCTTATTTTGCCTTCAATATGTTGACTTGTTAACCAAATGTCACTTTTTAGCTTTAAAGGCCCACTCCGATCATGTTCATAGTGGGTTTTTAAAATTATGATTGTGCCGTTTTTAGCCCAAATCAAAATACCTGTGTCGGTCTCTGGGACATAGTTTCTGCAGAGCGGCAGTAGTTCATTAGAAGTTCGCCTCCAGGAGTCAGAATGGAGTGGGGAAGGGAGCTTGTAGCTTGCCGTAGTAACTAGTATGTCTTTTTTCAGCCCCCTTTTTTTTTTTTTTTGTCTGATCCTGATTCATAATGATCTGATTAAAGAAATACATAGATGATCTTCAGATGAATTTTTCTTCATCTATGTTCTTCAAAATCGGAAAAAGGCCACAAGAACAGGTTAAAAACACAGAAGTGGGTTTTTTAAGAAAGCTCGAGCTAACATGCTAATGCACTAAACCGTTTGAAAGACACCATTTTTGCTATCACCAACAGAGACTACTTTATTTATAAAGTTTATAACGAACCTTCTTTTTTTCTTCTAAAATAATCTGCATTATCATGAAGGAGAGCTATTATTAAACTCTGGATTATCTTTCAGACTGGAAAAAGTCTTGATCATCTGACTTTCTGGGGTTTTAAACCCTCTGTAAATATTTAACGCTCCTAACATTAGATTCCATTCAGGTAGACGTGCAGACACCGCTCAGCCCTTCATACGTCATCTCTCTCTCTCAGATCCTTTCAATTTACTTTTTTGTAAGATAAGTAGGAGCATGTGATGAGATGTAATACAAAGGTATTAAAAAAAAAGTTTTTAAAGTAGTTTTTTTATATAAGCTAAAACGTTTAGATCACTGATGCTGTTCAAAATAGAGCAATGAAAATACTAGAACCAGATTACATGTAAATATCTAGCTCTATAGATTAATGTCCTCAACTTTATACAAGTTTGTTGTCATTTAAGCTAAAATCTGTCTTCCTAGAAATGGATTCATTTAATTTCTTAAGGAAAATAACGTGTTGACCCACATATTCGGTCTTATCTAACGGCATTTGTGCTATTCCCGTTCCGCCAGGCAGGGGGCGACGTGAGAGATGAAACCGTACCCAACCTGATTCATCTCATTACCAATGCCTCAGAGCTGCACTGTTACACTGTCCACAAGCTGTACCGGGCTCTGCTGACTGACATCTCTCAGGTCTGTATGCAGGTCGCCTGCCCGTCCAGAGGGTCCAAACAACCGTTTAAATGACTCTGTGTTGGAAGCACAGAGCAGCAGGCTGTTGGTAGAAGGGGGATTTTGGGATATAAGAACTGTTTAGTTCTAAACACAACTTTTGTTCGCACAGCAATCCCTGGTGCAGGTGGCGTGCTGGTGTATCGGAGAGTACGGGGACCTGCTGCTGAAAGGAGAGTGCCAGGAAACCGAACCTGTGCAGGCAAGTGGGGCAAACCCGACTGTTTAGAATTTCTGCTTGTAAGTTAGTCAAATGCAAACAAAATAGCAGTGATGGTAAAAGTCAAAAGAAAAAAGGTTTTTACTAACCATTTGTTGATCAGGTGTCGGAGGACGATGTCCTGGACGCCTTGGAAACAGTTCTTCAGTCGCACATGTCGTCCTCAGCGACCAGAGGCTTTGCTCTCACCGCCACCATGAAACTGAGCACACGTATCACTGACAACGTGGAGTGAGAAAATCCTTTCATCGTTGCCAATTTCAATTTAGACTCAACTTGTGGCATCACGTGAATTTGGAGCTGATGAGTAAAGGGGTCTTTGTTCTCTATACGGCAGCCGGATCCGGAGCATCGTGAGCATCTACGGGAGCTGCATAGACGTGGAGCTCCAACAGAGAGCAGTTGAATACAATGCACTCTTCAAAAAATACGACCACATGAGGTAGACGGGTCTACCTTTGCTTTCTTGAAAAATTAAAGGGAGTTTTTGGCCTCAAAAAGGCCTTTTCCAGTTTGAAAACGTTTTTTTTAAAAGCTCTTTTATTTGTAGGGCAGCGGTGCTAGAGAGGATGCCTCTGATTGAGAAAAACAACTCAGGAAATACCAACGGGGAGGCCACCAGGGAGACCCTCACTGAGACAAACTCCTCCAAAGTTGCACAGGAAGAGCGAGTGCCGCCGCCGCCACAGCAGCCCGCCAAACAGGTGCAGCTATCGCACTCAAGGAGGCGATGCACACTCTGTCTATTCACATGTGTTTGTGAGCATCAAACCATGTTCCTACTTACTTGTTTTGTGCTTCTTCTCAGACGTATGATCTATTAGATTTACTTGGAGGCGCTTCGGAGCCGCTCCAGCAAAGCCCTGCAGCGCAGACCCTCCCCATCATCACATCCAGCTCTGCTGGAGGAGACCTGCTGGATCTGTTGGGCGGACTGGAGCCCACCCCAGCTCCCGTCACACCGGGTCTGTCCTACAGACACACACAGTACCTTAGAAAGAAGTCAAAAATTCAGACTTTGCTTAGATACGCTAAAAAAATCTCCCTGTGGCATAAAAAATGGTCTTTCCAAGAATTCTCGTATCAATAAAAAACATTTTGTGTTCTCAAAACCTAGATTATTTTGCAATTGAAAAACTTTCTTAATGAGAATTCTTTTCTTGTAAGACAATTGTTCTGGAAACGAGAGCCTTTTACTTTCTTAAGATTCAGTTTTTGCTGTCGAGCTGTTTTTGACTGCAGTAATAGTTGATTAAATTATAATTTGACATTAAATATTTTTTCCAATTTCTTTTCAAAACCTATTTTATTAGGTAATGATTAACAAATTTCACACAACCAGTGAAAAAAAAACTGATTATAAGTGGAAATGTTATTAATCAAATTGTAATTTGTCATAATAAAAATAACAGAAATCTATTTTTTGCTGTAATAATAAAAAGCATAACTTCAAAGGGAAAAATGGATATGATAAACTGATTTGAAAATTAATCACTAGATATTTTTACACCTATCCCTACAAACAAGAACAAAAGATAATGCTGGACCTAAAAAGGAATATTGTTTCTGTTTAGAGAGGGAAAAAAAGGTTTTGACGGTCAGTTCTTGAGATTTTTGAGTGGGTTTTGTTATCTAACTTTGTCTACACTTTTCCACAGCTCCCTCAGCGACTGTGTATGAGAAAGATGGCGTGACTTTGACACTAAGTTGTGAGCAGCAGTCAGACTCCTCCTTGGCTGTTACGCTCACAGCCACCAACGCCTCCCAGTCAGACATCAGCGGCTTCACCCTGCAGGCCGCAGTGCCCAAGGTCGGTTTCACCCTGAACTGGAACTTCCTCCCACTGGTTCTTAAATTCACTTTCTCAGAAAAATCCCCAAATCTGTTGTTTTTGCCAAAAACTGCCAGTACGAGAGCAAATGTTCTGATCAGACGAAAAACCAAATAACAGTCTGTGGTTTTATAAACACAAACCTGATTAAGAGGAAATTTACATTTTATTCTTCACGTCCACGTTTAAACAAAATGAATCTAAAAGTAAAGGATCTTGTTTTTTCCAGAAGCTTTAGCTCCAGTGTTGACATTCTTTCGACTACCATAACTCTTTAGTCGTTTTAATTCCAGCAAATTCTGAAGGGACTTTGTAAAGTAATGTGTTGCAAAGTCGGCACGAAAAGCTGCTTTTTGCCGCATCAGATTCACGTTGATTGTGTGAGCGGTCAAAGATTTACAGTAGATCAAAGAGCGTGTGTAATTTCCGTGTTGCTGGCGACAGAGCCGGTGCTAAAGGGTTAAAAAAGATGGATCATTTTTGGCTATTTGTGGACCCCAGCGGGCTATAATAGCAATGTTACATTGCAGAATTAAAACAAATGATAAATTTGCTTCAAGAAAAAAGAAAAAAGCTTTGATCCGATTTTGAAGAATGAGTGAACCCCTGAAGTACTAGAACTATCAAGTAAACAAATGTTTGTACTGTTAAGTTAGTTTTGGAGAGAACTTTTTAGGAAAAGTAGGCAAACAGACAGATTTTCTTTGACATGGGAAATCAGGGTTGGATTCCCAGGGGGCGTGATGAGCTTCGTCCAGCGTGTGTCTCCCTGTGCCGGTCCCCAGCCCGGATAAAATCCAGGGTTGTGTCAGGAAGGGCATTTGGGGTAAATCAGTGATTCGCTGTTGCAACCCCTGAAGGGATATTCCAAAAGGTGAACAACAATGTCGCGCTTAAAAAGATGAGCTTACTTTTTGTTTTTTTTAATGAATCAAATTAACCCTATTTTTTATTCGCCCTCCAGAGTGTGCAGTTAAACATGAATGCCCCCAGCAGGGACTCTCTGCCTGCACAAGGTGCAGCTCAACTGACCCAGTTGGTGATGCTTAACAACCCAAACAAGGTGGGTGTGACGCACGACAACACACAAAGCTGCCATTTAAAGATGATCGCTTACGGAAAAAATGTTGCAATTTTCTGTGAACTGTTATTTTTTTTTGGTCTAATACACTTGGTATAGTTCAATGATGCCAATCACAAATAAAGGATCCTGTATTCCCCTGCGTTTACATCCCATCATACCTTTCAGGTTAATCTGAAAATGAGGATCCGCATCTCGTACACCAGGCAAGGATCGGCCTTTCAGGATATGGTTCAGGTCGACTCCCTTCCCGGACTCGGCGCCGCCGGTCACACTTAGAAAGAAAGCGCACCCGGTTTGGGTTTTGAGATCCCTGCATCAAGACGTCATCTGGTCTTTAGCATGTCTCAAATTGGATAGGTGCAAACTCAGAGGAATAACAGCCTATGACTTGTCTTTTTGTTTTGTTTTTTAAAGCCAAAACTTAAAATCACTGTGTGACAAACCCAGATCACTCCATCGTGTGCGTGGAATGAATCCTTCTCTGCATGACTCTGTGTGTCTTTCATGTCATTTTAGCCTTTTCTCTTTTCAGCTGCATCAAATTAGCATTATTTCTAACGCTTGTGGTCATCTGTTTGACCCACTTTTAACTCCTGCACACGTTTGATTAACGCCCAAATGGTTCCAGGCTACAAAACGACTCCATACCAGCATACCTCCGCCATCTTGTTTTTCTGTTAACGTCCTACCTTTTTGTTTACCATTATAAACACTCCTATTTTGTCCTCACCCACTACATTTCTGTGGATTCTTTATATTGACAGTATGCACAAGAAATCTGAAGGCATCTCTGCCAAGTCTGAGAAATCGGGCTTTGTGAAGAATGTTTTTTTCTTTTCCACAGAAAACAGTATGGAGAACCGGATATTTTTCTACTCATCTACAGTAGAATCTCTGCATCTTGTTATAACAGGACACTCAGGAATTAAAGAGCCTAATATAATAGTAATACATTATTTTATTCGATATAAAAAGCCACTTTTCAAGATCTCTACTAAGAAAAAATTTCAAAACTAACCTCAATGTGTTCTTTTAAAGAAGGTTGTTTTTAAAAGTCTTTATTTGTTCTTTGATTTCTGCATAAATATGACTGGAAATAACTTATTTTATTTGGGAAGACAACATAAAAGGCCAAGATGCCACAAAAATATTGTTTTTTTGGGGGGCTTTATAAGCCATTTTGAAGTCAACTTTAGAAGCTTGCTAGAAAATTCCAGCTTCTTAAAACATTTTTTTTAAATGTTCTACTTCTATTTGACGATCTTTGAATTTGAATGAACTGTGTTGTAATTTGTCTAAATTTTGTATTTTTCATTTACTTTAAGCAATCTCCGATCCGCCGTGTTTTTCTGTTTAATCCAGACATCGATTTACCACAATCTACTTTTTTCCATTTGAACACAAAAAAGGTGAGTTTTAAAGTCATATTGATGCAGAAAGGGGACAAAATATCACTGATTTTGACTTTAAAGCACCATGCTTCTTGTCTAGCTTTAACATATTTTCAATGTAAGGAAAAACATTTTTTTTAGAGCCAATAACAAATGTTTGTGAAGCACTCCCTTTAAACTCCCTGAACTTCTTTGCCTATTTTTTTTAACTGTCTTTTCACTTCTAAGAGTAGAAAACACAAACAACCCAGCCTGCACTCGTGTATTTATCAGTGAATCCATTGCACTATAATTTATTTGGTGAAGGATTTGAATGGTGATTGTATATGAAGCTTTCATTTGGATCAAGCTGGTGTTTGACCTCATTAGTTTTTTCTTTCCTGTGCCTTTTCTTACTTTATGAAAAAGAAATATTGCCTCCCTGGCCAAATAAAAAGTCAGCTTGTTTTAACTCTTTGTGCCATCCTAGGTACTTTAACATTGGGAGTGGGGTCAACTGGACCCCACAAGAACCTTTTTTCTTCAATGATTTGTGATCTTCACTGGTGTCCATGGATTAAATGAAATCCTCTCCACCTTTATCCACGTGTGTCACGGTAGGGAGAACACGTCAATGTAAAGATGGGGTCAACTGGACCCCACAAGAACCTTTTTTCTTCAATGATTTGTGATCTTCACTGGTGTCCATGGATTAAATGAAATCCTCTCCACCTTTATCCACGTGTGTCACGGTAGGGAGAACACGTCAATGTAAAGATGGGGTCATCTGGACCCCACAAGACAGCACAAGGGTTAAAACTACAGCGTCATTATTTTTATAATTATCTTTTATCCAAACGGGACTCTTATCTGTGAAAAAGAGATGTCATGGTCCTCAAACCACTTTCACTTTTGAACCTGATCAAACCTGCAAATCATGTTTGGACCATTTGTTGACTAAGCTACACAAACCAGGTTATTGATTTTATTGTAAAATGTATGGAAGCACAAGTAGTTACAGATTTACTGAATAAAGATTTTATGCAAAGCAGTCTTAAGTTGAAGAAGTTTCACAAATATGTTCACAAAACCACTTTTACTTTTTTTTTTTTTAGAAACAGGATACATGTCAATCGACCTGACTTTTTTTTGCATTGACTTCACTACTTTAATGTAAAGAAAAGACCGGAGAGAATTTACTGTCAGCTGTTTGGCTTGTCTTTTGAAGATTCTCTTTTCTAATAAAGAAAATACATCTACAAACAACTGAGTGACTTTATTTACTAGAGAACAAAACTTAAGTGAGCTTTAGGATTTATTCACAAAAAGAAACTAACAAAGCAAAGCTTTCTGGGTGTTTTTTCCTCCTCTGGATACATTGGCACGAAGAAAGCAAATTCAAATATTTTCTTTTGAGTGCCAAAGCGGTGGCAATTGGCGGGTCTCATGACCACAAGAGGTGCGTGCTGCAGTAGTGGGTTGTTGATCCTCCCCTTAGTGCCAACACAAGATGGAGCACCGACCCCCCCTGGATCTTGTAGTCAGCGGCGGTCTTCTCGTCATTCCTGGGAAGACATTCAAGATGATTAATATGGTGGCAAGAGAAGGGCCAGGAAAGATTTTGGGAACAGCAGAGGAACGTACATCTGCTTCCCACTGTAGATGAGCCTTTGCTGCTGCGGAGGGATCCCTTCCTTCTCCTCCACCCTTTCTTTAATTCTCTCCACCTGATGCACAGTAAGAAACTTGAATGCACAAACCCCCCCACATCGCCATATTGCTGTCCCCTTAGAGGATGTCCTTCACGTTTGTATCATGTTTAAATATATGCGGCAGCAGTACTCAAAAGAATATTTATTCCAGTTATGATGGGATGTCAAGGTATTATAATTTCAAATTAAAGTGGCTAAAACATTAAATCAAAACAAGATGTGTGTAAAAAAAGAAAAGTGTGAACAAAATGTACATTTTTTGTTGTGTTAAGTGTTCTAATTCGCTGGCTGTCAACATGAAGACTAAACAGGACATTATCTTTTTTAATACCTTTACCTTGTCTGTAGGCTCAATGTCGATCTCAATTTCTTTTCCAGTAAGGGTCTAAAACAAAAAAATAAAAGCTTTCAAACCTTTTTTATTATTATTACAACAAACTCTACAACAAAAAAGTATTTGCATCAAATTATCAAGACGATTAAATTTTTTTTCTTCTAATTTCGGTAATATTTTTGCTAGATTGTGTCTTCTTAGTCATATTCTGAACTAAATTCAATTCAAGCAGCTGATATCTGAGACTTTTGCTATTATCTTTCCCCCTGTAGTCCTTTTAATTCCACGAGCTTCACTTCTGATGCGACTATTTTCCATTCATTTTTGAATATGAACATCTTTAACAGTAAAGTCTCTGTTTATCTTAATGGATTTCTGAATCACATATTTACCAAAATTTCAGTTTGGTTAATTGATCACAGAAATATATCAAAGCCAGGTATTTTTAGGTGCAGAAAGTGGAAAATATCTCACAGTGAATCATGCAAATGCATGGGTATGTATAGCACTTTCTTAATTACGTTTCTGCGTATGAACAGCTACAAAAATTGATTTATGAATTGACAAAATAAATTAAGAAGCATTATGTGACAGTAACTTAATGAAGACATGATAACGTTCATTTAAAGCTAACTAACTCGTTTGTTTTGAATAAGGTTGAATAATTGAATCAACCTATTTAGAGGACAATAAACGCCACAAACTCTTGAGATTGTACAAAAATACTCTCTGATCAGAACAAAAGTACGCAAATAGATACTAGTAAACCAATTACAGAATATACATTTACTAAATCGAAGTGTGATAGTAGAACCTGAGCGGCCCAGACTGAAAAAAAGGCGGACCAATACTTGTACAAACACCGCAGAAGATTTTGTTATGTTTTTATAAATTAAAGTTTTACCTTAACTTTGATCAACATGATGAAAACGAAATGTGCTACACTTCAAAAGGGTATATAATGTCTAGGAAATAAAACTATACGAAATTAGCACATCACACCGCAACTTCGGCTAACCGGACAAGACTTCCTGTGTAGCATGCCAAGACTCCGGGTACAACAATGTTGCAACAGAAAGGTTCCGGTTGAATCACAACAATTCCTCTCAAATCAGAACACAACATCTCACGGTGTACTAAAATAAACTCTAGGGGGCATAAATAAAACAAGTTAATAAAATAAAATAAAAAACTTCGTTATTAAATCAGGTATTAAAATAAATATGGAATTGGAATTGTGAATATTGCAAAGCTATTTGTTGCCACTAAATTTGAAATTAATTTTTTAGATAACGTTTTTTTTTTATCCTTGCTTATGTCTAGTTTAGTAGAAAAAAGCCCCATAGAAATGACTAATATAATATTATATAATATAATGATAAAGTGCAAGATATTATATGGCCACGGTATCTTGTTTGCAGCCAATTTTTGAACCATATTTCTTAAGCTCAGACGTGGATACTAAATTATATTAATAAAAATGTGTACAATTTAGTAGCTTACAATTAGCATCTAACACACTGATGGAAAAAAATGAATAAGAAAAGTAATATAAAACAAGTTATGATTGTGCATTTTAAAAAGTAAAGAAAACCCAGATGCAGGTATGTCAGATATCTTTTTTGGGGAAAACAACTGTGATGGATTGAAGACAAAATGTGTGATCATAGGATGTACCTTGATGGAAGTCTACAAAAGCAAAAGCACATGATTGCTGTAGATAGTTTTTAATCTTGCGGAATAACAAGAAAAATGCATCAAAAAATGTTTCTTTTTTTGCCCCCTCTTACATATGACTTAAAAATACATATTTATGTATTCTTTTTAGTGAGTGAAGGATTTTGTGAATGATTTTGTGTTGATTATTAAAATAAGGAAGAAATAAAAAGAGAGTGAAAATAATGTTTCCTCTTTTTTTTTTCTGAGACACTGAGCATGGGTCATTACATGCAGCATTTCCTTCCTGCCTTGACCTGCACAGGTGTTAATCATTTAGGTTTTAGGGAGTACTATAAGATTCATTCATTCCAGTCTGTTCTGAATCAGCTAGTCATGGGGACTTGCATTTACCTTGGAGCTGTGATCCTTGCTGTTTTTATTGCAGCTGGTGCTGAGCCAGGTATTCCCTTTTAGTTCAAGGATCTTCAAATTGTGTTTAACGGATTTTCTTTTAACTACCAATTTTCTCTTTGTATTCTAGATATTAAAGTTGTCTGTGCAAGAGACTCTGTGAAAGTTAAATGGAGGGTTTCTTCTCCCTTTGTGCCGTATGCTGCTCGTCTTTTCCTAGGAAGTTGCATGCCATCCAAGTGGCAACTTCTACCCTCTGGTGATGGGGAGGCATTTTTTGACTACAAGTTCTCTGAATGCAAATTTACTAAACAGGTAATGATTTGACAAAATTGCCTTGGCATGTGCCCCTCCCTCTTGTAACCACTTTTTCTTTTGCAGATAAAAGGAAAAAATGTAGTTTATAGGAATGAACTCAGCTTCAGGCCACAAGCAAAGGGAAGGCCCGTTGTTTTTAAGCAGCCAATTGAATGTGTCTATAAGAGGTATGGTTTCCAAGCTAATTGCAAATGCACTAATATCATTAATAAATGACTTCTTTATTTTTTCCCCTCCCAGGCCTGAGGGTTGGATTCCTCCATTCTTGAATCCTGGATCTGGTGTGTCTGAGGGTCACAGTAATCTGGTTTTTCACATGGCGCTGCTCAATGGTGGGGTTTTTTTTTTGTTTTAACTTTACCAAAAGTTTAACTACCGAAATTTGGTTCTAATTGTTGCTCACTTCTTCAAAGAACAACTAACCGGTGTGGCAAAGACAAATGTGATCCCCTTGGGTTCATTCATGCCTATATGGGCAGCAGTGGAGCAGAAGTCCCATCAGCCACTTCTGCTGCTCATGGATGAATGTGTTGCAGCCACCACACCAAAACTGGATCCTGGCAGCCAGGTTCACCAAATTGTTGGAAATCACGGGTGGGCCTTGAACTAATCATTTGAACAACAATGTTCAGACTGGGAATTAACAAAGTCGCATTGTCACCAGTTGTCTCCTTGAAAGCAAACGAGGGAGTGCAGTGTTCCTTCCACGGTACCATTCATCTGCCATTATCCTTTACATTCAGGCCTTCAACTTTGGACTTGGTGATGAGGCAAGTCTCTATTCTCTGACATTTGGACTCTTGACTTCATAGATTTTAATGGAAGCTTTTTGTTTAGGTCTACATCCACTGTAATCTGGTTGTATGGGATGAGGGTGCTCTTGGCCAGAGTAGAAAAGCTTGCCATGTAAAAGACCATGGAAGGTAACTTGAACTTGCAACATTACTAGAAGGCCATGAAACTAGTGACTCAATGTTTTTGGGACATTTTATATTTTAAAAAGCACTGTAAGTCATAACTCCCTCTGCCAACTTAATTACAGTTGGGAACTGCTTGATGATCCATCACGAAGCTCTGTCTGTAGCTGCTGTGACTCAGTCTGCAGTTCAAAGGCCAAAAGATCAGTCGGCGGTAAGGAATTTGGAACCTCTAAATTTAAAAGGTTCATGAATGAATTCACTGACTTAATTTCCAGAGTCTGGTACATCAGGCTACAACACAGTGTTGGGACCATTGGTGATAAAAGACCTGTCTGCTGCATCTAATGCTACACTAGTTGGATCTCTCCCTGGAAGTGAGTATCTAAATTGCCAGCAACTCAACCTGAAGTTTTCTAAGCATGTCTGTCTCAACAGGAAGTCTGTAGCGGCTGAACACGTGAAGGAAAAGTCTCTGTCGGAGTGAAATTTCAGCTGTAGTCTGTATGCTTTAATCCAAATAAAGTTTCTTTAAATCTTTATTGTGGTGGTTCAATCTCGTCACTCAAAAGGTCTAAAACGTGATGCAAGACTGACTCATTGAAACTGAAATGGGAATGGCGTGGCATAAAGGGAGCATTTGAAGTAAGATTAGGGGAAAACTCTGCATATCTGACATGCTAAACATGTATCGCTGCCACAAGGACTAGCAGTAAATTCCCCAGCTGACATAAATATGTACTTCTCTCATACATCTGAGTTTCATTTCGGGGCTGGGTAAAATGACCCAGCTGTGAGGTTAAAACTCAAATTAAAGATGGTTTGAAAGAATTCACTCCTTTTCTAAGGAAAGAATATGTAAACCTGTAACTAAAGGAAGCTTTACTGTACAGTTTTTTTTTTTTTGTTTTAAACATGACAAATCTTGTCAAAAGCATATTTGAAGGCTAAATGTACCCACTAATCTTTGACTTAAAATCTTAAGTAAATATTGCATATTAATGGCTTGGCTTTATCTATTCACTCATTCAAAATTGATAACAGCTGTCCTGGGGCAAACAGAGGCGTGGCTGCCAGTTTGCACCTACAATCACTGGGACATATGAATTCATACACTAAGAGCCACACTGGAGGCAAGGAGGGGGTGACGTGTCTTGCCCAAAGACTCAAAAGTTGAGGGATTGAGCCGACTGCCTGAGCCATTGCCTCCCACTTGGTTCATTGTGTGGTGTATTTAGCTAGAGACATTTTTAGCAGTTTCTGTTTCAAGCACACTGTGCTGTATATAAAGTACTACTACACAATGGACCAAAACATAAGCTGAAATAGGCTATCAGAATGTTAAATGGCATATAAGCCTACACTGTCACTGTCACTATAACCACCAGGAGCATCTTCCAATCAGAAGTTGACCGCTCAACCTCTGCACCACAGCTGCCCCAAGTTTTGCGATGTCCAATGATTTAATACACTTTGGATGTGTGGATCTGATCAACTGCAATTTTGGGTGTTTGGCACTTATTCCAAGTAGTAAAATACTGTTCATTTATAGCATCCTCAAAATCCATTTAAGCATTGAGGGAGCTTGATTGAAACATTGATTAAAGATTCTCTCATTAGTATGTCATGGTTATACAGGCTGAAACTGAAACTGGGGCGGCAGTGGCTCAGGTGGTAGAGCAGGCCGTCCAATGACCAAAGGGTCGGCGGCTAGATCCACGCTCCCCCCTGCCAACTGACGTGTCTTTGGGCAAGACACTTCACCCTCCTTGCCTCCAGTACGGCTCCACTGGTGTGTGAATGTGCATGAATGTCCCAGTGATGGTCAGAGGGGTCGTAGGCGCAAACTGGCAGCCACGCCTCTGTCAGTCTGCCCCAGGGCAGCTGAAGCTTCATCAGTAGCTACCATCACCAAGTATGAATGAGGAATGAATGAATAATGGACACATTGTAAGCGCTTTGAGCAACAAGAAAAAGCACAGATAAATCTAATCCATTATTATTATTATCCTCTGTCCTCTCATAAATGCGGTCAAAGCAAAACAATATGCTCCCATAACTGCTTGAAATTTCAGAGCATAAAACTTCACACTAAACTCCCAGTAGTTGTCACACACTTAGGTGAATGACATTTGTTTTCCACATTTGACCGATCCCCTGGGGAAGCAGTGAGCTGCTGAGACTCGGGAGCCATTTGGTGGTTTAACCCCCCAATCCAACCCCTTAATAATGCGTGTCAAGCAGGGAGTTATTGGGTCCCATATGACTCAGCCTGGATTTGAACTCAGGACACTCTAACACACACCACTGAGCTGATAAACTTCTTCCTTTTGTGGTTTAATGGCAGAAGGCACCAATGACAAGGTGCAATACTGCCACCTACTGTGTTAGAGTGTAAGTCGGAGTGGGAGACTACCTAACTCAGGGGACCCCAAATCCAGGCCTTGGGGGCCATTGTCCTACATGTGTTCCAACCAACCTGCTATTGAAGCTTCTTACTGGCTAAACACACCTGATCCAGGTAATCAACAGCAAATAAGGCAGGCTTTCTGGAAAACCAGCAGGACACCAGCCCTCGAGGCCTGGATTTGGGGGACCCCTGACCTAACTAGTATGTAAAAAAAATATATATATATTCTCCTCAACATTCCAGTTCTCCTCAAAAAACAGTAACGACTCAGTTGAAACTCTGCTCCCCTCCCAAAAGCCTCCTCAAACTCCTCTGGCAACCGTACTCTTTGCTCCAGCTGCCGCCTTTCTTCCCCCTACAATTCACAGTGACACAAAATGTGCTCCAGTGATTCTTCCCCTTTCCTGCAATCACACAGACCAGTCGGATGTTTCCCCAGTTACTGTATTATATCATTTAAACCCGTGTGTCCTATCCTCAATTGGGATATTATTATTTGATCTCTGGTGTTTGTCCTTAGATGCACACCCTTCCCTACTTTGTCTTGTATATTGAATAATGTCATCCTTTCCTCTCTCGTGCTCATTGCTTCTGCCAGTTTTCCATAATAGACCTAATCTTCTTTCTCTTTCGGCTTTTCCCATCAGGGGTCGCCACAGCGAATCATCCTTTTCCACCTCACTCTATCATGAACATCTTCTACCCTAACGTTAGCCAACTTCATGTCCTCTGTTAAGACATCCATATTTCTCCTCTTTGGCCGTCCTCTTGCCCTCCGGCCAGGCAGCTCCATCTCCAACATCCTTCTACCAATATATCCACTATCCCTCCTCTGAACATGTCCAAACCATCTCAGTCTGGCTTCTCTGACTTTGTCGCTAACACAGGCAACGTGAGCCGTCCCTCTGATGTACTCGTTCCTTATCCTGTCTAACCTGGTCACTCCTAAGGAGAACCTCAACATCTTCATCTCCGCTACCTCCATCTCAGCCTCTTGTCTCTGTCTCACTGCTACCGTCTCTAACCCATAGAGCAGAGCTGGTCTCACCACTGTCTTGTACACCTTTCCTTTGAGTCTTGCTGGCACTCTTCTGTCACACAACACTCCTGACACTTTCCTCCAACCGCTCCAACCTCATAATAGACCTAATAATTGTCCTAACTTCTTTTCTTTCTAATGGAATTTCTACCTCCACACCCGTTTCAGCGCTTTGTCAGAAAATCCGCCATTTTATTTCCCTCCACTCTCCTATGTGCTGGTACCCACATAGATCTGATACTGATCTTAACTTCAAGTTCTCAATTGGTTTTCCATTTAAGCACCTAATTTACCATGCTCACTCTAAAGCCCTGCATTTGATAACATCCTTCAGCAATGTTTGAAAAAAAATTCAGAAATTCTGCTGTACATTCTAAATGTTTAATTTTCAAAACACTTTTTTGTGTCATTTGATTCTTGCAGCATAAAATATTGGAAACCCAAACACCATAAGCATAATTTGTTTTTGAGTTGCCCTGACCAAAAAGATAGCTGAAGACCTTGATGCAGACCACCTGCGATTATTGAACACACACACCAGGTGGAGGTCATTCCTTTGATTGACTTGTGCCAGTCAGATGGAATAAAACTGCGTCCTGAGCTGCAATCCAGTATCAAGTCACAATGGCTTTCATCTGGGATTTGGCAATGTGGTTCTGTTTGGGGGCTGTTATGGCAGTGAATGCAGGTAAAGTATTTTTGTAATTTAGTTAGCAATTGTAGTTTAAGCTTTACTGAGGCATTGGCTAAACCTTTTTTTTTTTTTTTTTTTTTTCCATGTGTTTTTAGAGCTGAGGACGGACTGCAGGCCTGACTACATGTCACTAGTTTGGACTGACAGCCGGTTGCAGGCTGATCCTTCCCTGTTTCGTCTTGGTAGCTGCTTTCCTGCGACTATCAGCCCCCGGGAGGTGGCTTTTAGCGTGACATATGATGACTGTAACTTCAGGAGACTTGTAAGTACTTCAATCTTAAGCATATAAATTTGTTTCTTGCCTTATGACACTTGGGTTTTCTTAAAGGTAACTGGAAATGAGCTTAACTACACCAATGACCTCATCTACACATCTTCTCCTGACTCGTATGTCAACCCTTTTAGTCTCCCGGTTGTCTGCTCATTTGAGAGGTTGGTATTTAGTCTGTAGTATAATCTTTTTCTAGAGAATTGCCATAATCACTGAGATTACTGTTATCAGGCCCAAGGACTGGTATCCTATGACTTATGACCCAGAGTTTTCCACATATGGTGTAGAAGACTTGGTGTTTCAAGTTGGACTAATGAATGGTAAGTTTGGCTCATTTCATTAGTTCTGGGTGGTGATGGTCCCAACTTCTACTTCTGTGGTTCCAGCTGACTTCACAGGACCCTCTGAGTCAAATGTGTACCCCCTGGGCTCTATGATTTCTGTCATGGCTGCTGTGGACCAGCAAGACCATCAGCCTCTATTGCTGTTTCTTGAAGAGTGTATAGCCTCCACCACACCTGACCTTCACCCTGGAGCTGACTTGTATCCAATAATCACAAATAAAGGGTACTTCTCTTTTTCTTTTATCTATATAAATAACTTTTGTAAACGCTAAATTGCTATTTTTGACCCTAACAGATGCCTGGTGGATAGTAAAGTTTCGCGTTCAAAGTTTGAACCAAGGGAGAAACTGTCTGAGATTCACTTGTCTGTGCAAGCCTTTAAATTTGCTTTGGGACATGAGGTAAATTAATTTCTTGTGCTGTCTGAGTTGGCTTGTTAAGTGTACTGAAGTCTGTTTTTGATCAGGTGTTCATCCACTGCACCCTGGTTGCATGGGATCCAAATGGACTTGATGACACCAAGAAGGCCTGCCACTACAATAAAGATCATGGGTAAAATGATGCTTTATTGCATGCATCAAGACTTACTGAAGTTGACATTTCTATTTCTTAGCTGGGAGTTGCTGGACAACCCTGCATATAATGGCCTTTGTGACTGCTGTGAATCCACCTGCAAGTCAAGAAAAAGAAGGAATCTGTCTGGTAAGTCTCCTTGTTACCACTCAGAAAAAAGTCACTTTTTTTTTTTTACATGCTTTTCTTTTGCAGAAAAGCATGGCTTGGAGAAAAAGGCAGTTGTTGGACCACTCACAATAACGGCCTAAAGTCCTGAACCAGCTTGTGATTTATTTTAAGCTGTAAATCCTTGAAATGACATTAAATAAAATTTGAAAATGACTAGTTTGCCTCAAGACTTGTTTATATCAGCGGTCTGCAACCTGTGGCTCCAGAGCAATACTTTGTGGCTCTCTAACTTTCGAAGTAGCTTAAATTGCACTTTAACTGGACAGTCTTTATCAAAGTTATAGACTTCAGTGTTCAAAGGAAAAAACAGTTGAGTACCCCCACCCCCAAGGGAACTTCTCTGGCTAAATCAGTTTTGAGAAGTCATCTCATTTAAGAGATGGACTTGAGAGCCCCTTTAATCATCAATTGGTAAATTTATAACTTGTAATAAACTTATGCTGTACAGAATTTTGTACTTAACGGTCAAAAAGGTCTTCATCTCCAAAAACAATAACGGCAAACTCTAAAGGCTTTGGGCTGATCAACCCAAATGGCTGTTTAGCTGAAGGGTGCAGATCCATAGTTCTATACATGAAAATGCATAATTTGGCTAAGGAACTTTTTATTTAACTTGTCCTGTCCAACAGCTGGGCAGAAAAGAGCTGAAGGCCTCTTGTGTTGGACATTTTACTTTTACAACAGGGGTTATGAATCTTCTGACCAGAGGTATGTCTGAATAAACCCCTTTTGTAATCGAAGCCAGACTTTTCATTTTAATTTTTGAAATTATTTTGAGTTGGACTGGACAGAAGAGGGATGTTAGGAGGGGGGGAGGGGGATAAAACCGTGAAGCATCATAAAGCAACAAGCTACTGGATGTTTATCATTACAGTAAGGTACAGAGAATACAAATCTCAAAGGGGTGGGGCCTGTCCACACACGCACTCAAATGTCATACACACCGTTAGCTGCAAAAATGTCCCCATGTACACAATAGTGTTCACAAACGCACATTTATGCCTACAAGCCAACTAGTGTGAGATTTCATTCATTCACGCAATTTGTTAGTGCAAAGGTGAGCTAATACCTGTGCTCAGTTGAGTGTTTATGTTTTTCTAAAATGGATGGAATGTGGAAAGCAGGAGGGGGAGCAACCAGCCACACCCAGACCCCCGCCGCGGCAGCCAGAAGCCCCCAACGCCACACCGCAGCAAGCAGGCAGAGAACCGCCCCCGGACGCCCACGCCCACCACCCAGGCCAGGGCCAGCAGGACCGCCGTGAGGCCCCCAGAGCCAGAGAGCAGGGAGGCATGGGGGGAAAGAGAGCGCCGCCCCGGCCCAACCAGGAGAGCAGCCCCCCCCCCCCCCCCCCCCCGCCACGCCGGAAGAACCCAACGCAGGGCCCCACCCGAGAAGGGCACCCACAGCCCCAGACGAGCACCCCCTCACCACCCAGGAGTTCTGGGCATCCCCCCGCCCCAACCCCAGGTACGAGCCAGGACACCCCCCCCCCCCCCCCCCCCCCAAGGGAGACCTGCTCCACGCTCCAGGCAGCCACCCACCAGGGCCACAGATGGTCCAGAAAGGTGCAAGACAGGGGCCAGCCGCCCCCGCCCAGGAGAGGGGCACCCCAGAGAGAAGGGGGGGCCCACAAGGGCTGTTGTAGACATGGCCCGACCAGGCTCGGCCACAGATGGAAATTGGCGAGGCCCAGCACCCGGCGGCAAGGACCAGAACCCACCCCGCAGGGACACAGACACCCCCGGCTCAGGTGTAATATGATCCCCGGTTTCTGGGCTTGCCAGAAAGCTCAGGAAACCGGAACCCAGGGGACACGGCCGCCGCTGCCAAGGGCCCCGCATGCCCCACCAGGGATGGGGCAGGGGACAGATGGTCCAAGGTCCCGCCTTCCTTGCGACATGACTGTGTGCGTGTGTGTTAGTGAGGGTGTGTGTGTGCGTGTGTGTGTGTTTATGTTTGAATGTATATTTTGAGGAGTAAATAGTGTGCACTAAGGGGGTGCAGTTAAAATTGGCAGGTAGGGCACTGAGGAGACATCTCCTGATTACTCACAGCTATGTCCCCTCACCCTTCCCACCAAGGGGCCCTAAATATCTAAGGTGCGGTAAAAATTGGCGGGTAGGATGCTAGGAGGACATCTGCTGCTTGCTGGCAGTGATGTCCAAGCACCCCCCCCCCCCCCTACCAAGGGCCCTACATGTCTAAGGTGCAAATAAAACCGAGAGAGGGCCAAGTAGCCCCCCCCCCCCAAGGCTCAACGCAGGCTAAACCCCCCACCCCCTCACTCTAATATGAGATTATGTGAGGAAGGGGGTAAGTTGGGGACAGCTGGTAGACTGTCCCCTGGTGGTCAAACAGCCGTCCCCCAGCCCCCCCCAGCAACGCGCCCAGTTAAACCAGTTAAGACTGACATGTTGGGCGTGCTGGTTAATTTATTTCTGTCCCAGACTTTGACAGAATACAGTCTCGACTTGAAATGTGTACAAAGAAAACCAAACATTTATATACATATCCAATATGACGATACATCAATAACTTTTCGGGTTTAATTTGAACTTTTTGAAAGATCAGTTCGAATTGGCTTTAAAGTTACAGTACTGACTTTCTTTCAAAATATGTTGGAATTTCGGTTTGGAGTTGGACCATTTCTTGACTATGGGAATTTTGCTAATAAAAATACAATTTTTGTCTACTTTGTCATTAAGGTAACCCAGTATAATTTCTTTTTCCCAAATTTTTTTTCCAATATAATTCCCCTCTTCCATCCAAACCATATTATGTATGCAGTTCACAAGAAGGTGATAAATTATTTTCTCTTAAGACCCATAGGTCCATGTCAAAAGCAAATCTACTCAGTTTTTTGGTTGAATACATACAATGTAATTTAAGGGACACATTTTGTTTTATTTAAACAGTATTTATTACAAATAGTCCAAGCATAGGTACATAAGCATAAGTACAATTTATGTCCACAAGTTTTGAGTCCCAAGAAAATCTCCCAGCAAGATGGCGTTTTAATTTTTTTTCAGCTTTATTGAACATACCATTAAAGCCCAGCAAGTTGGCGTGCTGGTTTAAGTCAGTGGAGCAGCGTCACGTCGTACGTAATGACGTAAGTATCTACGGGGCGGAGGAAAGGGGGGCTGGTTAACCGTTAATTACCCGACACCACTTTGACTCCACCAGGTAAAAAAAAACCTTTCGACGTATTAAAGTTTGAATATCTTTTACGTCTAACGCGAATATTGTTCTAGCTAAACGAAGCTTAAAGCTGTTTTGTGCAGAGCGATAAACTTTTTATGATTAAGCTGCTTTTCTTTATTTTTTCTTTAAATTGTCATAATCCGGAAGCTAGTTTAATTGTTTACATTATTTTATTTATTTTCTTGTCTGATTCGCGAAGACAATGGCTCCTCATTTAAACTAATAAAACATTTACTGATTAATGTTGGAACACACTAACTACTGACCAATAGTGTAGCACATTCCTACCAATGTCAAAACTTAAACACAGAGATGAGAAAATCACTGTGGACTAAAAATTCTCTAGCCCCCCCCTAATTTAGGAGATGATGCATTGAGGGAATATATAGTCAAACTCCCTTAAAAAATAAATAAAAAATTAAAAACTGTTAGATGTGTCATTTGCATTGTCCAGAAGTTAAGTCACTAAGTTAAATTTAAAAACGTTTTTTTTAATTAACTTCCACAGTTGGCATCTTCAAATTAAAGATAACAGCATCTTTACTCAGTCAAAACATCAGATCCTTTTTTTCCCTAGAAAATTATGAAATCTTTGGTTTTTAACTTGTACCTAAATATGATACATTCATTTCGATCTTGTGATTATTTGCAGACATACGACTAAAAATGGACTGGTTCCACTGTAACCAGTGCTTCACAAGGACCGGGTCCAAATTTGCTGTTTCCAGTTGTGGACACATCTTGTGTCAAGCATGCATTAAACCCAGTAAGGATGTACATGTGTATGGATATATTTCTGATGAAAGCACATTTTATTTAAAAAAAAAAAAAAGAATTGTGTTTTTCATTCAAAAAATTTTTTTAGAACTACAAACATGCAGGGGACTAACTTCATCTGCTCATATAAGATGCAATTAACAGCAGAAAGGCCACAATGTGTCCATGTCATAGACATCATCCATGTCCATTTTGTTTTGGTGCATGATATCACCAGTCTGTTTGGTTCTTGCTACTTACTTTATCCGCAAACATTACAGAGCAAAACATTGGTTGTATTTATATAGACCAGTATGAACTGTTTGTAGGATCCACCTGTTCTGAGCTTGATGTTTGACGTACGTGAAGCTGCAGAGGGAGGCAGGGACCGTCAATAAAGTACATAAGAACATCCCAGAATATCAATTTCCCAGTAACTCAAGATAAATAATCCCCAAAACATCACAAGTATTAATTATTGTCAAAACAAACTCCAGAGAAATTCTAAATGTTGTTACTCTTTCTCTTAGAGTGAACCAGCATATTGGAGTATGCAAGTAGATGACGTGTCCTTATCTTCTTGTTTTAGGACTACTGTACATCTATTTGACTACAACAGTTGTAATTTTAGGACTACAACAGCTGTAATTTTAGGATTACAACTGTTGCAGTCCTAAAAAAATTAAAGCAAATTAAAATGTAATTATTTTGAAAATCAGAAAAAAAATATATAGAAAAGTGTGTGGGGGGATTCTTAGAAAAACAAAAAACAAAATTCTCAAAATATCTTGAAAGACAAAATAAAATATCTAGAAAATATTTTTTTTTAATTTCGAAAAAGACAAAACAGTATAACGAGAATCAAGACTAAAACATCTACACAACTAGAAAATATTATTTAAAATATGGTAACTACGGTAAATATGATGGTAACTATATCACTAAACAAAAAAAAAGAATTCTCGAAAATCATCCCCAAAAATATCTCCAAGACAGACCACGTGCCACAAAGTTGACACTTTATATGCGTTGAAATTAATGCAAACCTCAAAGCTCAGATCCTAGATCCAGATAATGGCTGTAACTCATTTTCTGTATCACCACAAACAGAAATAAACAGTTTATATCTAATACTTCCCCAACGTTTTGCTCTGTAATGTTTGTGGATAAAGTAAGTAGGAAACAGACAGGCGAAATCATGACGAGCACATCCAGTAAACAAAATGGACACAGATCGCGTCTATGACATAGAGACGTTGTTGCTTTTCAACTTTTAATTGCAGGTTATCTTTTAGTTTTGATAAGCAGATGAGATGAATACCCAGATAGTAAGTAGTTTTTCTGCATTTTTAGTTTTCTAAAGATTAACATGTGTATGTATCAGCACAAAAAAAAAACTACAACAAAAACCTTTTTTTTTTAAATACAATATGCTTTCATATTTTCCATCCCGAGGAATAAACTTTTTTTGAACAGTTTATAGTTTCTTGTTACTCCTATCCTGTTTTTCTCAGACCAGTGTCCTGTATGTGGAGCCAGCTGCAGTTACATGGCCATCTCTGATGACGTGGGTCAGCTCGTCATGTTGCAGTTGTTCCTATTCAGCACAGAGAACCTTTCATTTGTGGTATCTTTCTGTTTTAGATGCAACCGCAGGGAAAGGTGTTTTTTAAGGACCCGTTAAACCTCATTCAGTCAAAGCTAGCCAACATTACACAGGTCTGTTTCACCTTTGCTGCAGGCACGCCAAACTTATATCACATTTGAATGTGTAAAAGCAGGGTTTTAAATATTTAAAAAAAGTTAATGGACCAACAATTGCATTTCAATTATATTATTAATAGATTAAAAAGTCTGTTCATTACCTTAGTGGTGCGTTTTGAATCTAAAACAGTCAGTTGTACTCCCTGTAGTTCTGTTTTTCTGTGCACAGACATGTAATAGAAATTGTCACAGTGAATATTAGTTTGAGGAAACAAACATAGGAGAACAACATTTATTAGAATCATATTCGTTTTAAGTTAACTTGAAAATATGACTAATAATAATTGCCCCTTCAGTTCTTGTAAAGTGTTTGAAAGCTGCAACTGATTATGAGTTTTTGAAAAACTGATAATTATCGAACTTGTTTTCTGGTCCTAGACGTTAAGATAACCCACATCCTATCAGTATGATTAGAAAAAGACTGGACAAGCTGAGAGCTTTCAGTGAAAACATGATATACCCACTGTTGTACATGGTGGTGGAGGGGTGATCATTTGGGCAACTTGCCTGTTTTGAATCCTGAAATAAGACAACAATCCAAGCAAAGCTACAAATTTACTTGAGAACATATTTAAAGGAAAAATACAGCGATGTGTTTTTTTACTTTTCATAATTATTTTAGCAAAGAACACCTAAATTAGCCATTTTTAAAACCAAAATTTAAACAATTTAAAATGTAAATTGTTTACCTAATGCTATTTTTTCCTGAAATGTGATTTTTTTTCTTTCTTTTTACCATCTTAATCCAACCCATCCTTTTTTTAGTAATTAGAAAAATATTTACATGTGAACTAGTTCAATATTTTAAAGCTAAATTTCACTTAGCTAGCTTTTGAAGCATGGACTACTTGATTGAACGTTTTATTCATGACCCACTTCAGTCAGATCATTTTGTAGTGTCTATACACTCAACAGTGACATCTTCACACTTTCCAGATCGCAAGTTTCCAGAGAGCGCAGATGGAAAGAGTCACAGCTCATTTTAAGAAGAAGGCTTCCACAATGGAGAGGCATCTTAAGGAAGTCACAGAGCAGGCGTACAGGTGACCAACAGGAAATCATAACTTGGTTGTGACACAAAGTAAAACCTCTTTAATCAAATCCCCCTCCTCTGCTTGCATAAGGCATCTCTCAGAGCTGAAAAAGGAGAATGACAATTTTAAAAAGCAGCTTTCAGAACTTAGTGGTGAGAATTCCGAACTGAAGAAGCAGCTGTCGGAGCTGAGGAGAGAAACCGAGGAATTAAAAAAGCCACTTTCCCAGAGGAGAGTAAGGAAATAGCTGTTTATTCCATAAATATCCTCCTTTTGGTCATTGTTTTTTACTCACCAAGTCAGTTCTTTGTTTTTCACAGATTTCTCCAAGACCTTATCAAACAGATGGGTAAGGACTTTTTGTTGTTGTTGTTGTTGTATTTCTTCATACTTTCACAATCTAGTTATGATGCAATTGCCCATTTTTTTCTTCTGACATACAGGGCTCAGAGGGTGTCACTCCCAGTGGCTGTTACTTCCCCAGGTGACCTCATTGGACTTGCTACAAAAAACATGTTTTTGATTATTTATCAAACACATTTTGGATTCTTTTATGTTTTTTCTAGTTACACCTCGATCAAGAACTATGAGGTACATCTACATTTCAGTTACTTTTTTGTGTTTTTTTTAACTTAACATTTGATCATTTTGTTTGGCAATCAGTCGCGTCAGCTCTGCAGAGTCCATGCGTTGGGCCCGAGACAGGGGTCCTAGCCTCTCCCTCACTGTAAGTAAGTACATTTACAAATAATTATAGATTTAAGCGTAATACCGTCGTGTTTTTCTCATGCCAGACCCCTGGATCAATTGCCTCCATTTCTAGTCACAGCTCTCTTCTCGATCGGAGTAAGTGTGATTTCATAAAACACAATCTTTTTGGATCTAAAAACATTTTCACATTTAGATTCATTTGTGACGAAAAGTGGGCTCCAAATTGTCCTCCATATACACCTTTTTTGTTTCGTCTTGTAAAGGAACACCTCCTGTTTTCAGCACTCCAACAAGGTGAGTAATGCAGCCAAAGGAGCTTCTACCACTGACGCATCAAAGCAAAAGTTTCACTTTGAATGGTGGGTTTTCCCGGGTAATTGACTCAACACTTTACTGTCATTTTCAGGAATCAGGCTACTGTTTTCCAGTTCCCATTTATGAATGGATTGTCAATAGAGTCACCTCGACATTGATTTAATGTCCAGTGACACTAAGGACATTTGTTCAGTGCTTTTGTTGCAAAAAAAAAATAAACTTGCCTTCATGCAAATGTTCATCATTGTTCCATATTAAATGTTCATTGTTAGTTAGATTTGTGGAAATCTGGTTTTCTCAAAATACCTTTTTTTATTTTTCCTCTTAAAAGCTGCTTTACATAGTTTTACTTTTTTCCCCCTCTTAGTGTTCATTTGAAATAACAAATGTGTAACTACTTCTGAAAATCTAGCTTCTCTCTACTAAATCCAAAGAAATCTATTCACGCATTTATTTATCAAGACAAATCTTTTTACTGGTTTCCAGCGACAAAGTGTGCAAATGTCTCTTTGAATACAGGAAAAAAAAATCATCGGAAACATTGATAAAAGAAGAGGCTACTTGTAGGAACAGATCCCACTTCATGACACTTAAATTAAGCTTTTCAGACTTTGATGGCAGAACAGAAACAAAAAGGACCTGCTCTACTTTGGCAGGTTGCCAGTTATTTGAACATTGTGTGAACATTTTGAGGAAAAAATTTAAAGTAAGTCTTACTCCGTATAGAACAATTACAAATGCGTGACATGGTTAACTTAGGGAAAAAAATCATTAACCTGAAAGCATCTTTTAAAACATGATTTGACAAAATGTAATCATCTTTGGATTTGAATCATGTCTGCTTTTCACGTGTACACTTGTTTTGCCCCCCAAAAAAACTTCACTGAATGACTAAATTGGCTATTTAGACAGTTGTAAGATACGCTTCCTCAACCTAAATTTAACTATTACAAAGGTCTGTTTATATGCATATGACAAATTATTTTGATATGAAGAATTACAACAGAGTGACTCACACAAAATCAGGGAATGCGTTTCAGGAATACACTGATCAGAACGAAAAACATTTTCTTCATCATGCTTTGCATTCAAACATGATGGCTTTCAGAGCCATAAATTGGTGGAATTATGACAGCAAGCTCAAAAACCAAAGTGCAAGATGTCAGTAAAAAAAAAAAAAAAGTTCATGTCCAGTGTGCTTTAATGATAAGGAATTCTTGGCTGTAAAGGAATAACTGCACACATTATTCAATCAATGCAGACGTTTCCCTAAAGCAGTTAATCATCTGCTATATTCAGGTACCAAAATTACAAACAATTTAAATTACCATCCAACATGTAGAATACTAACAAATCTGTTTTAGTGATCTAGACAAAATAAGCTACAAAAATATATAGCAAACCAGTGTACTGGTCACTGTTTACAGTAACACAAAGAGGGCAAATATAATTCAAGTCTAAATATATTAAGGAGAAGTAGGAAATGCAGCATATATGAAAAATCACAAACCTCGCTCTAGGCTTGTTCTAGGAAGACTGGATTTTTACAAAACGTGCCTCATTAAAGCAGTGTGAACCCCGATGTTTTCAGCCTGTTGTGATGAAGTTGGGTGTAGTCCTCCACCAACTTCTAGAAATGTTCTCCAACATCAATGGGTTCTTGGTCAGTTTTCACAACTTCCTGAGCAGCAAACCAATCTCGCACCTGCTGGTAGCTCATTTTTGATTTCTTGCATAGCGTGTCAAGGTCTTTTTCATGGAGCGACCCTGTTGAAAGGTAGTATGCCAGCAGGGGCTGGATATCCGGGGAGTTTGCACCTGTTCCGTTTGCTCTGGATTTGCGCTTGCGCCCTCTAGCGGTCGTCCCACCTTTGTTTGTCAAACCGCTGCTGCTTTGTTGATTTGCAAGTTCTGCCAGGAACTGATCGCGGACGCCCTTGACCCAGCGCAGTTGGCCATTTTTGACAGCATACCGCGTGTCACCAAACCACTGAATAACATCTGCTCTGGGTAATCCGGTAAGTTTAACAAGTTCAGTGTAATCTGCACTTGTGGGCCACTGACACTGCAAGAAGTGCTGCTTCAACACATCCAGTTGCTCTTTGGTCTTCCTTGGCCGCCCTGCTGGAGTGAGAGTAGGAGATGTGGAGGTGGAGGCCCCCGAGGAACCCAGGGCTGTCTGTGGGGGACTGGTTCTGGCCGAGTGCAGTGACTTTTTCGATGTTCCGAATCTGTGTGAGAATGGTTTGTGTGGGGAGGCAACTGGTGGTGGACTGACAGAAGGGGAAGAATAAGGCGACGATTTTATTTCCAGGATGATGTCTGGTTCACTCCTAAAGTTCTTCGTTAACTCTAAAGGTTGTTCATCGTTTGGCTCTTCATCTCTAAAACTCTCCCCATCTCCAGAAAGCTCCTCAATCACTTCATGGCCCTGTGTCTCAAGGACTCTTTCCCCAAATGCTTCGAGGCTGTTAGACAAAAATGTCTGAAAGAAGTGTGAGTTTCTAATCCCATTGTTGCGTGTTCCCTCGGGGGGTTTCACCCCATTGGGCTGAAGTGACTTTTGACTAACAAGTGGAAGGGGTTGAGTCTCCGACTCATGTTTACCTCCAACAGCGGCGCTGTGAGAATAGCCTTGTGCCGCCGCCAGGCTCCCCCGGCCAACTCTTAGCTGGTAGCGACTGTCACTAAACCATTTGCGGATATCGTTGCGACTTAGCCCGGTTTCTTCCTGCAAACGTCTCAGCTCTGCCTCTGCCGGCCAGTTCTCTTTCAGGAAGCTCTTGCGCAGAGCGGCAAGCTGAGCTTTGGACTTTTTGTAGCGCCCGTGCCGTCTTGAAGTTGCCTCTGTAAGGTCAAGGGAGACATCAGCTGCTGCACTAGCTGGCATTTCTGCTGGTGGGTGGTAGAAATATGAATCCTTAGGGGGTGGGAGGGTGGAACTGAAACAAGGAGCTCTGGATTTGACTGCTTTGTAGCAATCTGGCGACTCGCACTTTGATTTCTTACTTTGAGGAGTAAAGCTAGGTAAACCACCCTCTTCTTCATCACTGTCATCTTCAATTACCAACTCCTCCAGACTTTTTGCTTTTTCTTTCAGTTTGGCTTCTTCATTTGATTCAGTGGAATTATCGTATAGCTCCGGCACAGCTAGTTTCCTCCGTGTTTCCTCGATTTCCTCGGAAGACCAGCTAATGCCATATTTGATTCTTTGCACCATAAACCACACTTTAACTTTGTCCAGTGGCAAGGCGCACGTCCGCGCCAGGGTGCCGACTTCTGAGGATGACGGGTACGGGAATAAGTTAAAGGCGTGAACAAGTTCTGGGATCTCGTCGAGTTCTCTGGTCTGATCAGACTGCGTCCACACCAGTTTCAGTCCTTCCGAGACCAGAGGCAAGCACACAACAGAGTTGTTGTTGGTGGTGAAACTAGCCACACCACCAACGTTGCTTTCAGCCGAGCTGGCTGAATGGCACAAATCCCTGGGAGGGCTCTTGGTTTCAACATCAATTTCATATCCCTTCTCCTTTTGGTTTCCATCAAAAGGTTGAATTATGATCCCCAGTCGTCCATTTTTTCCACTGTGTTCAGTATACGATGCCATGTTGGCAATCAAATAGTGCTCCGTCACCTAGAAAGGAAACAAAAGGGATAAAAAAGCGTTTAGTTGAAAATCATCATATCCTTATTACTCCAAAGATAAGATCACTATGTGGAAGTGGAACCCTTCAGAGATCAGAACAACGGTGTCGATACTTTTGGGGTTGTTCTCGTTCTCAAAGTCAATTTTCCAACAACTGTCACCCCTCCCCCCTATTTCTCTCGACTTCTTCTGAACTCTATAAAACCGGTCGTATACTCCGTCCAGACTGAGCCTCCCCTCCCCCAAAGTGTGGCGACTGACTTTTGTTTTGCATGTGTGGGGGGACTGGTCAGAGAGGGTGGAAGCACAGGGAAGGACCATCTACGAGGAATTCATCACCGTCCCCTCCCTTACCCTCACTCAGTCGAGCTTTGTTGTTTCACTTCCAAGTTTTCCGAATGCCATGTGTTCTAAAGAAGATCCCACAACAGAACCGATCCAGAGGAACGCCATCCTCCCACATTAACCATGAGGGGAAGCATCGGTTAATCCGTACATGTGGATGAGTGTGTAAATGCAGCAGGTGTTGTGCAAGTTCATGATATAAATAGTTCTTTTAAAGGAGCCTCATTCAAGGGATTATAATTCACCTTTGGACCAAAAATTTATTACAATATACCTAAAACATTGTGAAATTGTTTGTATAAAACCATATTTTTATTTTGAATGAACAAATATTTTATTTGTTAATTAATGTGATCACATAATCAAACATCCAATATTTTGAGTTGTTTTCTTATATAAAAAGTGAATTTAAGTGAAATACTTGTGAAAGGTTCCTCTTACTTTTCATTCATTAAACAGCTGAACCCCCTTAGAAGAGATAACTGGCCTTCCTCCGCGTTTAGCTCCATTTCTGTTCCTAGCTTTGACCGTTTTATTTTTAATTTGTTTTTGTGCCCATTTTTTGTTGGTAAAAAGTTTAAAAACAACAACAGTTAAATGTCTCACCCCTTTGTGGCGTACCATCTAAAACACTCGATTCTGCACAGGCGCACTTCGCCGTTAGACACGCTCCAGTGAAAACATAAAAATAAACTTACCTCAAATGCCAAAAATAACCCGGTATCCTCCGCGTTCCTTTAAGCGACGCCAACGGAAAACCGTTGAAAGTTCTGGATGAGCCCCTTCCACCCGGCTTTGTATCGCCGAAGTTTTTCGAGGCGGGTCGAAGAAACAATACCGTCCGTCTGTTGGTTTGACCCTTGTCTTGTTTATCGAGCACCGCGACGGATTACGGGCTGGATTCAAATGTGCGAGGCGACCAAGTTTGTTGCCCGTCGCTCGCTGGAGTTCAGTCGTCGGCTAATTCCTGCTGGCCTCACTAACGTCCAAGCCGAGAGATTAAGGGGGTGAGTTGAAATCACGTCTCTTCCTCCCCCCGTCCCCCCTCCCCGCCTCTCCTCTCCTCTCCTCCGGTCCGCTCGTTGTTGCTTTTGTTCTTTAACGGAGAAGTGCTCTCTCTGTCCGGCCAGATCGAGGCGAGGCGGAGCTGACGACCAGGAAGCCCACGAGGCCCACATGACTCTCCCACAATGACGGCGGGGTGGGTGTGCCAGTCTGGATGAACAGGCGGCGGGTTGGAGGGAGGGTGGAGGAAGGGCCTGCGCCACAAATCCGTTACACTGAACCAAACTCCAACCATTAGGCAGGTCCCGAAATCAGATTACTCAAACTTAAATCAGACTAATGAACATGTAGATTTTACCAAATTCCCATAAACCTTGTGCTATCCTAGGCTCTTTGACATTGGGAGTGAGGTCATCTAGACCCCACTAGACAGTGAGCTGAACTTTTTTCTTCAATGATTTGTGAACCTCACTGGTTTCTATGGATTACATGAAATCCTCTCCACCTTTCTCGTGGTAGGGAGAACATGTTAGTGGTCATCTTGACCCCATAGGATATCTGTTTCCATAGTTTTATAATTAAAGATCTTTGGAGACTTTTAAGTTTGGAAACTAAATTCAACTTTATTTCTGACAACAAAAAGCAGCGACACTTTCTTAAAGTACATGACCTGTATTTTAAAAGGGTGTACAGACATGAATCCAAATTAAAAATAAATCTGATGAGGTGTAAATGCTCAGTTACATTCAGCATGGTTACTCTGCTTTTCACTGAAAAAAGGAGGGTTTAAAGCAAGGGGTAAATATATATATGTATCTTTTCATCATTTGAAGTTGGAAGTTTGTTAGGATGGCGGTGTGGGAGTTTGTGGTATAAAGATCCACTCAAAGGAAAATTTGCATTTTAATCTGTTTTTGTGGCATTTTCCTAATAATGTAGGTCATATATACAGAAAATAAAGCTTAAAATTGCATTTCTGATCATTTCTTATTGAAATCATTGTGAATCAGGGGAGGAAAAAATGCCTTTTGAAAAAGCAGGCCACAAGCTCCCTGCTCCCTTCTGCTTGTACACGACTAAATCCATGTACGTCTTTGTTTTCCTTTTCCGAGCTGGCATCTGACTTCTATATTGCTTGCTGTTTTTGTTGCACCTGTAATGTTAGGTTGAGGGTGTGAGGGGCTGTAAGCTAGAGGGAGAAAGAGTAAACAGATGGATGATGGGAAGTAGGGTCGGACTTACTCCATACCAACAAATCAGAATTTCCAATGAACTATTGCCGTTCTGTAGAAGCAGTCCTAGAAAATGAAAGTTTTTTTTGATTGTGCCTAAAAATGGAATAATCATACTAGAAAACAAAAAGAAACACTGGGAACGTTTTAAAACTAGATCAAAAGATTATCGGAGTGGGACTTTAAGGCCTGTGAATATTCCAAAAGACAAATCTGGATTCAGTTCATGAAACTGAAGATGCAAAGGGGACTCATGTCTGAGGTCAGGCTTTAGACAGCGGGCAGTGAGCAGAGTTGATAGGAACTTTCCACTTCAGCTAAGCCTCTGATGTTATGACTAAATACGAGAATGACAAAATAATATTAATGGAATGTATTTTTAAAAAGACCGACTCATGTCCTTCTTACATTATTATAAAATACAAAATGGTGCAATCTTTACACTTCTTACAAAATCTCTGGGTTTATTTCAAAACGAAAAACAGGCTTATTTCTACCTTTAGCTTCAAACCATTGATCAAATAATAGGTTTGTTTGATCGATGACATGAACTAGTACAAAATATTTTTATTCTATTGGCTTGTACTGCTAGTGCTACAAAATACTTAACCAACAAAATTGTTGGTTTCATTGTTAAATTATATTTTCTGAAAAACTTTTATAGCTCTGTTGCACATCCATAGACATGAAAGGAACCCATTTTAAGATGTCCAAAAACATTGAACGATTTATAAAAGGGTTTTTTAGCTGTGTAAAACGTCACAAAATACATGAGGCTAATTCTGCTGGCTCAAACGTACTGTGAGAGTCTGTTGGGACCATCTTCATCTCCCACATCCTGGAGCGCTTTAACCACACCAAGACACTGAGCCTGAGCGGTCCAATGTCATCGCAGCTGTGTATAGGGGCAGCAATTCACAAACATGGTGGTAGTTTTTGAAAGTAAGGGATGACGCAAGCTAAAGAGGGAGTCCAATCAGGTCTGACTGGCTTGTAGGACTCCTGAAGCAGCTGATATGTATCAGGAGTGGAAGCAGCATGGAGTGCGGGCAGTGGCAGAGGTGGGAAATTGGAGCTGGGAGGAGTTTGGGAGAAATTCTGCAGTTCTCTGCTAACACCACCAAGAGTGCTGGTGCTGAGTTGTTGACCTTGACTGAGGAGATTGGGGAGAGGTAGAAGGCACACCCCTTAATCCTACCAACAGGCCTTCCACTGACGAAGCAGAAGTTGAGGACACAGAGGTGGGTAAGTCCATCATCCAAGCCAAAGTCACAAAGGTGGTCAAAACGCTCCTCGGTGGGAAGGCACCCAAGTTGGAAGAGGTCCGCCGTGACACGCCTTTACAACATTACATGGCGGTCAGGGACAGTGCCTCTGGGGTAGCGGTCCCTCACTGTCTGAGTTCTGGGGATCCCACAACTCAGCCGGAGAGGAAAATTTGGCCGAAAGTTGAATCTCTGACGTAGCTGGAACTGTCCATCTTTGGAGAGGAAGGTCTGGACATCTTTGCTTGGGCTGCTGTCCTCGCAACCATGCTTTTGGTAAGATGGATAGATGAATAGATAGTCACATTGTGAGGATTCTTAAGTGCTTAACTCATATTAAGAGCTAAACTTTTACCGATCAACATGGTTTCATTAATGTGCAAAAAAAAAAAAAAACGTAATCTCATTTAAAACACCATTCAAAGTACAATAAATGTGTATACTTACAATAATAATATTAATTTGGTGATGATAATAAATGGTTTAAACACCGTGGAGTTAATACATTTTTTTTCTAAATAAATTTAATTTGGCTGGGAAGATAAATTGTAGGAATTACAACTTTCATTTGCTATACTGGTGTATGTTTTGATGTGGAAAGTTGTTAGAAGTGGCTGCTAGCCAAAGTGAGGACGAAGCGCGGCAGGCGGATGAATGAAGGAACAATCGCCGACAACCAGGAGAGGTACGGAACCTGGGTCAGGAGGAATTTTAGGGACGTGAAATCCGTTACACTCCGCCCTAGAAACAACCAAATGTACAACGTGTCAAGATATCCCATTGAGCTCTCAATCCTTTAAAAAGAAACTGTCAGGAAGAAATTAAAATCAGGCTTACCGTCAATATCTTTTATCCCATAACGCCGGGCTAGGTCACATGTCATGAGCACCTTTCCAGTCAGCGACATTATATCTTTATCTTAGAAGGAAAAAATAGAAATAAAAAGCAATATATTTACAGTCTACGAAAAGGTCTTTCAAGTACTATACTTATTTTTAAAAATGTTAATGTATATTTCTAGAATACATTTGAAACAAACACCTGTGCACATGTCAATCATTTTTGTTTGAACTTTTAGACCACCCTAAATTTTTTTACATAGCTTGTGGCAAAGCAAGGCAATTTAAAGTGGTTTACATGAATCATTAAAGACCCACTTAGATGAAAATGTTGTTTTGTTGAAACATTTTTCTCAAGATAATGATATATATGAAGAAAGTGAAGCTTAAATTTCAATTTCTAAGTATTTTTTTACTCAAATCATTGTGAATCAGGAGCAGATGAAAAAATGCTGTTTGAAAAAGCTTGTAGTTGTGACGTAGAAATGAAAATTGGCTTTTTTTGCTCTGCACCAAAGGGTCCCGCCCACAACTTAACAGTCAATTTCTAATGAACTGGGGTCCTAAAAAGTGACAGCGGTTCTAATAGATCAAAAGATGACTGGAGTGGGTCTTTAAAAGCATTTCAGTGGTGTCCAAAGAAGAAAATAAACATTGGACAAAGAAGCGACCCTGAAACCCTTATGTTGTCTAAACGTGACCAAATGGAAAAAAAAAGACAAAAGCCAACAATGCTCCTAAAAACTTTAAATGCTTCATTCGCAGATCAAATATAAATATGTTCTTAGTAATCAGATTCTATGTAATCTGATTACCTGTTAGTGTCTTCCTGATTTTTATTACAGTTTTTCTTAGGCTGACGTTAGAATGTCTGGGTTTCCATTAGTTGTTGAATGCAGCATTGAAACTACAAGGGGAATGAAGGTACATATAAAACTACTTTTTTATTTTTTATTTGTTTGCCAAGTTTACCAACTAAACATCTAATTATCTAATCATCAAATTTAGGGAGAAAACAGACACATGCCCATTTGATACATTGAACCCAAATTCTCACCGTCTTGGATTCTTGCTGGCATAAATTCAAAGTAAGTTTGTCTTTTTTCTGGCAAAATCTACAAATATTTGAGATGCTTCATAATTGGTCAGATGCTCCCGAATGTTTGTGTTCTTTTCAACATTTTGAAGTATTCATACATGGCAACTGGTGCAGACCTGGACCTTTTGTCTGTGATTTGTGAACTGAAAGAGGACTTAAGAATCTGCTTGAATATTTAAAAAGTGAGTTAGCTTTGAATAGATTAAAAAAATGTAGTAAAAAGAAACTAAATATTTTGCGACAGCTCAAAGAATATCAGTTCAGCCCTGCATTTATTCATCTGCCTTTTAATTTTAGTTTGTGTGTGTTCTAGTTTTTATATCATCTTATGAGTTCACAGTGATCTAGCTAGGTTCATGACACAGACTCTGCTCTGCCTTTTTCAGTGTTTACAGTCCTTTTTTTCATATTTTACTTTTTAAGTGTATTAACCTTTTACTTGTTATTATTTATGTTTTGACTTTTTTAGTGTATGGCACCCAGTTTGACTGTGGTCTTGTTAAAGCGCCATTTAAATAAAGATGATTTGATTTTCACCATTAAATAACGAGCTTGCAGATATCTTTTTTTTGTCATGGAATAACAGTAACCAGTAAACATCTAAAACACCAGTAAATATGTTATAAAAGACCCACAAAAAAGAAAATAAAAAAAGAGGATATTGCTAATAATGTAAGAATTTTATTGCGTCCTTTAACCTTATTTTCAGTAGAATGTTTATGTTGGCAAAAATCAGCTAACTTAAGATTTAACCAACAGTTTAGCCTAATTTTTGAGTTTTTTGTGTGAAAATTTACAAATGTTTACAAAAGAAAGCATAAAATTACTTACAACCCCGATCATTCTTCTGCAAAATAAGTCAAATGGTCTTTAGGCAGTTTCCTTTAACTGATTGACAGACTATGTTGCAAGCCTGCTTCTTACCATTTGAAGTTCTCACATTGTCAATATGATAATTATTTATTTAGGAAAAGTATGGCAGTTCAGATCATTTTGATTGGTTGAGACAGTACCATTCTGTTTTTATTCCATTTCATTCCTTTTCAAAAGAAATAGTATATTTTTATAATTAAAAGAAAAAAAATTTTCTTTTTAAATCACTAATTTAGAACCAAGGCAAGCTTAAAAGAATAATAATTAAAAATACATCAAACAAATATATTTGTTTGCAGCTTTTTATCATAACTCTTTTCAAATGATTCAAGAATGTTTATTGGCTCTAAAGTGCAAATTACATCAACTCAATCCAAAAACCTATTTGAGATCACGACAAAAAGGAATCATTAAAAAACCTTAAATTTTAGAAATTGAAACAAAAAAACAGAAATCAAAATGAAAAACACAAAAATTTAACTAAATGAAAAAGATATTTCAGAAAACAAAAATAATTTCCAGAAATTAAAATGAAATGTTACAAAAAGGAAACAATAAAAAAAACAGAAAAGGTGGATATTCTAGAACATGACTGAATGGGTGATGACCTTTGTTCATCTTTTTAACAGGAAGTGATTTGGCATCAATATCTTCCAACACAAGATAAGTCTTTTATTATCTGACCACTGCAAAAGTTTGGTGATTGCTCAATAATATTTTACCACAGGTCAGTCAGAACATCCTTCTGCTTTTCCTCTTCTTTCTACTGTCATCCAATCGGTAATGTCCCATAGTACCTACCTTTTACCGTTTCTGATTTTGTTTCACTTCTTTTTACAATTTATTGTGATTTATGGAAATTACTTAGTTTTCTGAAATGTTTTTTTTTGTTGCTTTTTGTGATGATTTCTAAAATGTTATGTTGTGATCTTTAATATGTTTTTGCGTCGTTGTGATTTGCACTCCAGGGCCACCGTAGTTTTGGCTCATAGAAGAAGAAAGCCAACTTGTTTTTTACTATGTTACAGTTAAAGCATAAATAAATGCTCAACAGACAATTTTTTTTGCTGCAGTCCTGTTTACTGAGGATTCAGGAGAACAACCATCTGCTGCTGTCTGTTCTATTTATTTCTATTCTACATCCTAGTGGATTACACTATTATCGGACAACTGGAGTCTCTACATTTCCAGTTGTACTTCCTGGAGTCGTGCATTTCAGTTAGACCTGTAAGGCAACTCTGTAGACCGTAATTACAAACATTAAGACTTACCTTTTGCCAAATTGACAATACATTTGCCACTCATTTCTGTTGTTTCTCCATTGGCAAAAATGTTTGACATCTGTATTTGGTTAAAAAAACATTGTTTAATTTCACAAACTAACCACAAAGACAGACTTTCCCCAAAAGATCAGTAGTTTACCTGTCTACCCTGACCCACAGATGGATCACCCTCCTCCATAAATTGAGTGACCAGCTCTGTCTGCACTGGCCCCGGCCACAAGCTGACAGAAACCACTCCTCTGCTTTTTAGCTCAACTGCCATGTCGGCTGCCAACCTGTCACACTGGAAACACAAACAAACGAGTGACGAGATAAGAAGCAAACAAGGCAGGATTGCAGCCACTCTTCTATGGGGCAAAAGCGAAACAATGAGCCTTCTTTCTCCTACCGCTGCCTTTCCAACACCGTACGCTACATTGAAGAGGTACTTCAGCCCCCCCATGGATGAAACGGTCACTATCAGACCGCGGCCTTGAGCCACCATCAGCCGGGCGCCATAAACAGAGAATATATAGTGACCCCTGTCAGATGGAAAAAATTAAGTTAAAAATGTTATCTAACATTTAAAAGCAACTAAAATAGAAGGAAAAAGTCAACTTGAAAGTTCTAACTACCTGAGACCTGCATTGTTGATGGAGTCCCAAACACTAGGATCTGTTTCCCAAAACTTCTTCTCCATGTTGTCAAAAATATTCTGGAATGACACAAACTGAGGTCAGCAACGCAGGAGGTTTCACCCCAAAGGGATAAAGTGGGAAGTTTCATGATATGTTAAAAAGATTCCAACCTGAACTCCAGCATAGGCATTGTTAACCAGCAGGTCTAGTCTGCCGTCCTGATCCCGTTTAATCCGTTCAAAAAGCTCTTCGATGTCTTTATCTTTTGTAGAATCACAGATGACTGGCACGCACTTCCCACCTCTTTCACTCACCTGGAGGGAGTAAAAACACCTTAAACAATAAGAGCCAGACAGACGTCTCCCACACAATAGCTATTGTCAAAGACAAAAGTTTTCACTAAATGAAGCTGATCACGCCAAATTCTCTTTAAAGTTATTTAATGTCCCCTTTGTGTTTATAGATTTAATTACCAAAAGAAAAAACCTTTCAGCTTGTTGCAATGAAAATATATATATTTAAAAAAGTTAATCAGAATTAATAACAGGGCAAGATTTAAAAAAAAAAAAAGGAGGAACACTTGAAAATATGGCAGGAACTTTAATGGCTTATAACTTCTACAAACCTGCCCATCAGGATTACAATCGGAAAGGTTTTTCTTTCAACATCAACTTGAGATTCGGGCTGTCAAAATTAATTTTAAACATTAGAGGTTGATGCAAGTTTAATAAGAACGTTGGTAATCACTACTGCTTTTTCCAGATAACCTTCTATTCTTAATCTTTTGCTTCGTAATCTTAGGGTCTATGTTTGTATAACTCTTATTTTTTGCACAAATCTAGTACCTTCGATAAATCGCTGCTTCTTTTTTGTTTGTTTTTTAAATGGAAAATAAACCAAAAAAGAAAATAAAAAACAGTAATAAGTCTTTAAGTTTTTAAGCATAAAGCATTTAATGTGTTCCCTTTAGTTTATGTTTGTCCGCTTTTGTTTTTTAAGGCACCGAATCACTTAAAAAAAAAAAAAAACTCCCATAAAACAGATTTTATTCCTCTCTTTCTGTTGCAAACCACAAAGAAAATAGCAGATTATTTCTTTGCGCCTGTATGTTAGACTATCTGCCGAATTGCCCTTCTTCCAGGAAATGAGCATTTTATTGCAACACTGCAGTTTCACCTCAGCAGCAGTTTGCTTCAGGGTCTTCTCCTGCCGCCCTGTGATGTAGACAGTTGCTCCTGCCTCCGAAAGCTGGAGAGCTACGCCCCTGCCAATGCCTCTGGAGGCACCCGTCACAACGCACACCCATCCAGACAAGGCCATCTCTTCTGGGAAAAGAATTGAAATCATGTGCCGTGAAAAAAAAAAAAAAAAAAACCTCAAAGTTCTGTCAGGGCAAAAAAAAAACAAAAGCTCTTATCATAGTTGCATAACTTTATTGCAGCACTGACTAGAGTTCCCACTAATTTGTGGTATTCTTACACAACAGCTCTATTCACTGTTAGTCAACATGTTTCATAATTTTAATGAATAACTTGAAAACAGATCATGCAAACTTAATGCAAATTTAAAAAAATATCCAGTGCTGAGGAAATGTACATACAGTTACTACTGTGCCTTTTGATGCTGTTTCTGTTATTTTATGTTCTATTCTTAACATATAAATACATATATCTTTAATTACCTATAAATGTGCCCCTTTCCCCCATGATTGCCATGTTTTCAAAAGTCGCAACAAAGTCCTTAACAAAACTTCGCATGAACGTGTTCATCAGCAACAAAAACGTTAAGAACTGTTACATCTACGTTTATTAGGACAATGTATTGTCCTAATTGTTCTATATTTAGCGTCGATTTATTTAGGTGTTTAAGCGCAACATACCTCGTAATTCAGAGAGAGTTCCTCTTTATTCAGTACAACCCGCTGGAGCAGTCCTACAACGGCGGATCCTCGCTGGTTGCTTGATGTTATCTCGCAGAAATCCCGTTTGCACCAGCCGTGCTCTCTTACGCGTTCTTCACGAAACAACACGTGTAATCTCGCGAGATCATGTGGCAAATGAAGTTAGTGTGAGACTCCTGGCTAAAAATAAGAGTTTATTGTCCTTGTCGCTAGTTTTATGCTTTGTTTTAAACAGGATTGTTAAAATTAGGATAATAAATTATGTCAAACGCACCAGAATGCTTCTAAAAGCTGTTAAGCTACTTTTTATTGTATTATTTTCGACATACTTTAATATTTACAATTTAGTTCTGCCATTGTTAAAACGATTCTAAGTTGGTATAATAACTAAATGTAGTCAGAAACTGAGTAATACATAAGGAAATCATGACTAACCAGTCTCTGGCTTTAGATTACAAAAAAAGCCAGGACAAACATCTGTAAATGTTTAGAAGTAGCGCTATTTAAACATATATTTATTTTTATTTTTATGTAAGTTGGTCTTTAAATTCTCTTTTTTTCTTATTTTCCTGTTTCCATCTATTTGTAAAGAATAATCTTGTGTTAAGTGTATTATTGAGATGTGCTGAATTTTTGTACAATGCCAGCAGATGGCGCTGTTATGTATTTACAAACCAGCAATAAAAAGTTCACAATCAATTCTACTTTATGACACATGCCCTTTTTTTTCTTTCACCGTGGCCCTAATCCTCTTCCGTAGAAAGTAACGGTTTGTATAATATTAATAATTATAAATACATCAACTTGTCAGGTTCATACATAGCAATGTTTAACCTGTTCCCAAAAATATATCTTATTCTTTTCTGGTTTCTGGACTGTGGAGTTTAGTGCTTTCTTATCTTCACCGCAAATACAGCCGTTTATCTTAGTGTAGACACAGTTCTGGTACTATAAATCCATTAAAATTAACCCTGACATGTCTGATCAATTATTTACGAGCAACTTTGTTTATACTGGCAGAAGCTGTCGATGGGATCGTAAACCGAGCAGGAAAATGAAGAAACAGACTGAAAGAGTCTGTTGGTATGGTGAATTATGGGAAGTATGGGGGCTTGCTGACCTAATCTAGAACGTTATCTCCCAGATTGATCAAAACAAGTACATTAGGTTCACCATATATTCAAAAACTGACCAAAAGTGAACATGTGAGGTTAATGACATCAAAACATCACATTATTCTATTTGTAAAATCCTGAAAAAATTAGTCAATTTTCAGATTTTAATGTGAAAAAACAATTTTTTTATACATAAATTTCCTTTTTAGGATAATTCTTCCGTCTGCTTAAAGATTAAAGAGGGAGAAAAAGTTGATTTAAAAAAACAGTAATATTCAGGCAGTACTGAATATTATAGAATATCTGTTGCCCGTGGCCATTTCCAAATATGACATATAATTTCATTACTTGCCAGACTTCTATTTACATTCCCTCTAAACTTGTACTCAGTTAACCTTACTCTGTGGAGCAGAGGTAAGGTACACTTGCACTGTTCGGAAGTCAGCAGGTCTAAGGTCAAAGCATTTTTTTAATTTACTCTGTAAAATAGGTCTAAAGACAAAGCAGAATATAACAGCAACCCTTTAAAAATCCCACTCAAATATTAATCCTTTTTTTTATTTTTACTATTACTCTTTTTTTTACTATTACTCATTGCTGTGTGTAATACGAACATTACTTAAAAAATGTAGGCTATGTCAAATATAGTGTATTTAAAATGTGCTCAATGATTGGGAGTTTAAGGGGTTAAGAGCTTTATACTGATTGCATTTGATGTGTTATTTTAACTCAGCATTAAATAATTGTATAGCTTATCAATGTAATTAAATTGTTGTTAATTAATTAAAACATATTTTTGAAAGAAGTCCTGTCTATTCAGACGTTTGACATAGAGCTGTGTGTGTTTCTTTGGGTTCAGCTTAAATAGCATAATTTCATGTCTCAACTCTAGTTATTCTTATCTAAAATTAAAGCTTTCTGTTTACAAATTACTTTCTATTTAGAATAAGATTGTCTGTATGACTTGGTAGATTTAATATGTTGAAGTGAAAAATCTTTTTTTCTTTGGTGTTTTTCTATGATTTTATTTGCTTGCAGCATTTAATAGGTAATGATACCTATGTTTCTCTTTGTTGCTTTATTATTTTGGGCACAAACGTTTTTTTTAACACACCAAACTAAAAACAGTTGATAGCACAGTAATAAGTTTGTAAGTTGTTCTTTCTTTGGTCTCCTTTTTAATTTTTTTCCTAGTAGCACTTTGAACCGTGACAGAATCTGATGTTGCCTCAGTGTTTGCTCTGGATAAACTTGTTTTATTCACTAATACAGTAACACAAATGCTGAGTATACAGACTTGGTATTTCTTTTCCATTTGCTGTAAATTCAACTCCTCCGTTTACTGGTAAGGGGTGGGACTCTTAGCCATTGATCACTGAGTGACTTATAAAAAAAGAGAAGCTGAGTGACAAGTTCATGTTTAAGCAGAGCCATGGTTGGAACGTCTTCCTTCATTTGGGTTCTCCTCATTCTCACCGCCGTCTGTAAGACATCTGACCTCCGACATGGTAAGGAGCTTTTCTTTTGATCTACCTAAATTCAAATCTAAACAACAGTAACCCCATGTCTTTGTATTTATTTGCTATCATTAGTCTCAAATGTGCGAGATATATTTGAGAGTACGGGAAACCCTGAGGTGGATGAAGCCCTTTCAAAGATCCCAGTGAGTTCCCCAATAAACTTGACTTAAAAATGATTAGATGGCAGAGTAAAAACTGCCCCATGCATTTATTTTTTAAAATAAATTTGTCTCAGTTTGACTTAGGAGATATGACGGATCCGAGTCGCATCAACGTGACGGTATGTGAACTCCACCATTTTGCCAACAAGCTTTTAATTTGTAAAATCTTATAATATTTTGTCTTCATTTCTTGTTTATACTCATTTACAGAAAATAAAAATTCAGTTATGTACAGGTAAGTGTTTATTTAATTTCTTTATTTATACTGTTGCCCATTTAAGTACCAAAAATTCGTTTCCAAACAGCTGAAGCTGCAGACAGTAGCTTTTAGCACCTTTGCTTTTGGAAAAGTAAGCGCAGTACAAACGAAAACAGATGTTTAAACTGAAATAAGGTTAAAGAAAATACTAAAACGGCCCAAAAATGATTTTGTTTTTGTCCTTGTTCCATTCTTTCTTTGTCAGGTATGAAAGAAGCGCTGGCATCCATGAAGTTGGAGCTTGCGCAAACAACTCGCCGTTATAATGAGCTTGGTAAGCATGAACTCCTGGCGAGTTCAGTGTTTCGTTTATTTATCGATTTATTTTTTTGCTTTAACTGATATGATGCTTCTATCTCAGATGAAGAGACCTTGGGGCTGAGGAGAGAGGTCAGGAAGCTGCAAATGCGACTGTCCACATGCAGCTCGACGGCGTCGGCCATCGCTGGCTGTGAGATTGTGACCTCTTGCCGCACAAGTGGAACACATGGCACTTCAGAGCAGGAGCAAAACTGATTTCCCCATGTTTTTCACAGCCTACCAAGCCCAACTGCAGACTAAAATGAACCAGCTGTTGGATGTTATCGACAGTGAAACATTTCAAAGTGAGCAAAAGGGCTTAAAATCATTTGTTGTACTTTATTCGAGGTATTCTATCCTCCTAAACAACTTTATTGGTTTGTAAATGCCATTTCTAGTACTGAAGATCCTGGGTGTCACAAGGGAGGTACAAGTTTTGCAGAAGAAACTTCAACTTGCATCTAAAAATGCAACTGCTACCAGTGAGATAAAGGGTGAGTCTTTTCTTATGTATTTCTCTGAATGTCATGTTTAAGATTGACACACATTTAAACATATATGTTGTATAAATGAATAATTATTTTCTGATGGTGGTTTAAATTAAACCAAGTTGTGACTGATTAACAAAATGATCAACTTTTACATTTAAAACGAACGCAAAAAAAAATTCTGGTGGAAAAGTTGCTCTTAAGAAAAATTGCTTTGCAGATTTGATGTATACGTACTGCATCTTGTAAGCAAAGATCCTTTTAACTCTAACCAATTTTTTTTTAAATCTCTGCTTAGTCAGACTTATATATATATATATATATATATATATATATATATAATTAGAAAGGAAGCTTAAGCAGTTTGTCATTTGCAAACAGCCCTGCAGCGAGAGGTTCAAGAAAAGGCTACAGAGCTGAACTCAAAGAGAGAGCCATTTGAAAACAGCCACCCTAATGCTGCACTTAGTAAGTGATTTTCTCTTTTTTTTAATTTAGGAGGTTTAGGGGCAGCCAAACAACAATAGATGTTCATCCTTTTTCCGTCCAGTTCTACAGATAATCTCACTGCAAAGCCAGATCTGGGATTTACACCAGACTGAGTCAAAGGGGGAAGCTGTTGATCAGTCAGACTCGAGGATTCTGGGTAAATTTTGGTCACTTTGACAGATTAAACTAAACAAGATTTTTTTTTTTGTAAATGAACAGTTAAAAAGTAAAATATAAATAATAACGTTAAAATCTTTTGTCATTAGCGTGCCATGAGTAGAAATGTAACTGTCTGATGGATGACACAATACTTATTTGAACTCTTGTATAATTGATCAGTTCTACAAGAACAGCTCAACGGGAAGATCAGGGAGTTGCAAAGCAAAGAGGAGACCATCTCAGCTGGTCAGGGAAACAATTTCAAAGCCTCAAAACCTTTTTTTTTTAAGTCAGTTCAATGTGAGACCTTTCTTAAACTGTTTTCTTTGTTCATGCAGTGCTAGAAATGCTCTCAGTGCACAGTAAGATCACACAGATCCAGAAAACGATCCGGGTCCTTACAGAAGAATCCAAGAACAGGAATGCAGGTGAGTGCTGGAATGTCTGACCCATTTATGAGATGAAATTCAAGCCCTGAACTGTTGGTGCAATTCCTGCTTGTGCTATTAGCTTTTCTTTTGCAATGGAGACAAAAGGGTGAGTTGCTGACAAAGAAGATTTCCCAACTGGCTAATGATGTAGATAACCAAGAACTGAGTAAGTGTCAACACTTTATTTGTTGTTGTCGCTGTGCATTTACATCATCCTTAACCTGATACGCTCTTTTCTTCAGCCAAAGAAATTCTCCGGCTGCAGAATGAGTTGAGTCAACTGGCCAAGTTGCAAAAGGATAAAGAGAGCCTGGAAGCCCAACTCAAAGGTGGAAAAACACAACAAAACAGTTTGCTGCTGTTTGTCCTGCAAAGGTAAACAAGTGCTGATATTTTGGATTTATATTTTAGCTAAAATAGATGAGATGGAGGCAGAGAAGTCACGGGAGGAAGCGCTGCAGAAAAAGCTGGAGCAGACAGACTATGCTACATCCCAGCTGAGTGAGTACAGGAAGCCATTTTTGCCCTTACCTTCGACTTAGACAACATTTAACGTCCAAAAAAACTCAACAACAAATGTTTTTCCTCATGTTGGCCAGTCTTCAAGATCATTAGCGTCATGGAAGAGCTGAGACAACAGCGAATTGTGGCACCGACAGGTGAAACTCAGGGTGAGTTCACCTTTGTTTCCAACAGAATCAAAAATCAGTCTATTTTGGAATTTAGTGGTGATTCTGCATATTTTGTGTTTTAAATCAGATATTTTAACGTTGCTTCAAACCTATAAAAGAGACTATGCTGAAGCTAAGACTGAAATAAAGGGTGAGTCCTCACATGTTTTTGTTTTTCTTAGCACAATTTCTGCAAAAAAAGGTTTTTATAATCCGGTGTCCACTTTTTTATCACATAGATCTGAAGGAAAAACTAGAGAGAACGCAAGAGGAGTGTTCAGGACTTCAAGAAAAACATGATAGTGAGCCACACGAGTTTAACCCGAGTTTACTGATACCTTGTTTTTTTTTCTTATATGATTTCAAGATGATTCTGTTTTGCAACAGAGTTGAAGACAGAGCTTGCGCAGAAGATCATGAAACTCAACAGAACGGAGGATTCCAAAGCCGCTCTCAGTGAGTCCGGCTCGAGAGCTGTATTTTTTTACGAGACTACATTTATGTTTCTTCCAATATGAATTTTACAGTAACGTTTGTTTCTTCTGTTAGTTCTGAACGTGATCAACCTGCATGCAGAGATAAAGGCTTTGAGGGAGCAGATCTCAAAGTCAAAAAGTGGATCAGAAACCAGTCAACGTGAGTAACACTACTCATAACGGATGATAAACACTCCAATGAACACCACCAAAACCTTCTTTGATGACCAGTCCTTCCAGAAGCAACGAAGGTCAAGTGTATTTCTGAAAAGCATCACAGTGGTTCAGTGAGGGTGTGAGGAATATTTACCTTGATCATTTTTTTTATCTCTTTCATTTAACATTTACATAAATGTGTCCCTTTCTAATTAAAAAGGCCCAATATAGTATTTCTATATACAAATATATTTGATGAATGAAAAAACATATTGCAACAAAAGCATAGATTAAAGGTCCTCTTGGACTTCTGAGGTCTTTTGGGAGTTTTCTGTTTAAAACGTTCATTCAGCATTGACTTTTACTCTCATGACAGGCCAACTCCAACGTTTTTGGTGTTTTTAACATGATCTTGTAGCATTTTTTCACAATGGAAGACATATATAAAATGATTTAAGATTAGACCTGCATTTCTGAGTACTTTTTTTTTAATTAAAATCGTGATGGTTTAGGAGCCGTTTGAGAAAGCTCAGGTTTGTGACCCAGCAAATGCGATGGATGGGCCAAAGTCTTGCTGCTCCACCTCAATTCTAAAGCATCCACTTACAGACAAGTAGATCCTCTTCATTTTCCTCGTCTGAGCTGGCATCTGGCTCAAAACTGTGTAGCTGGATAGCTCCAATATTGCTTTTTGTTTGTTTCTTTTGCCACGCTAATGTTAGCTTGGGATGTTGAGGGGCTGTAATATAGCGGAAGAGATTGTAAACAAAGGAATGATAGGATATCATTGTAGGGTTACTTCAGTCCCAGCCTCAACTCAGAGGCAAATTTCTGATGAACTCTTGCTGCTCTGCAGAAAATATGTCTCAAAAAACGACACAGGTCTTTTGATTTTAATCTTAAAAGCTGCATAATCATAAGTAAAAGACCACTGGCAACGATTTTGATAGTGATAAAATGTAGTTAGAGTTGGGTTTTTGTAACTGTGTGACCTTTCTCAAAATTCTAATCGGAGTGATAGCCGGTTTCAAACTCCCCCACTGCTAGCATGAGATCCCAGAATGCCTTCTCAGGTCTTAGTACCCCCTTTCCCACTGGAGAGAGTGGCGCATGAGGCTGTAGCCTTCTTGTCGTCCTGCATCTGGAAATGTTTGCAAGCACTTTTCCAGATGTTCATTGACTCCGGCTCATTCTTGGCTTCTGTTCCGTTGGTCCAGACTCCCCCGTTCTTGTCCCTCGCAGGCAGATTTACTGGCTTCAGTCAAGAAGCGGCAAAAACATTTCCAGCCCGCTGTTAATGAGACGCAAACCCCAAGATCTTAACGACGAACCGCAACTGCATCCAATAAAGGCCCCATTATTTGAAAAGACGACTTTTGGGCTGAATGACCGCTTTCTTCCAGGGGAGCAGGATGGGATAATGATGAGAAAAGGTGAGCACAGAGGCAAAGCATTTTCCACTTGTTACCTCACCACACGTTTCTGGAACGGGAGAAAGCCCAACATCAATCTTCAAAAGATGTCTTTGAGCTTAAATTGCTTTCTCATTTGCCTTTGTAATCTAGTCACAACCTGCTTACAGGAGATTTGAGTTTTGATTTTATTTTCACCAGGTAACTAAACTGCACTGTGCAAGTGATGTTGTCCTGGTGATAAAGGGCCCCTATGAGCTTAGCATTGAACTTTCTGATAATTAGATCTCAGATCATTTTGTGGTACTGGTGAAATCTTCTCTGCAGCAGCTGTTGACTGCAGAAGAGGTCAGAAATTAGTACAGGCCTGGAAATTGTCTTTCTCATGTTCTACAAACTCTGATGCTTCTCCTGTTTCCATCCACCTACGGTTACTATTTTTTCTCACAGCATTGTGCGGAAATTGAATGCTGGGCTCAGATCATTTCAGTTATTTTTATTTTGCATGATCCTTGTAATTTGCTTTGATTGTCTTAGGTTTTGTGTAAAGTTTAGTTCTGTAACAATTTTGAATTGACAAGTTACACCTTTTTTTGTCCTAAACTATTAATCATGGGCAGTGATCTGCAAACTGAAGCTCAGGACCCACATGTGGCTCTTTTATCCTTTCATTGTGGCTTTGAAGGAAAACGCTACCAATTTGGATTAAATTGTGATTTTTTTAAATTTGTTTTATAAATGTGGTCACCCATGTTTAGATTTTCAATACGTGTCAAGTTGCTGTTCAGAGATAAAGTTCTTGAATTATATAAAAGTATAACATAATTTACATGCACAGACTTTTAAAAACAATTTTAATCTACGTCATTGTCATTTTTTTAATGAAGTAAAAGGATGAAGGTATAGCAAAATGATCACAATGAAAAAATGTGTTTGACTTTGCTATCTTGCCTTTTAATTATAATGAATCTGCTGCAACTAGGATGTTATTATATTTTGAAAGAACTTTTATACTAAAGTAGGTCTTTGTGGCTCTCTTTGGGTTTTAGTCAGTAAGAAATTGGACCAAATTATTTTCTTTAAGCATTGAAAATTGCAGAACTCGGATCTAAAATCACAAAAAAAGTTCTGTTAAAACTCTGTTAGTCTAATATGTCATGATCTGTCATAATCACCTGTCAGGGATTAGATAGATTTTTAGTCTTTTTTATTTTATGTTTTCTATTTTTCCTTGTTTTACTGTTAACTTTTACCATAAATGGATGTTTTTTATCTACTTATATAATCTTAATCAGTTCTCAATTTTATCAGTAAACACACTTTGGTCTGTGGTTGGCAAAGTGTTTAAATGAACTTTACTGTAATTGATTATGTCAACATAAACTTTATCAATTAAATCTTTCCAGTTCATATGCTTTTTTTTTGCAAAAGGAGACATTTGTAATATGTTCATTTTTTCATAAAGATCTCTTACTTTCAGAGGTTAAAGCTACATTTTCCATCTTCCTCCACAGAGCTGATGAGACAGTTGGAGCAGAAACAAGAAGAGCTGAACCTCAAGACTGCAGAGATCCAGAGACTGATTTCTAATCCACAAACGAGTATGTGAAAAGCTAAATTAGCCTTTTTAACATAACGACATGGATTTTTTTCATCAAAGATCAAATATAATCATTCTGTATAATGAGTTATTCACTTTGCAGCCTTTGAAAAGCATGGAATTTATCATGCTTTAACTGCATGAGGTGTTTACGTTCTTTCTGTGCACGTCAGGGTTTTTTTCAGAAGCTGAAATGAGCTTTAGCATACAGGTTTTTACATAGATTTATTTGTCCAATCCTCCTTTTCATAATTAGTCTGCTTATTCCATAGTAAGTTTTACTCAGCATGGCCTGTTAACAAAACCTTTCAGATCAAAAGGGAAAAGTAAGACTAGTTGATTATTTGCACTGTTGTAATGTATGTTCTTCTGCTTAGAATAATATATTTTCTTATTTTTGTTTAATCAAAAATATTTTCGACACATTTTTGTCATGGTGTTTGCCTCTGCTTTGTGTCCAGTCCTCTTAGTCTTTTAATCAAGAATCAATTTGACCCACTATTGTATTAAAAAATAGAAAAATGTTTTTGTTATTTTTTTAGAACTTTGGGGAGTTCTTTGTTTAGACTAATTTGGAGTCTCAGGTGTGCTATAAATCAAAGTAGGGCTGGATCTTAGTGAACGAGTGTTTAACTTCAGTTGGTTGCAGTACCTATCATCAACAATAGGTTTCAGTGTTGCATTTTTTTTTCTCAATATAAAATCTCTCACAAAATCATGGTGGTAGGTTTAAAGGCTGTCATCTTTACTTGGTTTATAAAGACATAGACATATTAGACATACTTAGACATACTTTCACAAAATGTTAAATGTTTAACAAGTTGGTGGGTGGGTATTACGTTGAGTAACCCTTAACCTGATTGAAAAATCCTTTTTCTTTTCAGTTTTAGAAATTATTGATCTGCAGAATAAAATCTGGGATCTTGAGAAAAAGAACACCAATTGGACAAATAAGGAGCTACAAGGTATTCATTGCTAGATGCTGTTTCTTTTTTTAACAGCAGGTAAACAGAATTATTTAAACCCAATTATCAATTATTGTAATTAACCAAGTGTGATTTTTATCTACAGCTTTGAAAAAAAGGCTGGATTCTTTAGTGAATGAAATAGACAGTAATGGTGAAGATAACACATTACAGGGTGAGTACAAACAGCTGTGAGCATGAAGATCACCAGACAGACCTTTGGGGAATCAAATTCATCTTGCAGGTAGAATCCATTATTCCATTAAGCTTGTTCTTTTCTGTTTTTTTAGTACTAAAAATTCTGACACTGCAGAGTCAGGTGGAGTATCTACAGAACCAACTGTCCAATCTCGAGATAACACACGATTCCACACAAACTCGTAAGCCATTCAAACTAACTTTTAGTGCCATAACACGAAAGAAAAGCCACCCAAGTTGAAAATATCAAATCATAAAGAGTTTCAGTTGCTTCTAGCTTGAAACTGAATTTGAAAAAAAAAAAAAGGTTGACAGGTGTGTTAACACACAGATAATAACAAACTGTTGTTATTACTGTTGATGGTTCATTTTGGGATCTCTAAACGTCTTTTGTGACAGAACTTCAAAATGAGTTAGCAGCCAAGGAGAACGAGCTGAAGCGTTACATCCATGAAGTGATGGAGAAAAACCAGACAAATGGAAAACTTAGTAAGTAAAAAACTGCATCTAAAACTTTCTTGGAAAAATATTTAAACCATAAAAAAATTGTAAAACAAGTTTCATTTAAAACAAATTTAAAAAAAAAATCCATTTAATTTGTGTTTAATGCTGTTGCAAACACTTTAATAGTTATTTAGTTAATCTTTTGTCTGTATCTTCCTAATTTCAAGCCAAGTATAAACATTTCAGCTGTTTTTAAGTCATTTGTCTTTAATGAATAAAAAAAAGTGTGCTTTAAAATATGATATGACAACATATTTGACGTAAAATTAAAGGTAAAGATTATATCTGCAGTACTTTTTCCACCCTGGTTGAATATTTTTCTTTTTTCAGTTTTGAGCATCACTGAACTCCAAATTAAACTCAAAGACATTGAAAAACAAAAGGAAAAAGAGGATAATACAAGTGCTGCAACAATATCCAGTGAGTTTCACTCATCCTCTTTTCCTCTATCCAAACCCACCAAGCAACTGCTGCCCCACACAAAAACTCCCACATTTCCTATTTCAAACAAATAAAAGATATTGTTTCTTAAAGTATTTGTGTGTCTGCTTGTGCACTAGATGTCCTGGAAAGAATCCTAAAGCAACTTTACTTTTATTTACAGAGCTGACGAACCAGCTGAAGCTCCAAGAAGAGGAAAACAATCGTAATAAAGCTTTCATTATGAGTAGGTTTTGTCATTATACTTTCAAGTTTTTGGGATGAGTCATTTCAAATCTGATGATCAACAAGATATTTCTTTTTAGCTCTGCAGAACAAGATAACCCAGACAGAAACCCAATGTTCTGAATATGAACAGAAAATTAAAGGTAAAAGTTGACCCGGTTAGTACGCACAATTCTTTCTAGACACAGGAAGTATTCTTTAACAAACATTTGAATCATGCGTTACTGCAGATCTGCAGAGTGACATAAATACCAAACTTAAGGAACTTAAAAGCAAATCGGACACCGTTAGTTCACTTGGTGAGTGCTGAAAATGGAGGAGTGGAGGTGGATGAATGGGCTACACCCCAGGAGAGACCTCTGAACATTCAATTCCATTCTTTTCATTCTTGCAGTTCTTCAAATTTCTACATTAAGTGTGGAAGTGGAACAGCTGGGAAAGCAACTTCAGAACTCTGTGTCCAAATCTAAAGTGGAAGGTGAGAAGATTTAAGAGCTAGATGCAGAGCAAAAGATGTTTGTTTGTTTTTTTCTTTCAACCCCTTTCCTTCAGCGGATTTTTACACTAGACTTGGACAAAAAATGTCCAGCGATGACTCCATTTTTTAAAAACTGCACAAAAAATACAGTTTGATGCTGATTGTCTTTGTTTCGAAGGCAGAAAAACTGAGGAAACCTGTGTTTTTTCCAGAGCTAACGGCTATAATAGAGGAAAAGAACAAAGAACTGGAGCAAAAAGCTGGAGAACTTAAAGAAAGGAGTCCTGAAGCACAAAAACGTGAGGCCAACCAAAACAAAATGTCTCAACGAATTCAGAATCCATGAAGTTTATGTTCTTTAGTGATGGAACGGAAATTCAAAGTGTTTATCTTTCAGTCCTCAGGATCATTGCTGTGCAAGTGGAGATAGAACGATTGGTGAACGTAGGAGCAAATAACACCAATGCTAATCAGATAAAAGGTAAAAAAACAAAAAAAACAACATTAATTTAAAACATTTATTTAAAAAAAAGGTAAATATTTTATTTTTGTCTATAGTTCTCAAAAAAGAACTCTCTACTTTGATTAACGGAATTGAAGATAAAACCAGTGAAAACACAAAACTGGGTTAGTATGATGGAAAATAATTTGGACTCTTCATTTTTGAATTCCTGATACAAACATTCCTTTTGTTCCCTGAAGTGTTTCAGATCTTGTCTCAACAAGATGAAATATCATTGCTGAAGAAAGAGAAAGTGCAGCAGCTGGAGGAAAAAGCCAAGCTAATTAAAGGTGGGATGCAGTAGGAAATCAACAGTTCCACCCTCACACAGACACAACCACACACATCTTATGTTCATCTCTTTTAAGATCTGGAAGATGAACGGGACAACATCAAGAAGCAAATCGAGGAAAAAACCCAGCTGCTAAACTCCAATGATATGAGGATTGCCAATTTTTGTAAGAGTCTGTCTACGTTGTTTAAAACAACAAAATAAGTTACTAAAAATCATTCAAAACTTTTGTTTTAACTGATCTGTTCTGTTGTTTTTACAGCTCATCAGATTATGGAACTGTATAAGAAAATCCAGCCACTGGAGGATGAGATATCAGACCTGAAAGAAACTTACACTGAAAAACTTGCAGGTAAAAAAACAACACACGTTATACATGTCAATATGCGCCTGCCTAAATATTGTTTTTATTGATTCATTTCTCGGGTTTCCAAATCCTTTTCAGAGCTTACAAACAGGCTCAATGTTACACAGAAGGAGCTCCAACAAAGTGAACAACTTCTGAAACAATCAGACTCCAAGAACTATGAACTAAGTATGAACACTTATCATTGAGGAATCCCAGCTTCTGTCTTCTATGACACAATGACACCCTGAATGTTTGTGTACCCGCTAGTAATGAAAATTACTGAACTGAGGAGCCAACTAAAAGAAGCTAAAGAAAAAGGATCCAAAGACGCTGAGAAAGATATTGCAGGTTTGATTCTCTTTAATACTTACATTAAAACCTTAAAGATGTTTTAAAAACGGTGCCGTCTACAGGATGAATAAACAAAAGCCATGATGGTTTTAATCCAGTCACTGACATGTTTTTCCTTTATTTCTCAGAGCTGGAGGAAAAAGTCCAATTTCACCAAAAAGAAAATGCAAAACTTGAAAATGCTAACAAAAGTATGTTTCATTCATGCACATACTCTTGCACTCAACTAATCTCATTTTAGAAAAGTTTGGAGAATTGTTTAGTAATTTATCCGCTCAACTATAATTCTACTTTTTTTTAACAATCAGTATTTACGTTTAAGTACATGTATCCGCTATTTAAATTTAAATCCAGGTTGGGTTTATATGTTTTTTTTTAAGTTCATCTCGTATTTTAAAAAGCTCCCTTGCTGTTTTTAATTAAATATTTTTTATTTCACCAATGCAAGTTTTACTTTTGTTAAATTGAACTCTTTTTTGATAATCAAGCTTAGTTGATTTAGGTATAGAATTTTTAAAAAATCAATATTACATTAATATACAATCATTAATTAGGTTAATAATAATTAACCCAGATACACTAAGTTAGTTTAAATCTTCTTTCAGACTTAAAGCAGCAAATGGAAGAACTGAAGGAGTGCTGTACTGTCAACACCAAATGCGAAGGTGACACCCTTGTTTTCTCTGCACATACATACGAAGACCTCACGCAAATTCAGCCATTCGGCATTAAAATCAAACATTTGATCAAACAGATCTCCAGAAAAAACTGCAGCAGAGCCAAGAAGATGCCGATCGCCTCCTGCAGCAGCTGGAAGAGAAAGATGGCGCCCTCAAACGCCTCCAGCAGAACTTTGAAGAACAGAACGAACAGAAAGTCAAACTCCAGGAAGACCACGACAGTATGTGGAAAATGGATAAATACCCACAAACACACAGCAGCTGAGTTTTCTGTAGAACTGGAAAGAGACTTTTGTGCTCTTTGAATCGTTGTGCTGCTTTTTTTGTCGCAAATGGGCAAAAGCAAAACCAAATTGGGGATATGTTTAGTGTTACGATCAGCATTACTCAGGATGTAGTCCGATATAAATAAAATCTTCTTCCTCTTTCTCAGATCTTCTGAAGAGACTTGTAGATTTGGATGAAAAGACCATCTATGCCAGTGAGTCACAAAATACATTTTTAATGATGTCTTTCAATCTGAAGAATCTTTGATACCTGATTTTAGTAATAGCTACTCAAACCTTTACGAATTCAAACTGTAAATTATTATTACAAAGCCATAGAAAAAATGCTTAGTTATACTTGAACATTTTGATTCATTAGAAGAAATGAAAACCTTTGGAAAATTGTAATTTTGCTAATGTTTGAACAAATGTGCATCTTTTGTTGACAGCTAAATTGACCTTGGATCCAAACACTGCACACCCAAGAGTGGATCTGTCTGCAGATAGAACAGAGATGTTCACCCTTCCAGAAATAGCTCCAGTTCAAGACAACCCCGGCAGATATGACACGGCTCTTGCTGTCCTGGGAAGCACCGGCTTCAACAAAGGCAAAAATTATTGGGAGGTGTCTGTGGCCGGGAAGTCGTGCTACCACCTTGGGATGGCCAGTGAATCTGCTCCAAGAAAGGGATCGCTATCGTTCAGGCCAAGGAATGGCTTTTGGACAATAGTCCTGAACAAACAGGGTCAGCTCAAATCTATCGATCAAAGAATCACCACAATTCCGATTGAGGTTCACCCCCTCAGAATTGGTGTCTTATTGGATTACGAAAAGGGGGTCATTTCTTTTTTTGACGCTGGTTCCAGATCTCATTTGTACTCTTTTACGGGTCAGGCGTTTACAGACAAAATCTACCCGTTTCTCAATTACTGTGTTGAGGATTCTACAAATCCAATAGTTATGCTTTCCCCTGGCTCCACTGACTGGATCAAGTCATAAGCACATATATCAATAAAAAAAATTCAAATAAGAATCAATTGACTAGAGGAATTTAACCATTAATCTGTAATAGCTGCTGTTCTTTTTAAAACATGAAATCAAATGTACAATCCCATTTCTCTGTCATTGTGTTACATGCAAACTTGACATTCTGTGATGTTTTCTCTGCAATAAAACATGTTTATTTCACACCAGAGGCATTATTAGGTCTTTATTTATTTATTTTATTCATCAAAAAAGTACACTTTAGAATGAAGGTTTTCTGAAAGTGTAGAGATCTCAGTAAAAAATTGTTTTAGCTGAACAAACTGTAGTAAGTTAACAGGGGGGAAATTAATATGAAAAAGTTTTTTTTTTTAAACACAGCTCAGTCTCTTCCTGCTGTGCCAGCAACACTTTTGTAAAAGAGGGCGACAAAAGTTGGGTCGTGCTCCTCCAGCATGTGCAGAAAGTGATTCCTCTCCTCCTCTCTCCATGACTCAAACCACTGGGTCCAGAGGCGCAGCTGGCATTCAAAGATGTTTGGCAGCTTATCCTGAACCTGTTGGAGAATCATAAGAAAGGGTTTAATGCAGCAAAGATCACACACACACACACCCAAAAAAAATTGCATCTATTTTTAAGTGGTGCAAGTACCTGAAGAGTACTGAGGGAATCTAGCAAGGTGCACACTTTTCCCGGCACAGCTTTGCCAAGAAGATCCTGCAGGAACCTTTCTCTCTGGGAGGAGCTCCAGCCCTGGAACCAGCTCAGGACGCAGCGCTGCTCCTGTAGGGTCACATAGGAGATGGGCTCTGGGGGATCTTGGACATGATCTGAGCTCTGAGCGGCACAGGACAGGTTCTCCAAGCGGAGAGGGCTGGCTCCAGCACGTGGAGCTGATGGAAAGTCGTATGAAGGGCTAGGACTCGGAGTGGAGAGACCAGCTCCACTTGTTAGGGTATAGAAGACACCTGGTCCGTTTGGGGGATTACAGGTGCTGTTGGAAGGAACAAAACTCTGGATCTCAGCGGGCTGCTGTGGATGTGACCCTTGGTTGACTTGATTAAACCACGACATCTCTGAATAGAAGTTGGTGGTCCCCGCACTCTGTTGCCCCTCTGCAAAATTGCAGCAGCAAAAAATCCTCGAACCTCTAACATTTACACATAACTTAATTCAGACACGCGCTACTTTAAAAACGGCAGGATTTGATGAAATATCTGAGCATGTGACGTGATACGTCTTCACTTTCATAAACTGTAACGACGTAATTCAGCAAATAAAACGCCAAAAAAGACCGGACTCTGCAGAAATCATAGATGCTAGCTAGGAGCTAACAAAATATTGACAGGAAGTGACGTAGTTTTCCGGTGTGGAAAGTATTAATTAAACGCTATTAAAAAATATTTAGAATATGCGTAGGTGGAACTAATGAGTACGACCATCATTCTTGTATATTTGGATCTTTGGTATTTTCATTTCACATTTTCTAGTTTGAATGTTTGGTTTGGGGGAAGTCGACAGCGATGACGCTCGTGCAGGAAGGCGTTGCTCTGGCTGGAAACCCGACTAGAGGATCGGAAAATGGCGGACCTTGAAGACGTTACGCTGGACGGGAGACCGCTTCAGTCCCTCCGAGTTGCGGATTTAAAAGCAGCTCTCGAGGAAAGAGGGCTGTCGAAAAGCGGGCAAAAGAATGCTCTCATTAAAAGACTCAAAGGGGTAAGCTGTACTGCAGCACACGACTCCAGCTAACGTTGACCAGAAGACGGGCTGATGCTCCCTCTCGAGAGGGCCATAACCGAGTATCGTTACTGCATAGCGTTAGCAGACTTCTTCTTGGGGATGGCGTCCAGCTGGAAATGTGCTGTGTTTTGCGTCGTGTTTGTTCACAGATTTTTGTGTAAAGAGATTAAATCTGTCCAGCACCGGTGATAGTTTAATTAACTTAGTGGCTAATCTTGAGCAGTGTGTTGGTTTGATGTTTGCTAGCTAGCCAGTTAGCTTACAGGCTAACGCAGTGAGTAGTGTCGGCCTTAGTAAGTCAGTGACAAGTCCCGTCTCTGTATACATTATGCAGCCGTCATGGCGCGTTTTTAGCGCGTGAGTAATAAAAAAAACACCATTAGAACTGTTGGGTGTTTAAAAACTTTTTGCAGCTGTGATTCAATCATCTTATTTAATGAGAAACATTTTCTAGACGTTGCTATGGCTGCCTTAAGATAGTGGCCGAGATGCTCGAACTGCTATGGGTCAAGTTTGAGAAACTTTGTTTACATTCCTACAAGTCTTTGGTTTACACTGAAATTTAATTAGCTAATTATTTTTTAACTTGTGTTGAACTATCTATTAAATTGGTTGATATTTAGTAAAATATTAAAAAAAAAAGTTTAAATTTTTTTCTTTTTTAGGAAAACCGCAAATTGATGCTACAAAATTGGTCTGCCAAAGTAGTTATTTTTAAGTCACAGCTGCAAAGAATTTAACCTAATGAATTGAAATAAATAAAAATCTATGCATTACTGTTAGTGCTAGAATAGACATGATAATGTTTAAAGACCCACTCCGATATAATGCTGTTTTTTTTGTTTGTTTTTTTACATGTTCTTGTACCAATTTCTGATAGAGGACCTTTGTTAAAATGATAAAGATTAAAATAGCTTTTTTGAGTAATTCTTTATTCCAATCGTTTTGAATAAGGAGCAGACAAAAAAAGTGTTTGAAAAAACCTGTGGGTGTGACATTTACAAACGAAAAGCCGCAAGCTTTTTGCTCTACCCCATTCTGATGCACCCACCTGCAGGCAAATAGGTCCATGTACCTCTTCATTGTCCTAGTCTGAGCTGGCTCAAAACTGGATAGCTCCAACATTGCTTGCCTTTTTAAAAAAAAAAAAAAAGTTTTTTTGCACTGGTAATCTTGTTGTGGGGTTGTGAGCGGCTGTAAGCTAGCGGAAGGGAGTGTAAGTGTGGGCAGGTTTACACATCTCTGAGGCAAATTTCTAATGAACTACTGCCGCTCTGTAAAAAACGATGTCTTAGGAAATGACCCAGGTTTTTTTTTTTTATATTGGCCAAGAACAGCACAATCATAGTCAAAAGGACCACTGGGAACACTTTTATAATAGTTAAAAAGATGATTGTAGTAAGACTTTAAAGTGGTTTCCTTTCAGCACAAACAACGTTTAATGTTTGCTTCCCCTTTTAAAGATCAACACAACAGATTTTTGCTTGTTTAATCTCTGATCTGGTGGCTTTGTTGGACATTGTCCCCCTCTATCTATTCATCACTTTCACATTTGATTACAAACTAAAGTTTTATTGAAGATTAAAGTAAATTATTTTACATTGTTGGCATGCAAAGAAACAGATTTATTCATGGAAAAACAGTTTTTTGTTTTTTTTTACTTTACAAGAACATACATTAATATTTCCGGGTTGTATTTTGTAGAGTAACCACATATTATTAAAATAATAGTATAATCAAGTCTGTGCTTTTAATCACAGGCTCTCATGCTCGAGAATTTGCAGAGAACGTCTACACCTCACATTGGTCTCCAGCCAAACTCTCAGGTAAAAGTCTCAAAGATTACAAAAGTTGAAGCGCAGAAGCATTGCAGTAGGGCATGATTGCTCCTATGTACTGGAAACCCTTATTTTATGACTTGCGTGCCTTTTTTGATGTTTGCCCTGAACAGATTGGTGAAGAAATGAGCCAGAACAGTTTTATTAAACAGTATTTGGCTAAGCAGCAGGAGCTTCTGAGGCAGCGTCTGGAAAGAGAGGCTCGGGAAGCATATGAAACAAACGGTAAGCACTGCTTTCTGCTTTATGGCTTGTGCAAAGTCCGGTGAAATATCAATGTTCATGTTTATTTGTAAACAGAACAACAGGACCACGCAGACGTTAACAACAGTACACAATGCCCTCCCCCTGCCCAGGTTAGTCGGCTTATTTTTCACCTTGAGATTTATATTTCCCTTCAAAAAGCTTAATGAAATGGCTCATATTTGAAAATATATGTATTTTTTTCCTATCAGGATATCACACAGGGAATAGCAGGGCAACACATGCCACCTGACCCAGAGTTTGGGTCACTGAATGCAGGACAAGGAAACGCTAATCAGGAAGCTGACGTGTCCAGTCCACCTGCTTCTGGCTCTGTATCCATGCGGGTTCCTGCTGTTGAGCAAAGGCAAGATCGAGGCTTCGCGTCCGGTGAAGCTGCAGGCGACAGCGACGACGATGACAGCGAAGGTGGAGAAGAGGAACGCAACGACGATGACTGGGACAGTAACGCTCGAAGGAGAAATTTCCGAGAACAAGCCAGAGTCCCCGCAGCAAGGGAGAGGTCAGGGGTATCCCGGCAACCACAGCAGCAACACATCCCTCCCCTTTTGTCTCCTCAACTCCGCCAACCAACACCTCCTCCCTCCCCTCCTCCAGAGTTATCATTTCCTTTACCTGATACCCCAAAGCAGAGCCCACCCAGTCCCGATGTCGCCCCAGCCAGACACTCACCCAGTACCTCCAGCTCCGGTTCCTCCAGCAGCGACAGCCGCAGTAGCAGTCCAGAACCGCAGAGGGGTGCACACGCTGAGCGCAAGCCTGGCCCACTGACCCTGCTGGCACGCAAAATGGCATCAGAGGGGGCTTTCTCTGGACCAAGTTGGCATGGCACAGCGGGAGAAGGCGATATGCAAGACAACAGGTCTCTAGAGGGTCTGGTATCTGCCATCACTCACACAGCAAATACAGCAGGCCATATATCATTTCCCATGATTCCAGGAACCCACCAGAGTGTCTCTGGTGCGCATTCTGCTCACACCGAAGTGCCTGTGAGTGTCCTAAGAGCCACAGTGGTAGACGAGAAGGACAGACAGTTTCAGGAAAATGAAAAAGCACTTGAGTTGGAACGGCAGGAGAAGATGAAGAAGCTCGAGCAAGAAAGAGCACTTGCTCTCGAGAGGGAAAAAGCTCTGGAAAGAGAGAAATTGGAGCGACAGCAAGCCTTAGAAAGGGAAGAAAAAGAGAAGGCTTTACAGCGGGAAAGAGAACTTGCTCTGGAAAGAGAAAGGCAGGAGAGGGAGCAAGCGTTGGCTAGGGAAAGGGAGGAGCTAGAAAGGCAGAAGGAGCTTGAAAGACAACGAGCTCTGGAGCAAGAACGCCTGCAGAGAGAAAGAGAGGAGAAGGAAAAGCGGGAGCGGGAGGAAAGGGAGAGGCAGCTGGAGTTGGAGAAAGCCAGGGAGCGGGAGAGAAAACAGCAAGAGATTGAACAGGCTCTGGAACAAGCAAGATTGAAGAGAGAAAGAGAAGAGGCAGAGAAAAAGGAGAAGGAAAGAGTCGAGAGGGAAAGAGCTTTGGAGCTTGAACGGCTTGAAAAGGAAAAAATTGAGAGGGAGAAAGCTTTGGAGAAGGAGAGAATGGAGAAGGAGAGAATTGAGAGAGAAAAAGCTTTAGAGCTCCAGAGAATAGAAAGAGAAAAAGCTCTAGAGCAAGAAAGACTGGAGCAAGAGAGGAAGGAAAAAGAAAGAGTTGAAAGAGAGAAAGCACTTGAGCTTGAGAGAATAGAGAGGGAAAAACGAGAAAATGAAGAAAAAGAGAGGCTTGAAAGAGAGCGAGCTTTAGAGCAGGAAAGAATTGAGAGGGAAGAACGAGAGAAAAAGGAGAAGGAGGCAGCTCTAGAACAGGAGAGGTTGGAGAGGGAAAGGGCTGAAAAAGAAAGGCAAGAACAGTTGGAGAAGGAGAAGGCTCTAGAGCAGGAGAGACTTGAGAAGGAAAGAGCTTTGGAGCTGGAAAGACAGAAAAAGGAGAAAGCTTTGGAAGAAGAAAGAGAAAGGGCTCTGGAACGGGAAAGACTGGAGAATGAGGAGGCCATGAAGAAGGAAAAGGAGGAGAAAGCAAAGCTTATTAGCACAGAAAAGGAGAGTGAGACCTGCCTTTCTCCATCCAAACCCAAACCTGGTCCCGGGATTGGTCTGACTTCCCTGCCCGATCCTTCACTCCTGTCTACAGGAACAGCTAGAAACCTGCCGACAGAAGCAGGAGAGCGTGGAGATGTTGGTGCTCCGGTGACGACGAGTGAAGCTCAGGCAGCAAAGACTGAAGTAACCGTGTCCCCGCATAAGAGGTTTCACTTTGTACGGGTCTCCCCGAGTCAACCCCAGTCCTCATCCACTCCTATGGTTATCAAGCGGCCTCGCACGTTCTCAGACACCCCTCAGCCCAGAGGTCAACCCATCACCGCATCAAGCAGTGCCAAAGAGCAACAGCTTGAACGGCAAGTGTCCCCCCTTAAGCAGCAAGACCCACAGAATCTGACAAATCGAGAAGTTTCAACTGCAGCAGGTCAGTCTGAGCAGAAAGACGCAGCTAAACCTGCGGCGCACCAGAGTCAACAAGAGGAGACCAAAAGGCTTGTGTCTGAAGAAAAACGGGTTGATTCAGCAAAGGCTTCAAAACAAGACGAGGAAAGCAAGGGTTCTGTAAGCGCAGACACTCCAGAACAGAAGAGTACTGATGCAAAGAAGAAAAAAACAAGATCGTCATCATCTAATGACTCCTCCTCTTCAGAGTCAGACTCTGGATCTTCATCATCTCGCTCATCGAGCTCGTCCTCATCTTCTCAGGATAAAAGTTCTTCAAGGGGGAGAGAGGTGAGACGAGCACACTCTTCTGATAGTTCCTTTAAAGAACCCCGCTTGTAAAAAGTCCCTGTTTACTATTAATTTAGCAGTTAGTCATTATTGATTATTAAAAGCTGAATCGATTGAGAAACAAAAGACAGTTTATGGGGTGTACAGTTTCCCTCACCTAAAATTGTTTGCATTGCAAGGTTTTTGGTTTTTGTTTTTACAAAAAACAACAACGTTCAGGAGTAATTGGGACAGGAGCAGAACAGTCATCTTGCTGCATTACTGTTTTTGTTAAATTCATAGTTTACAAAGTTGCAAACTTGTGCAAAATCGGTTAATGAACTAAAGGTCCTCAGTTTGCAGCTTTTGCTGCCCTCGTCAGCTACTTTTATTATTCTCTCTCACAACTGTTTACTTAAGGTCACACATCATTACAGTATTAGTCAAATTTGGCACACACAGCTCACTTGAAATTTTTGTTCCTTCAGGTAATCCGTGATTATTGGTCTATTTAACCTGTTAAAATTTGTGGATTTTTTTTTTTTACGTGAAAAACTAACATGAGTGCTGTTATCTGCCAAAAAAAAGATGGAAGAAAATGCTTTTAAGGACAAGAGTGTGTAAATTTGTTAGATTGATGTACTTTTCTAAAAGAAGATGTTTTGTTTGAGTCACTCGAGTTTTAAGCCTCATCCTGTAACGTTTTCTACAATTGTTTATTGTGGACAAAGAGCTTTTGTGTAGAAATGCATTGATATTTTTTAAAAGCATTTTGTATCAAAGACATGCAACAAATGGCAGTCCACTCCTCTTAGAGGAATAAATCCTTTTTTTTTTTTGCCAGACATGCAATTAAACAAATAAATCTACATTCTATACATCTACAGGCTTTGGCCTTGTTGGAAACGTGTTTCTAGAAGCCTTCAGGACTAGGACTTCAATGTTTTTAAAATGCACATCAGCATGCTATGGCTTTCATGAAACACTGTTATGTTGTCATCAATATTGAGGCACGGGATGTCCTAAATGGAGAACTTAAGAAAGCAGCAGTTTTGAGTTTGGACAAATAGTTAAAGTTGTAAAAATAAGCTAAATTAAAGCTTTTTTTGTCATGTTTTCCATGCTCACAGTATTAAACTGCTCTCCGTTTTTGCCTTTAAGGAGGGGAAGCGTGAAAGGGCTTCCTCCCAGCACCACATGGACACAACAGAAGCCCAGGCAGAGGTCTTGAAAGAAACTAAAAACGTCTCTCTTTGTAGAAATGTCAATTCCATAGAGAACAACAACAATATTGATGGAGAAACTCCCAACAAGGTCAGTTGTTAAGTTTATTTTCCATATTTTTAAAGAAATATTGTTTTATTTTCTAAAATAAACAGCAGAGCTACAGTTGTTGAAAATTTGCTGATTACTTAATTATTTGTCTTTAAACTGCTGTTTGTAAACTTCCTGATGTGTTTTATGAATGAGTTTTACATTTCAATCCTCTTTAAATACAATAACCAATAATGTTTGGTCAGAGTTAAACTTGTTTTGTCTAAAAAGGTCCTCTGTTTAACGTTTAATGTTTAGCTTTTCATTTTGATGTGACCAGTAATTTGTCGAAAACAAGGTCTCTTTAGAAAAAAACTTAATTCTAAATTGATAAATCCGCCAGTAAATAGTTGTAACTCCTCCAACAGATTCCGTTATCTTTGGCTGCAAAAAAATATTTAATCTTAATTTGTATAGAAAACAAGATTTTTATTTATTTAGATTGATTTGTTTTCTTATCCTTTTGAAATAGTTTTTATCTAAGCTCTGACATAAAAGAACGACCTTTTCTCACCACAACCTATTTTTTCTTTCCTCTTGTACTTCCCTTCTGTACAACTCTTACTTTTGAACTCCTCTTACTTAAATAAACAGCACCTGTCTGAAGCAACAACCAGAGAATCCAGACAGACCACAGAAAATGAAGAAGAGGAGGAAAGGGGCAAGCAAAGGTCAGCCTTTTATAGTGCTTATTTTTCCTGACACACCCATGCAATAAACACATGCTTGTCCGATTAAAGAAAAACAACTGCACACATCTTCACAATGAGACACCAGAATTTCACCAATAGTTTCCCAGATAAGATTTTTATTTCTTCCACTGCATTTGTTTTTGTTTAGTTACTTGTAGAAACTTTGATCAAAACTTCCAACTGTACTTAGATTACTGACTTTTCTGATTAAAGGTTTTTAATTAAATTGAGACTGCGTAAATTAACACTTTGTAGATTTATTAATAAAATCGTATAAATGCTCATAAATGGGTATATACATTGGTATTTTTGTGTTCTCTTCCTTATTGCCGACTTAATGTAGTCGGCACACTTGCACCACAAATAAAAATACAGGAATAACCAGAACAGTGAAGCGTTGAACGTATTTTGTTAAAAAGAAGTTGTATCTTCATTCTACTTGATAATATCTGCCCTAAAGTAACTTGTTTTAAATTTTGCCCTGTCTATTTTCTCTTGGCAGAAAAACAGATTTCTCAAATACATTTTCATTCACTTGTCCCAATAGTCATAGTTAGGTTTTCCAATCACAGTCACAGATGTGTAAATCTTACACCTACAGCATCCAAATTTTTCCAAACCTGTGAAAAATAATGTACTGATGTCTGGAGATCAGTGAATTTCTGCATGGTTTATACCTTCTGCACAGCAGGTTTGCTTGATACTTCAGTATTGCTAAAGGTTCTACATTCAGCCGACAGTGGTTTAATGACTAAGTGAACCCAGCAGGACCGGGATAATGGATGTTGAGGTCTCCAAAATTCTGCAGTCAATCACTACAGACCTCCAAACTATGTAGCAATCGGTTACATCTGAGTTTAGTTGTTCACAAGAAGACAGGACTTGTTTGTCTGTATTGTGTGAAGTTTATGTGTCGGTGGATGTGTTAGGAGCAAGGCGTGGCTCCTTATTTAAGATAAAAGGAACTCTGAATCTTTCTGCATAATAAAAGCTTTTGGACAATTCCATACTCCCAACTTTCTGGAAAAAGTTTGGTCTTTTTCTGTTCCAACATGACTGTGCATCAGCGTCGAAAGCGGGGCCCATAGAGATAAACCTGGCTGTTTTGCACACAGTACTGACATCAATCTGAAAGACCTTTTTAGGAAATTGAGGAAAATCTGGGACCCAGTCAGTGTTTGGCTTCACAAATTGGCATCCTATTTATTATGAATGGAATTTTAAATAAGTTCATGTAAGTGTAAAGGTTGGTGAAATGATAATAAAGGTGAAATACCTCTAGGGTTTCATTTGAAAGACCTGAAAGTTTTTAAAGACCCACTGCGATCATCTTTTTAATCCATTGTAAAGGTTTTCCCTGTGGTCTTTTAATTATGATTATGCAGTTTTTCACCCCCCAAAAAACATGACTTTTTCTGTGGAGCAGCTGTAATTCATTTGAAATTTGTCGGAGTTGTGGGCAGGACTGTTGGTGTGGAGCAACCCCGCCCCCCCTTTCCCTTTCTGTTACTTAGAACTCTGTTTAAGCGCTCTCCCGCTACTTTATGCCCCTTCACATCCCCAACCTAACATTACCGGTGACAACAGAAATTAAGAGGATTATCAGTCCTCCAGCCATACAGTTTTGAGGCAAATACCAGCTCAGGCGAGGACAGCGGTGACGTGCACAGATCTAGCCGTCTACAGAATAAGATCTTTTTCAAACCGCATTTTTTTCTTTTTTCCAGTCTTCTCTTAAATCCCAATGATTTTTTTTAGGCTTTATTTTCTTTATAAATGTTAATAAATGTTGTCCATCATGAGAAAAATGTCAAGGACATTCTGCTTTTTTTTTTTTTTTGCTGTGAATTATTTTAAAATAAATTTTTGAGGGCAGGTCATAAACGTGAACATTAAATGAAACAGGATATTGCTGCAATGGCTTCATTGGAAACCAATATGAACTAATTAAGACGTTCACGGAGGATTGTTTTTATTATTAATTTTTTACGACAAACAGGCGATTTTATTTTTAATTTTTAAAGCATGATAATGTTCGATGCCATTAGATTAAAGCATTTCTAACATTTAAAATCTCTTTGGCTTGGATTAGCGTTCAGGCGTTATACGAGGCCACCTTAAATTTGGAGTGGAGGTGGAAACGCGGGTCCGTTTTCTCATTTCTGCCTTCGTTCGTTGCATCATGTCTGCCCTGTTGCCGGATTTAGCCTCCGCTGCCGGCCCGTAGGTGTCTTCGCCGCGGCTTGGCGGAGGGAGAAGCGATGCTTGATGAGTCGCAGGTTGTTCGTGAAAAAGCCGCCGCCGCTGCTGCTGCGGAGGTTTTCATAGCAGACGAGCTTTCGTTGAAGGGAACGGAAGAGAAGAAAAGCCAGGCGACGCAGCCTCTTCATTTGCAGGCGCGACTGCTCTCTGCGTTAAAGCTAATGCACCCGACGGGATTTTAGTTCGCCTCCTGAATGGTACCGAAATGGGTGCGCGTGCATCTAGAAGATTGTACACTCCACGCGCTCATGTCGGGGTTTTTTTCCAGCAGAAACTCTGAGGTTTGGATCAGCTCTGATTCGGAAGGACTAACTAAGCAGGCTGAGAGATGAGTGACTTAATGTGAGCTGCTTAACACACCCGTTGCTTAAGCATCAAAAATCCATCTCAATTTAACATGATTCATTTGTTACAAATGAATCATGTTAAATATTATTTGTTACCCTGCTTTTAGATTTTGCTTCTCTAGATCTATTCTCAAAGTGTTCCCAATAGTCTTTTAATTTTGATCATGCCGTCTTTAGCCGAATTCTAAAAACCTGTTTTCTAGAACATAGTTCTGCTGCGGTAGGAGTTTCCTCTGAGTTGTTGGTAGGACTGTTGGTGCAACGTGAACATGCTTTCATAATCAATTGTCCCTTTGTTGACACACTCTCACCGGTATCTTACAGCCCTCCACACCCCAAACCTAATAGTAGCAGTGCAATAGAAATGGCTTGGAACTATACAGCCATACAGTTTTGGGCCAGATACCTGCTCAGATGAGAACAAAGACGTACGTGGATCTAGTCGTCTACAAGTGGATGCATCGGAATGGAGCTGGAAGCTTGTTAACCTGCTGATTGTAGTTTCTACATAACTACAAGCTTTTTCAAACTGAAGTTTCTTGTCTGCTCCCGATTCACCTCGATTTGAATAAAGAAATACTCAGAAACACAGTTTTTACTCTTCATGTTCTTTATGCATGCCGTCCATCAAGAGAAAAATGCTGCAAGACCATGTTAGAATAGAAACAGGTTTTTAAAATGATTTATTGTGTGTACTTACTGTCCTGTACCTGCTGTTATATGGTTCCCCAGCTGACGATCTGTTCATCTATTCTCTTTTCTGGTCTTGTGTACTTTCAATGCACAACAGGCAGGGAAAGGAGACAGCCATGGTAGATTCACAGAAGCTCTCAGAGACTGGAGAGGAGGTAAGGCCCCCGAGGAATCGATAACCAATAAGTTTAAGCGTTCACTAATGATTAGTATGACCCTGTTATACTCTCTGAAAATATGCTGATAGATATAGTATCAAAAGAAACGTATTCTAAATGTATCTTGTCTCGAAAAAAATGTATCTTTTTACTGTGATGTTGATCTAGAAAATGTGTTGCTATAAAATTGCCATAAAAATAAATATTTTTAAAAGGCATTGAGAAAACCGGAGCAAAAGGAGGAGGTGGTCCATAGCCACCCGTCTGCCTGTGCTTTATCCCAGCTTTGACTGTTGACTCATTTATCGTTTTACTGTAATTACAAGACGTCTTCATATTTATTTAGTGTTGGCCGGTTTAAAGGATTAGCTATGGTTTCTCACTTTCTCTCCTTGTGTGGGTCTGTTTTCATCTTGTTTTCAGACGCCAAAAACCTTCTCAGCGCGTAAGATCTCTCTTGGCAGTGAGTACATCCTTCCCCACTTTAACCTCTTTTCTCCACCCTGTGATAATAAAGTGTGATTTGTTATCTAATGTCTAGTATAAGACAGAAACATGCATGTTCTCCCCATGCATGTGTGGGTTCACTTTGGGGACTCCGGCTTCCTCCTACAGCCCAAAAACATGCTTCATAGGTTCACTGGCTACTCTAAATTGTCCCTAGGTGTGAGTGTGAGTGTGCATGGGTGTGTGATCGTGGCCCTGCGACAGACTGTCCAGGATGTATTCTGCCTTTGGCCACGACTGGCTGGGATAGGCGCCACCGGCATCCCTGTGACCCAGACAGGGACAAAAATGGGTTTTACGTTTTTATGCTGCTTTTATGTTATTCATAATGTCTATTTTTATGTTCTGGAATGTAAATAAATGATGGGATCTCTATTTTGTCATAGCCTTTTTTAAATGTTCTGTTTTTGTTTCACCACCTTACTTTAGTTTTTACAATGTCTTACCAGACAACAAATCATCCCCAGGCACAAGCAGCGCAGAGGCGGAGCAGGAGGCTGGGGGAGTGGCTGGTCGCAAAAGGAGATGGGGCTCCAGCACGGTTGTCACTGCCAAGAAGCCTTCCATCAGCATCACCACAGATTCACTGAAGGTACTGGCAGCAGGTTATGGGAAGGGGCTCACATTTGAGAGCTTAGTCTGCACCACAGTTCATTTTGTTTCAATTTTTCTTACATTTGTTGTTCTTCCTTAGTGGTTCACACATGCAAACTTTAATCTGCACAAAAATGAGCGTCTTTGATTGCAAGGGGATCCTTGGTGCGTCAACATATAATGTAAATGAACTGATCCATGTTGCACAGAGCAGAAATGAACTGTAGGTTCTTCCCACTCCTTTTCAAGCAATAAATCAAGCTGACTTAATCTTAGTTAATTATCTCTATATTTAATTTAAGTGACTTTTTTGTTTTGTTTTATTTTTTGTCTTTTTAAACTATGCATTTCAATATTTCTGGAACGAGTTAGATAAATATTTATTTCTTTATTGCTTTGACTACAATGCTTGAAATAAATCAATAAATCAAATCAAAACCCTGTAGCCCTACAACTCCCTCCTTCCTTTAAGGTACACAGTATATGAAGGCGTTAATTAAGTTTTGGGCTGAAGATGGGCAAAACTGAGTAATTCTTTTTTCCCTCCAACTAAATTCTTTGTTTCATAGCAGTAAAAGTGCTGATCCGCTGATCCTGATATCTCAATCTGATCCTGTATCAACTGGTCAGGAAAGTTAGAAACTAAGTCATTTTCCTAATCATTTGGGTCATGCTGTACACAGGGCAGGTCCATATCACCACTGCTGTCATTTTCAACCCCCCGTTGTTTCACAACCACACTATCAGAAGCTCCCCACTTGTACCACAGCTTTGTCTTCAGAGCTGAGACCTACCATGGGGTGTTTTAAAAAAAATCTGTTTTTGCCTTCAGTCTCTGATTCCCGACATCAAACCCAGTTTGGGTCAGGAGGCAGTAGTGGATCTACATCCCGAGGAAGCTGCCCTCTCCGGGGCAGAGGAGGAAGACAGGGAGCGCTCGGAGCAGGACCTCCAAATCCGCCGCACTGTCACACAAGTTAGTATTCGCTGCTCAAACATAAGCTGGATTCATGATGATGTCTTTCATTCTGAAATCTTAGGTTCTTCTTTTAAAATTAGCATTAATTTAACCAACAAATCTCAAAGAGACCACAGGAAAGACCCGTCCAAGACTGGCAGCCGAAGAAAGCTGCAGATCACAGTTGACAGGCAACCCAGACCCAACGGGATCTTACCAAAACTTTAAGCCTGTTCAGAAAAACAACAGTTGTCATCTTTTTTTCTTTTCCAAGTTACTGGACTGACTAGATTTAGACTTCTATTCCCAGTTCTGCCCATGTTGAAGAAAAAACATTTCCAGACCATCATTTGAAAAAAGGTCCTAACTGCTCCTTTTTTTTTCTTCGGAAAAAGGAGAAACAAAGAAGATAATTTTTCTCCATTGATGTGGGCATGTCTTGCTATTCTTCTAACTAAGGTGGTGCACGCAGAAAGCCCGGAGAATGGGGAGAACGAGGCAAAGAGGAGCAGGCGACAGGAGGTAGAGGAGGAGGACTGTCGGGCTGAGCAAGACAGAATAAAGACCCAGGAGGAGCAGGTGGAGGTCTCCCTCCCTGGAACTGTGGAAGCCCAGATTCCAGCACACACCAGCCCTGATGTAGAAATGAACACTGGTAATATTCCACCTAGCAATGGATCTTTAACTATGCGTGACCCTCAAACATGCAAAAAAAAAGCCCTAAAAACAAGTAAAAGAAGTTGTTGACCCCCCCTTTTTTTTACCTAGTGACTCCCAGCGACACCCTCATTCGTCGCTCAATCAGCCAGCAGAAAACGGGCGTTTCCATCACCATCGATGATCCTGTCCGCACAGCCCAGCAGCCCTCCCCACCCCGAGGAAAAGTCTCCAATATTGTCCACATATGCAACCTGGTGAGGCCACTGCTTTTCTCTTTTTGCTCTGGTCCACCGATGGCGCCCCAACACGCCATGCTGATATTAATAAGTGTAGAGAATGTTGCATTGTGTGATGCCAAAATCTTGTTCAGGTGAGGCCGTTCACACTGGGACAGCTGAAGGAGCTGCTCAGCAGAACTGGAACGCTGGTGGAGGACGGGTTCTGGATTGATAAAATCAAGTCCCACTGCTACGTCACTGTAAGTCATGACAAAGGCTTGCATTGGGGCCTGTAGGGGTTCATCACCTGACTGTAAACTGGGTTTGTGTGGCTCCTGAGACCTTGTGTTTGTGTAGTATTCCAGTGTAGAGGAGGCAGTTGCTACACGGACAGCTCTGCATGGAGTGAAGTGGCCTCAGAGCAACCCAAAAGTCCTCAGTGTGGACTTCTGCCAGCAGGATGAGGTGAGACCTTTAAGGTCTTCATTGATACTCCAAATGTCTTGTTGTGTTCAGCAGTAAAACCTCATCTGTGTTGTGTAGTTGGACTTCCACAAAAGTTTGGGAACAGCAGAACGGCCGGGTGATGATCAGGGGCCCGGCCCCGGCCGTGGGCGAGCGCTGGGCCTCCCCCCGCTGCTTCCAGAGCGAGACCAATGGGCTGAACGGGAGCGGGAGATGGAGCGCCGAGAGCGGGCTCGGGCAGAGCGCGAGTGGGATCGGGACAAGATCAAGGAGTTCGGGAAGCATGGAGAGGACAAGGAGGGGGGTTCTCGGAGATCACGTTCCAGGGAGAGGCGACGTAAGGAAAGGGGAAAGAGCAAGGAGAAGAAGGCGGATAAGAAGGGTAAGGATCGGTGATTCAAAATTCATGTCGTGTCAAATTAGAAAGCATGTCAAATTGATTTTGTTTGTCTTTTGGGGGGCGTAACAGCTGATGAACCTCCTGCAAAGTTGCTAGATGATTTGTTCTGCAAAACTAAAGCAACTCCCTGCATTTATTGGCTTCCACTGACTGATGAACAGGTGAGGCTTAAATCCCTTTGTCTCTGTCTTGATTGTATTAGTGGTGTAGCGTTTAATTTAAAGATTTGATTCATATATTAGGTTAATGATACGATTCCTATTGAAAATGAACGATTCACTGACCTAAAATCAATCTTTAGTCAGAAGTGACTCAGATAAATACCTGGGTACTGAACAGTGCAGTTGAAGTTTTCCACATTCCTTGGATTTCTTTCCAGATAATAAAATGTAAATTACATATGTGAACAAACAAGAATGAATGGAAAATCCATGCACATTTTTAGTTTCCTATAGTTCCTCCTGCTATTGTTTTTTTACACGTCAAACAAAACATTACTAGAACATTCTACCACACTGGATGGTCACATGACTTTGTGCTAAATTCCAACTCTTTTACCAACTTGTTTTGGTAAACAAGCCTACTATGCCTCAATCCAAAGGTATTTTCTAATATCAATATTATTGATTGGTTTATTTTTGAAATGATTTTGTAAAGGTATTGGGCAATTTGATTACCAACTTGCCTCAGAGAGATGGATCCAGTTGGATTGTAGGAATTTACATTGATTCATGGATTATGTTGATTGATGCACCCCTACACTGCACAGATAGTCACCCCCCCTCCCCCCTCCCCTCTGCTTGTTATAGTATGTTCAGCGGCAAGCTGCCCGAGCAGAGCGGATGAAGGAGCGGGAGAAACTAAGGAAAGAGCTCGAAGAGGAGGAGGAGAAGAAAAGGGAAGAGGAACGCAAGGAACGAATGAAAGCCACAGGGGCCACAACCGGAGACCAGGGCGAGGGGGAGAAGGACAAGGACCGAGACAGGGAGAGGGACAGAAACAGAGACCGGGGCAGGGACCGGGACCGGGAGAGGGAGAATGACAAGCGCAGGGATAGCCATCGTAGACCAGGGGCCAGCGGGGCAAGCTCCAGCCGGCGTTCACGCAGCCGCAGCGACCCCAGAGACCGGAGGCGCTGATGGACTCCACCCTCTTTCTTTTGCCTTTCACTACATGTACTTTGTTACAATTTAAGACCCAAAAAAAACAACAAAAAAAAACTAATGAGGACCAACTGATGTCGATTCCATCTGTCACTTTCTTCAAAGCACATCAACACAGTGGCGCATAAGGGGACCATCCTGTTGTTGTTTTCAGAGTGCTGTACATCTCACTCCTGGCGAGGATTCAAATGGATTTCTTCACTCTCATCTCTTCAGCTCTCCGTTCTGGTTGTGTAGCGGTATGCCATCCCGGGTAGTTTGACTTCTGTACCCAAAGATTTCCCATTCGCTCCGACATTTAGGTGCCAACGAATGAATCCGAGTCGGCTGTTGCCCGAGTGGGAAACACTCGACGCATCAGTGAGAAGCCTTTTCTCCTCCTGCTGCATGCAGTGCAGGGCCGCTCCCAAGAGTCCTGCTGTTCCGCACAGACGGCGGCAGAAATCAGAAAATATTGGAATCGGCCTGTTTGGCATTTTGTACAGACGTATAAGATTATTCAAAGTTGAGTCTTTAAATAAGGCAGCTTTGGGGTATTTTTCACTAAGTGTGTAATAACTACTAAGGCGATGCAGTGTTCCTCTTTCTCTGTTGAAAAGAGACGAGATGATTCTCTGCAGGAGAAAATCTGTCACATCTACAATTTATGATTAAGTCCATGTTAAATCTATTTCCCTTCTTTGATTTCTCTCCTGTAGTGAGAGTACGGGCTGCAGAAGGGGGGGGGGGTCACGTTAAGACTTTCCTCACCAATGGTTTTAATATTGTTTTTAATTATTTTATCATTTTAGCATAAAGATTTGGATTTTTCTTTTTTTTATTTCTTTGAGTACACCCATCAGTGGTGAATGTACAAAAATAAAATTGAAATTTAAAATGACTCGTGTGATGTCTTTTTTTTTTTTTTTTAATTTCCCCTCTGTTCATCTTTTGATCTATCGTAAAAGCATTTCCTGTGGTCTTTTATGATTATGCCATTTTTACCTGAAAATTCATTAGAAATTCACCTCAGAGTCTAGGGCGACATTATGGATGTGGAGCAACTCCGCCCCCCCTTCCCCTCACGGTTGCAGAGTGGAGCAGGGAGCTCGTGGGCTGCAAAGCGTATTTTCTAAATCGCAAGATCCTGTTCTAGCATCATTTTTTTGTCTGCTCCTTATGATTTGAATAAAGGCGTAATTTTCTTTATAAATGCACTCCATAACAGAAATGCCACAAGAACGTGTTTAAAGAAAACATGCTCATTGGATCATTTCATTGGAGTGGGGCTTTAACCCTTGTGCTATCCTGTGACCCCACCCTTACATTGACGTGTTCTTCCTACCATGACAAAGGTGGAGCGGATTTCATGTAATCCATGGACACCAGTGAAGATCACAAATCATTGAAGAAAAAAAGGTTCAGCGTACTGTCTAGTGGGTCTAGATGACCCAACTCCCAATGATAAAGTGCCTAGGGTAGCACAAGGGTTAAACCAGTTTTCTAATTACTGCAAGAATGGATGTGCGTACCTAAAAAGGCCACAAGGGGGCAGTCATGTTACATCACCTTATAGAACAACTTTAAAAAATAAAAACTTGTCTTAAATTACTTTTTTCAGGAGAAATTATACTAAATATACTAAAGGTACTAAATATATAAATATAAAGGGTTCACTCAGAGAATTATTGTTTCATTCCCTTAATGAAGAAATGATCATGGACTTTACATTCATCTATGGTCCCAATTGTGCAATGTAGCTCATTTGTGTTACTTTTGTTTTCTCTGTTCCCTCATTTCTCCGTTTTCTTAGTCATATATACCATCTCTCCTCCACATCAGCCGCTGTCCTTCTTTCTGGTCTTAAAGTTCATCCTGCGAAGCTCAGCAGAAGCTTCCGGATAATTACAGCCTTTTGGTTGCTGAGCAAAACATTTTTTTGCCCTGATGAAACTCTTGTCTGAACCCTGCAAGGACCTTTCACACCACCATCTGCATTGATCAGCCAGGAATAAAGTTCAGTCCTGTTCCAAATCATAAACTGAAGCAAAGTTGCTCATGGATGACAAGTAAAAGCAAACATTTCCAAGGAAAAACTGATGACAATTGTTTTTTTTCCCTCAGAACTGTTATTGTGGGACTGACTTTTTTAAAATAATGTTTTTAACGTCTATTTCCCATTATTATTGTCCAGATGTTTTCAACCTGATGTAGAACATTTCTAGCTGTTTTTATATTAAAAAAATAGAAATGTAAAAAAAATAAAGTTGCTGCACCCTAACATTTAATCCCATGTAACATTGACGGTTGCAGCAGTTCCTTGGGTTGGTGGTTTGCTTCCCGACTTCAGCCCACACACCTTGAGACCTGCCTCAGCTTGCTGAACTTCACAGATATTCATCTGTACAGTGCAGTGAACTGGCTGATTGGACTGGCTCACAACCACATCTTAGTTCCTTTGGTTTCTGCCGGTCCTTCATGTGGAGTTGTTGCTGAATGTGGGTTAAATGGGGTTTCTCCCAGGCTTTTAGCTGATGTACGTCTCCCAAAAATCCACAAAGGACTTTGTATTTAACTTTATGAGGTTCATGTTCAGTGCATCAGAGCAATTCATCTTACCTGCTCCTCAAACCTCATGGTTGGTTTATTTCAGGGGTCTGCAGTCTTCCTCACTTAAAGAGCCATTCAGGTCGAATTCTTACTGACAACAACGCTCACTTCAAACAAACAAATGCTCACTTCACCCTATAGAAAAATAAGACATGTTGTTTTCATGATCAATGTAAATGAAGATTTTGGCATAAACAAAACAAGCATAACATATGAAATAATTTATGACTTTGGACAGAGGTTCACATGACTTCCCTTCAAAATAAAAGACCTGTGTCACAGGATCATCTCAATGCCGGAAACGTAGTATTAGGCAGTGTAATGTCAGCAAGGATTAAAAAAAAAAGTTTATTTTACTGTTTGTGGTGCATCTCAGCCAGACGTTTGTCAATCAGACTATCTAATTAACAAGAAATCAAATCAGAGCTAATTCGGTGACCCTTGCCATCATTTTTAAACCATATAATCTACAGTCAGTCAAAATGTTGTAGTTTGGCTTCTGATACTACTGTTCTTTAACTGTTTGTGAATGATTTGAATAAAGTTTGAGTTTGTTTACTTTTTCCTGGTCAGTGTGTCATCAATTTTGAGTTCATTTAGAGACAGTAGCATGCACAGTTGTGAAAAAACCTAAAATTTTGCATTTTCTTCTGGAGCCATCTTTGCAGTAGGATCAAAGCTGACCACTGTGTGGTGCAGGGTTCAGGTCAGAGGCAGTGGGATCATCACCAGCTCCTGTGCTGGTGAGTGGGCAGCGAGAACCACACAATTTCTGCTCTGCAAACAGTCACCTCCACTCTCAGTGGAAGCGGGCAGGAGCTCAAAAGCTACCGTGTGGCTTTTTTGAGTTCTGTATGCCTCCCTGACAGCTCTTTGTGTCTCATGTACCTACTAGTTTTAAATCAAGTTTAGGTTGGATTTGCTGTTACTTGTCTTCATGAACGATCATGGCCAAAAAAACACAACCTGTGAGGAAATACGGCGAGGCCCCAACAGATCATCTCGTACTTCTTGAAATTCAAAACTTGACTTCAATGTATACACCCTCCTCCTTCCTCTGTTCGCCCCCACCTCTTTTTTTTGTGTGATGACATGTAAATGCTTATGGAAACCAGATGTGTCCTGTTGCAACCGAAAAAGGCAGAGTGCAAGTAAAAGAAAAAAGCACATCCTGGTGCTGTACTTCATTAATAGCCTGCTGGAGATGTGAAGATGAAGAACAGGAAGTGTTTAACCTTATAAAAGAAGGATGTTTAAATGTCAGACCAAAGAGGGGGTCCTTGCGAATGTGGCCAGGTCATTATGAGGGTAGCCTCAGCTCAGGAAATCTGAATCAGCATCTCTTACTGTATGATCAAGGTGTTTTCCAACAGAGTTTAGGAAACCGCACCATATGAGACCCCAAAAAAAGGTCTAAAAGGATGTGAAAATATTGCTTTCTTGCCTGCTTTACACTTTTATCTTGTTTTTATTTTAATGTATGCTCTACCTTTCCCTGATATTAAAAAAAAACTGTTCTGAAGAGCACCCCATTCTAAGTGTAGGCATTGTGCAAGGACAAAAAGGCTAACTTTCAGCTGAGATTTTAAGAAGTAAACAAACATCCCAAAGTCTAGGAAAGACGATTGATGTTAGGATGTCTGGAAAGAGAAAAAATATCTTAAACCGATTAGGAAAAATTATTTTCAACATATAACTTAAAGTCACTTAAATCACATTTGCTTAAATAAATACAGTGATCATTAACTAAAGTCAAGTAGAGCTTGATTTATTGCTTGAAAAGGAGTGGGAAGAATCAAAATGAAATAATCCCACCCATAAACAGTGACGATAACCATTATGTCATAATCATTGATTATTAGAAAACATGATCACAATAAACCAGTAATCATTGCTACACATTGCAGATCAAGTAAAGAAAATCAATAGCTTTTTGATTGTAATTTAAACCTTTCAGTAATCATTATTGCACATTACAATGTAACACTCATTGGTTGTAATTAAAAGAGCTTTGATTATTTCACCACAATCAAGTTCACACATGTATTGGAATTATTCAAACACCTGTTGATCTTTAACTCCTCTTATCTTCATATCCTGAAATCAGAGTTTCTCTATACATTTTCTTGAATATTGTTTGAGCTCCTTACTTAACCCGTTCCAAAGTTTAGTGCCACACACCGACACACAGAAACTTTTCTTTGTGGTTCTTATCAGTTTGATCTTGAAGTTCCTACATCTTCTCAGTTTATAGTCTCCTTCATTTTCTAAGAACTGTTTTTGGATGTTGGTTGGTAACGATTTCCCACTGACTCTGTATAAAAGTTGCACAGTGTAAAAATCCACAGGGTCATACAGTTTTAAAAGACTGGATTGATAAAATGAATTGTTTGTATGATCAAGATATCTGGCTTTATGCACAATTCTGACGGCTCATTTTTTGAAGTAAAAAGAGAGGATGGAGTGAGCTCTTATAATTATTCCCCCAAATTTCTATACAGTAGGTGAAATATGGTAATATTAAAGAACAGTACAATAAATATCTACTGTTGTATTCTAATATACGTTTAGATTTATTTATGATTGAAATAATTTTTGAGACTTTTTGTTTGTATGAGTCTGATGTCTTGCTTCCAATTTAGTTTGTCATCAATAAAAACCCCTAAGAATTTGATTTCTGTAACACTTTCAGTTAGGACATATTCATTTCAATTGAGAGCTCTTTATTTGGGTTGTAATGATTTTATGATCGTATGATTTTATTTTGGTTAACTCTGTGTTTACCACATAGATAAGTTCCGTACGATTGTCTGTAGAATAGAATATGTTTGTGTCATCAGCAAATAATATGAGTTTCATAAGCTTTGAAACATTGAATATATCATTTATGTATATGTTGAATAGCAGCGGGCCCAGGATTGATCCTTGTGGGACACCACAACTTATCTCTATGCTTTCTGATGTAAATTCATCAATCTTGACAAATTGTTTTCTTCCCGTTAGATGACTTTAAACGGTTTCTACACAAAATGATTACATCAAAGGACAAGTGAATAAGAAATTAACACATAGTTACCTGAGAAGAGAAAACATTACTTATCATTACTTATCAAGAAGAGAAGTACAAAGTTCCATTACACTTCGGTAGTGTGAATACTTTTAAGAATATTATAAAATTGATACATTTCAGTAATAAATCCAAAAATTGTAGGAGAAAACTTTCTTGCTTTGCATGGATTCTTATTAGGTTACTTTGTTTTGTCTCTGTAATGCTTCAAATTTAGAGACAAAGTGAAGGAAAACATCTTTGTGTATATGAAAGATGAAGAACAAATGTTAAATAAGTTAGAAACCAGGAAAAGTAGTTCCTTAAAGAAATTTTTTTTTGTCTCAATACCACACACGAGCCAATATTTCCTTCCTCATTGCAGACATGATGTAGTGGGGGGAAAAAAGAAACTTTTTAGAAAAAAAGTTGGGATGAAAACTCCAAATCATACCTAAAACACGTCATTCGTTTAGACATCTTTGCTCAGTTTTGCACCTCTGAACAACTGATCAAAAATGGAATTGATCACAGCGAGGCTCTTGTCACCACCCAAAATTGATATTTTAATCACAAGGATAATCAGGATTTATTTAAAGGTGTCTTAGACTTATAAATCTATAAATGTTTACAGTGGTGTAGAAGATAGCGTCCTCACTTCGTTGAAGGCCCTGGTTTCAATCCCAACCGGGACCTTTCTACATGCATGTGTTTTCTCCGTGAACTCCAGCTTCCTCCCACAGTCCAAAATCATGCTTTACATGTTTTTTTTTTACATTGTTAGTGTGATTGTGTGTGTGATTGTGTGGCCCTGTGACAACTGGCAACCCAACAGTAGCCAGGTTTGGCTCCGGCAGCCCCGTGACCCCGAAAGCGATACAGCGAGTTAACAAAATGGATGGATGGTTGTTGCTCATGTTTGTAGTTTTCTTGTGTAGCTTTTTGCATTTTACTCCGAATGTGAACATTTTGCCCACCTCATATAACATCTTGGCTTCAAATGCTCTCAGGGATTCTTGCTAAGTGAGTTAGAGAGGGTCCCAGTGTATTTAATATTTATCAAGTTGTGTTTGTAACATGATTCAAACTTGGTGGGAGCTTTATGAAATTACAATGCAATGTAAACACTGAAAGAGCAGCAAGACATGTTCGGGATTTCATGCAAAGATAATGTCAATCCAACAACAGAGACACACTTCATGCAAACAGAGGCAACATTTACAGAATGTATTCGTTTTTGGGTTGTTGTTTTTTTTGTCTTTTGTAAACAGTAGTTTCTTTCTCCTTTTTTTAATTATGTGATTTCTACCATTACAACTCCACAGCTAATATTTCAAAATCTAATCATTTGAAGGTGATAAGCAAAAATATGTGAACATTAAACGTCCTCGGTGTGTGGTGGAGCTTGAAATTTCTTTATCAAGGATGTGCTAAAGTCATTGCTGGAAAAACTTTCTATGAGGAATGTTTGTAACTCATGATGGAATTCATGTCAATGAGGGTTAAAGCAGCACTGAAGGCAAAACACTGCAAAACTCTGAGATTTGCTCAGTATCTTTAAGGGGATTTCAATTGTCTTGATGGTTAATAATTACCTGAAATAGAAAGACTTATTAGTAAATGACTAGGCTACTAAATATTGGACGTGTGTGCTTAAAATAAGAAAAAACTAGGATGATCGCAGGGGCGGAGCAAGGGGGGCAAGGGGAGGCAGCACCAGCTATGGCAAAAAACCTTTGCCCCACAATTTTTGGGTTAATATTAGTATCATGATTGACAAAGATTAAGAAATCATCAGTAAGAGCTTCTTTAAGCTTTGCAAAAGTAACAAAAGCGTTATATATTAAATAAAAACAATAATAAAACTGTTAGAAATACATACTTCTGGATAATGGTGTATTTTGTTCAATTCAAATTTAATAAATTCGTAATTAGTATTCATTAGTGATAACAAATCATTTAGACTTCGTGAATGTTACTTATATTGTGTCTTATTTCAACAAAAACAATTAAATCAAATGTAATTAGAAATTGCACAAATATGCGTCTTAAGATCTCTGAGAGGGTCCAGGGGGCTGCGGTCTTTTGTTTGGCTTTAGGGGAAAAAAAGAAGTGACACACTTTGCAGACAGTGAAGGAAAACCTCTCCAGTTACACACCAAGAAGAGAAAAGAGAGGACTGTGGGGAGGAATAATGCTGAAGCTTCTCATTTTTCTTTGCTCTGCAGAGTCAGCTGGGAAGAACAAAAAGGCAGTGACCCGCAGCTAAATGCTCAGCAGGTCTGCAGGCCGCAGGGCTGAGATAATGATTCAGCTCCACAGAAAATTCCAATTTCCCCCCCCCAAAAGTTTCCAACACATTAAGAAAAAAAGATCCAAACAAACTCCCCTCCCCCATTTTCTCAATGCCGCGTCCTGCTGTGTGTCTGGCTCACATGATGCAGTTGGAATTCCAGATGTTAGTAATGGAATTCTGCTCCATCTGTGGCCTCCAAATGGGACTAAACCCTCCTTTTGCTCCCCTCTAAAAAACCTTGTGACTTCTTCTCTCAGCTCCAACTCTCAAAAACACAAGACAAAGCCCTTTTCCTGAAACTGGAGGCTTTTTTTTTATTTTAAAGCAGAATGCTGCACCGTTGGTCTAATCATGTCACATCATAGAAGCGATGACGCCCACCAATGAAATTATTTACAACAAATCTCATTTCTGGCTGCCAGCTGTGAAGGAGGAAAGGAGATGAATACATTTGCTGTTTGGTCTTTTAAAGCGCCCCAAAATATATAAAAAAACAAAACAAAAAATCCAGTGGAGGAATTTATGGTTTTGTACTCACAGTTTGTCAAACCTCAAACGCACGTTTTGATTTATAACGACAAGAATATTGGATTATAATTATAGTTCTCACACGTTCAGTCACACCAAAGAACACGCTCAAGGTTTACAGCTTATATTTCTTTTCCTGCTGTGCAGAAATGGCTTTGTACAACTATCCTCGTCCCTGTTTCTACTTAATCGTTGGACGCAGTCTGCATTTTCCGACCCAGTTTGAAGCGTGCCAGATCCTGATCCCCGGTAGTGCGGAGTGGTGCGGTTGGGGAACAAGTAACCTGGAGGTCCAGGGAAGTTGGGGAAGCCCAGATGGCAGGGAAAATCAGAGCACAGAAAGCCTTTTGAAATTGCTTTATTCTTGTAAGAAAAGCATGAAACGTGCACAAAAAAAATAACTGGTTATCATTATTATCATCATTTTTAGTATTATTGTCATTGTTGAACGGCCCTGATTAAAAATGAAAATGAAAGAAAGAGTCTTTTTAAGATCATCCGTTTTATTTTCACTTTAAATTGAATCAAGGTGTCCAGAACTAAAAAACAAACAAACAAAAAAAAAAATGATCAAGTTTCAAGAAACCCTTATCCCAGTTCACTGTTCCCACAAATATAAAATTAAGGCCACTTTTATATGTCTCTGCCCAGCAGGACGTTTAATGACATTGTACAAAAAAACATTTGCAACAACAACAATAATAGTAACAGACATAATACTAATGACAACATCATTTATGACAACAAAAAAGTGTGAAAAAGGAAAAGACACAGTTGTGTTTGTTGCGCCACACTGATGGGAGTGCATGTCGGGCTTCGTAAAGTTGTGCTTGTTTCACCATTTATGGTCCAAACTGGCTCCTGCTTTACTGGAAGATTGGGAAACACTGTGACTCTGCAGTTTGTGTTTGTGGCCATGTTAGTGTTTGAGTTAGTGAGGACGAAAGGGGGGGGTTCAACAACCGCCTGACTCTGCAATGTTTCAGATGTGAAGCAGAAATTCACAAAGAAAAAAAAAGAGACATTGAAAAAGGCTAAAACAAACAGCAAGGAGCTGGCGTCAGTTACCACAGGAGAGGAGGCTAAAAGAGAGAGGAAAAAGCGCAAGGAGTGGCTGACAAAGAGTTAATGACAGGTTTTGCAATGAATTATCACTTATCCATCTTCCCTCGTCTTTTCCTCGTCTCCTGCTCCCTCATGGGGGTGTTTCTCTCACGTCCTTCTCTCTTCCCTTCCTACTAGAGGTGTAACGATTAGTCGACTTAATCGATGAATCGATTTAGATTCCTACGATCCAACCAGATTGATCTTTCGCATCGACCATTATAAAATTGTTTCAAAATGAAATAATTCAATAATAGTTTATATTAAAAAATACAATTTGGATTAATGCATGGCAGGTTTGTTTACTTTAACGTAAAAACGACCATGTGCATCACACCGGACAACACAAGTCCAGTACAATGTGTGGAAACACTTTGAATTTAGCAAAGACTTGCCCGTACAAAAATGTTCTAATAATGTTCCCTTGGTATTAATTTGATGTGTAAAAACAGCAGTGGGTTGAATCTTATGAAACTAAAATGTGAATGGATTTGCCATTAATCCTTGTTTACATATTGAATTTACACTTCATTATCTTGCAAGAAATACAAAGCATCTTGAAAACGTATCTCTGAGTCACACTGGTTGAATTTTTGGCAATGATGTCCTTGATTGATTTTAGGTCAGTGAATCAGATCGCTCAAAATGAACAGATATCGACGATGAATACTATCGTCAACCACAAATGATCTGAATCGAATCGTTGTTAAAAGGAATCGTTACACCCCTACATCCGACGCTTCACTTCTGTCTATACCTTGTCTAGTAGGGATCTCTGGCAGTACAGGAGTCGACGTGGCGTGCCGTATCGACGGAAAAACAGCAAGACTGCTAACGTAGCAATCACGCACACCAACAGGAATAACGGCAAGACCACGACTGCTGCCCCGCTGCCTGAGCTGGTCTCGATGATCGTCACATCCACATCAGCCACTGTCTCCGTATCCCACTCCTCCCTTTCTCTGTCTCTGTCCCGAGTTCTGTCGCTGTCCTCTCTGTCCTTCTCCTTCGTCTTGTCCTTGTCATTTCCTCCTCTTCCTCCATCTGTCTTTGGGTCTTCGTTGGGGCAGCCCATCCAGTCACGAAGAGCTGACTTGGGGTATCCAGGCTCCACCCGCATCATCTGGCTGTTGTACTTCCAGTACTTATTGTTTTTGTAGAAATAAGTATAAGCTAGAGGATAGAAAAGTAAATAGTGAAAAAAATGCATCAGACAAAAACATAAAAGTATTTGTTGACATAACAGGATGAAAACTTTACCCTGATCTTTGCTCATGAAGGCCGCCTTAATGTTTTCAGGTACCCCCTGCCACATACTGATGGATTTGGGATACTCCTCATGAACAGTTCTGGATCCCTCATTAAAACGATAATACCTGAAGGAATAAGCAAAAGGTAAAGCTATGCAGAATAGAAAAAAAAAAGGCCAAAACAAGGTTATATAGAAGGACAGTTTGCTAATAAAGTTTAAAAATGCATGTTGGATTTAAGTTAAGACACTTGACGAAAAAAACAGATAACAATGACTAGATCTTGAAATGAATCTAAATTTACCTGCCACTCGTCATTTTTTTGTCAATTTTTTAAATCATCTTTGTTCCTATTTTTACTTCTAAGATCTAACAGCCAGTAGCAGGAATTTATTTTCTCCTTTTTGTGGCAAATTTGTGCGAGTGCAAACCAATATGACCAGCTTGCTACCTGACATTACTCAACCATGGATTTTCTGTAAGTGGGCAAATAGGCAGGAAAAACAAGCAAGAGCTGCAAATTGTAACCCCGCCTGTCAATCTAATGCTCAATTTTAAACACTCAAGTGAAATTCAGTGAAGACAAATTAAAAATTTGATATCTGGTGACAAATATTTGTATTGTGAGGTCAAATCATTTAAGATAGTACACCTACGTGGTACAAAACTATGCAGACTGAGCTTCCTTTGTGACAAACCTCCTAGTGGTGAGACGGTAAATTGACTTGGCTCCTAGTGTTTTAGTTTTAAACATATTTCAACACGGAAGTGAGAGGGATTTTTCATTGGTGAAAACACACCTGTGACAGCAGAGAGCAGAACCAATTCCTGCTACCATGGAACAATTATTTCAACTGTTAACCTTAAAACTCGGTTTTTAGACTTAGAACTGCGACACCTTAAACCAAGATCAGAGTGAGATTATTGATCATTTTTTATTTCCACCCTAATTTTTACAGTTAGCCGTCAAACAAAGCCTACCTATAATGGGAGCAGCACTCAAAGGAGGTAACTAAGAGTTTGCATTTTATAACAACTGACTATGGCTTTTTTAAACAGTAACAACCGCTGTAGTAGGTTAAATACTCATAAAATTCCCCCACAGTGTATTTTTCATCATTAACTGACTTGTAGTTTGGGATTTTGTGCACATCTGAATTTTTAACATACAATCTTCTAGCAGTGGGATTTTCCCAGGAACCTTTTAAAACTCAGCACAGTTTGGGTTTTTTTTTTCAACAAGCAACAACCACAAGGAAAACTGATGACTAACTTGTTCCCTCTGAAGAAAAATGTCTGTCCGTTGAGGGTATAATAGAGAGCAGCATCTATGCGATCTTCTGGAAGTCCAGAGCCCATTTCTGACAGCTTTTTGGGGTAACCAGAGTCCAAAATAGATTCACTGAAGACCCAGTATCTGTCCCCTGTGTGAAAAAGGTAGTGATATAAAATAGTATACTGATAAAAAAATAAAGTGAGAAGTCTGGAATGTTTCATTTTACTAAAGAAGGTCAAGCTATAGCAGTTTTTAAGTCGAATTTACCTTTAAAAAAGACAAATTTCCCATCTTCTCTTTCAAAAGCAGCATTGATATGAGTGGGCAGTCCCCTCCAAAAGTGACCAATAGGCATGGGGTATCCGTCCAACACGTGGTTGTTCCGAACTCGCCAGAACCAATTCTCCTGCAAGGGGGAATATGTAAAAACATTAAAAATCCAGGTGTGCTCATTTAATCAGAGCCCAACACCAGCTTTACCTTAAACACAAACATTTCTCCTCTGAAGATGGCGATGGTGTCAAAGTGTCCATCGCATATGTTGGGGCCAAAGCGAGGCTTGTCAGGTGAATAGGTGGGCTGAGGGTCGAGGTCAGGTGTTTGCGGTGTTACGGGTGGAGGTGGAAAGTTTGACCCGGAGCCTGTGTAAAGGTGGTCATATTTGATGTTTTAGGACGTCAAAGGGAGCTTCGCCAAAGGTTACATAGAGAACACTATAACACTTTCTATACAAAAAGTATAGAAAGTAAATCCCAAAGACCTGTGTCACTGATTGACCTGATTTATGAAAGTTTTTTTTTGTTTTCTGTAATCTTGTCTAGAATTCAGAATTTTAGATTATAATTAAAAAAGTACTAAGATTAATCCGAATAACCAAGATTTAAATGTAAAGGTCTGACAAAAAATGGATACATTTTGAATAATATACATTTGTTAACTAATACATCAAAAATTACACTTAATAATGCAAAGTAATAAATAAACGTGGCTTTTAACACTTTATTTAATAGTTAATTTATCATGCATTAAATAACATTAATAAGGTATTGCATATATAACGATTCATGAAAAAAAGTTAAATTTTTGAAGACGGAAAATATAAGAAATTTTAAATTACTACAGTTTACAGATTAAAAGTAAAGTCGTATTTATGAAATGACAACTTTAAAATGTTAAGAGTCAGTTTAGATAAGTAGTAGTTTTGAGGAAAATTTAAAGTAATAAATAATTTTAACCAAAAGAATGCTTAGACTTTTTGTCATAAATCTGGGATCTAAATAAAGTTTGGATGGAAAAAGATAACGTCAAAAATTTAAGATCAAATGTCAGGTTTCTGAAATAGAAATTAATTTTGTGAGAAAATAAAATTTGCTCTCTAAAAGGTAAGAGTTTTAAGGAAAATCACCCATCCAACCAAAGTCTTTTAACTCAGGGGCCACCCCATTTTGATTAAACACTAGATTAGACAAGACAACAATTATTGAATATTATATTTTTGAAAATATATTAAGCCAACTTCTAAATCTTAAAAGTTTCCCTCAGGCAATAAAGAGTTAAAACTATACTTCAAGATTTGTAGAAAAGATCATTTGAATACATGAGAATTCATTTTATACCAATAATAATTGATGGTTTCTAAGCTCCTAAGACATACTAGAGTCAAACAAAACCAAGATATTTGGATAACTGTTGGTGAGCCTACATTTAGCATACCATAAATTTGCTGTATGCCTCTGCGATCATCATCAGGGAGTTGGAAGTTCTCTGTGTCCATCCACTGATAGAAAGGAGCCATGATGGCTGAGGGATCGTTGGAGTGCTCCAGACCCAGCGCGTGACCAAGTTCGTGCACCGCCACAAGGAAGACGTCATTTCCTGAAATGGAAGAACCCTGGTTTTAGGAGCTCATTCTGAGAAGAGCCGAGTAAAAAATATGAAACTATCTCAAACTTTCAGGAGGATGGAGTTTGTACATTTCTGTGACCTCTACATTTTTCAAACACACCCATACAGGAATTTGCACCCTAGAATAGGAGAGACAAGGCTGGACCTGGACCTGATTTCGCTTCCATTTGCAAAACAAAACTCCTAATTTTAAACATCTAAGCTCTCAGAGAGTCAAAAGAGTTCAAAAAACAGGAGCTCACCCGACAGATCTTTGTTTCCAATCGTCCACGGCTCAGCTGCGTCGAAATGGGTGTCTCCACCAATCCCATCGCCGGGAAAATAGGCGTGTGCCAGGAAACCCCCCTCACCATCAAACGGGCTGCTGTCGCCGTGGAAACCCTCCGCAAAAAAGATCATGATGTCAGCAAACTTCTCCACCTTATCCCGGATGTAGCTGTAGGGGATCTCCCGGAAACGTAGTGGTGTGACTTTCTCCCAAATTTTGAAGGCCCTCCGGATGGCCTCATGGGTCTCGTACTCGCCCACCTTTGGGGTGTAGTTCTGTATGCTAGAAGAAAAATGATCCACTCAGCTTCTACATCTGCATCAACGTAAAGTTCAACCATTGTGCACTCCTTGTGGACTTACGAGAAAGTAACATCTTTTTTGTGCCACTTCAGAGCCTGGTAGGCGTAGCGCTTCCTCCTCCTCAGGTTGCTTTTCAGCTCGGCCCCAAACTTGTCTGGCACGCCACAGCGCGGCCGCTTCATGGCCCTGCCAAACAAAAACATGTCCCAGCGGTTTGTACGTGCAACAATTTGCGTCAAGATATTTACTTTCATTGTCAGGGTGCTCACTCAATGGTACTTTGATCGAAAGTGCCGGTAACGGTGAGACCATAAAACTTCTGCATGGTGGCGATGGCAGATGAGACGGAGTGGGGGGAGCGGAGGGAGTGGGTCCTCAAATCTCCAGGAGGCAAGTAGCCATACTGTTGAAGCCATGACTGCAGAGCAAGGCAAAAAGGTGGATTAATGATTTCAAAATGAACAAGAAGCAGTGTTTTCAGCTTTGTTTTGTTGATATAGTCAGGTGAAGGAGCTGTCACCAACTCACTGGCATTGTGGTAGAGTGTCCGCCCTGAGACCAGAAGGTTATAATTTCAACTCCACAGTCAGCATCGCAGAGAATTCTGGGAGGTTTCTAGGGTACTCCATTTATTTATTTGTACATTCAGACAGCCCTACAAAATGGTGAATGCACTATATAGTGTACTATTTAAGAAGAAGTGAAGTAGCCTCTCTCAATATAACGTTCAAGGTGGGGGCGAGCGGGCAGCACATGCTTTTATCGAGGCATCTGATTGGCCAGTTTATAATGTGAATAACTTACCCTACAGAAGGAATTTCATCAAAGAAAGATTGGGATTAGTAAGAACACGTTAATAAAAAGGTATTAGAGCAATAATGGTTATTCTGATTCATTTAAAGACTGAGTAACAGCTGTTTATCTCTCTATAGAAGTCTGTTTGATTTTGACTTCTTGGAGTCTTCCTATTTGAACGCCAGGAGGGAGGAGTCGCTCAGTCCAGTTCTCTTATACAATCAATGGATGGATCACATGCAGAGAACAAGTTTCAAACATCACCCAGGTGTGTCACAACTAACTTCAGTACAAACATCTCCAAAAAATTAAAGTTTGGGATATTTTCTTTGCAGCTGCTTCCAGCCCTGACAATCAAAGAAAGCTTTTGTCGAACCCATTTTTGTGTTTGGGTGTTTTGGAGTCTGAAGGAGTAAGATCTGGCATGTTTCCATCTAATGACTGAACTCAACTGCTGTTAGACCATCAAAGACGCTCCAGTGACCATGAGGACTTTTGCTGATTGAACTGACAATAAAATAAACAAGGACTTCAGGTCTTAACAAAGACTTAGTGTCCAAAGTTGTGTGTTTTTTTGTTCTGTGTTGTTGACTGAATCTACTGAGACAGAGAGATGTTTTTACTTAAATCTAGAAGTCTCCTTTGGCCTTGATGGGAGCTTGACCTGACTTTCTCCTTAAACCCTTTTCACCGCAGTGCAGCTTTGAACTGTGGACGGCCGCCAGCCGCACGTCTCCCACACAGCTTTGCTTAAACCTGTTCATTTTTCAGACTACAGCTTAAAAATAACACTGAGGCTTCAGTGAAGACAGTGAAACCCCGAGACCACTTTGATATTCTGCTGTTCGAGTCATTTTGTCAGCTGTTCCAGCACTTTTTTTAAATTGTGGTTTATACACACTTTGTGCTCAGCGGAACTGTTTCCTGTTTGGGCGTGGCGTCTGCTCATGCATAACATGATCTGACCAAAACAGAAATCAATTGAATCTGTTATTTATTTTGCATAGTTTGACATCTAGTGACAGTGCCAAAAAGGTGATAGGGAAATAAACGAAGTAAAGAGCGGGCGGAGAGCTCACCGATCGACGTCTCACCTTCATGTTTTTACCTCCGATCCTTTCTCTTCTTGTTTACTCAGCTTCCCAATAAAAACCCAGGATCTTCAGGGTGCACATTCATGAAGAGCCACACCCTGACCAACCCAAATGCTAACACTGCGTAATGCAAAACACTTATTTTCCCGTCTTTGTTTCCCTGCTCCACTGTTTTAGACCCCCGCGAGCGTGCCAAGGATGCTCGTCCGGTCTGGAGGATTAGCAGAAAGATAAAGGCAGCCTTGCAGGCCCTTGATGGCCCCTTGACCTCCCCCTGTCCATCTGTCTTAGAGAGACATGGAGCTTATGTGGTTAGACTTCATCCCTGAATGAGCTCTTTCTGGTTCTGACTCATGGAGCTCCAGCGGACACAGAAAGACTCACTGTCTGCCACATGAGCGGGAAAGAGAAAAGCATAAAGACTGAGAAATGAATTTTGGATGAATCCAGATTATGTGACGACATCTTTGGCATTATCCTTTGTTCTGATAAATGGGTTTAGGTGTCGCTTATCTAGAAGGATTTAATTGTGGAGCCTTTTCAAACCATCATTGTAGTAGATTGTAAGCCTCATTCTTTTCCTTCACACATTCACTGTTTTCTTTCCCACAGAATCCCACTTTTGCCCTTAGCTCAGTCAAAAGAGGGCTGTTGAATGACAGGGAGCTCTTGTTTCTACTTTACGGGTTCCACATCTTGGACATGGTTCCCTTAGCTGACTCGACAAAGTCTTATTGAGCATCACACACTACTATTTTTGACCACACTAATGGCTCGTAAGTAAAGCTACGGCAGGAAGAGGAAGCGGTCAGTATTCTCAGCGGGATAAGGATCGACAGAGTCATAGTTGTTTGATGTGTAGGGGTATTTAACACAGCTCTGACGCGTACTCCAGCAGGGACCCATAGTTCCACTTTTTGGGTTGGTGATTTCAGTTTTCAGTGATTTCTTTGTTTGTATCTCCTGCATTTTTGGTTCGTTTTTATATTTACAGTCACTTTTCTTGTGACCTTTTCCTGTTATGACAGCAGAGATTCTTTAACAGCAACTATATATATAAATATGAACAAAAATATCTGGTCGTGTGATCAATTATTTTGCATTGGGCCAATTTGAAGACAGCTTTTAAGGACTGTAGTAATCGTCAAACCCAGAAAACTGAAAATTATTGAGTATAAAACAAGCTTGACAGTTGTGGGGCCGGGGATTTGAATGAAACCTGTCAATCAAAAGGCCAAAACTTTGTTTAAGCCACTTTTTATCGTAGAAAATGTGATTAAATACAATAGTTTATTAAACATCAAACCTCCTGCAGTTATGGATGTTAAATCTAGTCACAGAGATGTGTTGGAACCAGGGTATAACAGTGTTTTTGTTGTGAAGTCTGGTGCTTTTACATTGGAGTGAACTGAGACTGCCATGCTAGTGTAAAAAGCCAATCAAGAGGAACTGAGCTGGCTCCAGCCGCTTTGGCTTTTTTTTAACCCGCCTTTAGAAGAAAAGTCAGGATAGTCCCCCATGACTGTATACGAGAACTGGATTGAATGATTCCTCCCCCCGCGCCTTAAAATAGAAAGTGTCCACTGGCTCCAAGAAGCCAAAATCACATAGACTTCTATAGAGAAACTGACAGCTGTTTTTATATTTGTCAGAATAATCATTCTTGCTCTGCTACCTTTTTTTCTTGCCAATCCAATTTTTCTTTTCATATTTTTTCTTTACTGCAAGTTATTCAAGTTCACTTTGCAGTGGAGACCTTTGATAATTGTTGATCCACTAGGATTCACACCTTGGTAGTCAATAGATTTACCGTGATTCCTGTTAGAAATCTTTTATTTTTCCTGTTCTTTTAAGGTGTGAACTTTTCTTTCTTTTTTTCTTTTTCTTTTTTGGTGTCCTGCAGCACAAAACCCTCTCAGCTGATGCCTTGAGAAGAATTACTTTAAAGTGAGGCATTAAACCATTCAGCGAGGACAGTTTTTGGAACCAAATTCAGGAACCAGTTCAAACGCAGGATTGTAGGTTTATGTTTAATGGAAGATTTGCAAGAATCAAACAGTGGTCACCATGGTTGTCGCTAGGCAGAGCGCTAATTTTGCATGGGATGAGAAAAGGAGATGAAGGGGTAGCGACTCAGTTGTTCCATTTGTTAAAAGCCAATGGAAAAAAACTGCGATGGGAGTCCAACTGAGCCATACAGCAAACAGAACTGCAACTAATGCTGCACAGGAAGTTGGTAAAGTTAGCATGTATTTTCTCCTCAAATTCTTTAACAAAATGTAAAATCCTTTTATACTTTTATACCATTTGCTCAATTTGTGCACCTATCTTGCAGGTAAAGTGCATAAACCCCAGCTGCTCTCTGTTAGAACTTCATTTTCAGCCAGCAATAATAAAACCAGGTGACACAAGAGGGGAACTGAACTCTCTGCCAGCGTAATATGAGCAATGAGTAAGCTGTAGGCAAATTTTGGTGGCAGGATTTTGTTAAAGAAGAAAGAAAGAACAGGAAATAAGGTAATGACTTTAAGTAGAGCCTTATTTTCTGTAACACTTCCATCCTCCCTCTGGGAAGTTGCTCTTATGCCACCCACGGATGAACACCAGACACTTCCTTCCTCATTTCCTTTTAGTCCAATGACAAAAAATCTACACAGTGGTGCAAGAGTGAACTTGTAAGTTTTTTGTTTTTTTTTAGTTTGGACATGATGGTATCATGTATTCAACATTCTGTTCTTTTCAGCACAAATGGCTTCCACCCCTTAGGCTTATCGTTCTCAGAAACGACAACAATGTCCTCCTTTTTTCCTCACAGTCCTCCCTGATTCATCACTTCATGGTCATCTATCATCTGCTGTAGAGAATGACCTCAGCCTGTTTTTTTATTTGCAGAGATAGTTTTAATAATAATGGATTGGATTTATCTGCGCTTTTCAAGACACCCAAAGCGCTTACATTGTGTCCATTATTCATTCACTCCTCATTCATACTTGGTTATGGTAAGCTACGGTTGTAGCCACAGCTGCCCTGGGGCAGACTGTGGCCACAGGTGGACGCTGACACGTCAGAGAAGGATATACATTTTGTCCTACACTTCCTGTTTGTGTCATAGACCACAGCCTTTGATTTCGGTGTAATTTAGCACCCGCTGATGGACATACACCCACTGACCTGATTTCCTTTAAACTAAACAGAATCTGAACAGATGGGTTGAGTAAAAGATGTGTTTTCTAAAGTAACACAAAGAAAATCTATTCTAAATATGTTGCATTTCTCCTTTTTTCATGTTCACTTATGCTGAGATGGAAAATCCCATTTCCTCTTTTATTAACTTGTACAATTTTTTTCTATATAATTAGAAAGCAACTAATTTTTTTTACCAGGTATGATTGACCAACATGGCCAATCTCATCTGAGAAACCAACATGTTATGCAAAATTACATTATTACTAACAAAGCAAAAACGTTTAAATAAAAAATGTTGTTTCTTCATTTAAATATAATAAAAGAAGTTGTTTTTTGTCATTTTAAGCTCCATTGTAGTTTTTTTTTTAAATCAGCAGAATCCAGTTTTTATATAAAAAAATAACTTTTTTGAGAGGACAAGGAGCTATGATGAAGTTGTGGGTTTCTCAGTTTACATCTAAATGCTTGTGCGTTGAATTCTTCGAATGTGGGTCAATAGAGTAATTCAACTCCATTTTTTTCCCACTGGTCCAGCTGCCTACAGCTTTACGCAGGCAGGACGCAGGGATCAGAGAACCTTGTGGCGCCAATAATACACAACAGAATGTGTTCTTTGCGTCTCCAACACGAAGACGCACACACACGTACTTATAAGGAACCCGGAGGAAGCAGGTGTGCAGCATCAAAAGTCGCATCCTTGCATTGAGTCAGAACTTCATGTTTTTAGTCTTGGGGAGATCCAGAAGAATCAAATCCAACAAATTTTGTCAAATGAGTTGAAAGATAAAAACAGCTCAGTCTTGTGCGCTTTTGGAAGAGATGAGCGCATTTGGTTGCTTCTAAAGTTCACCTCCTCCCCATTTACAGCTCAACAGATGTCAACAGTTATCTCCTCATCCCCCTGAACTGCTTTTATCTCTCACCCCTTTCATCCATTAAAGCTTGCCCCAGTCTCTGCCACGACCGCAGAACAATCAAATGCATTTCGTCACTGCCTTGTAATTCTTTCTTTCTTGGTTTTTCTTCTTCTGTTGCTCTCCAGCTCCCTGCCATCTCAGCATTTCTGTGTTTTTACGAGCGCTATCATCATTATGGGTTTTTTCCTTCAACCCCGGGTTAAAGCCCTTTCTTTCCGCCCCTCATGCGCTTTAACGCAAACTATTTGTCAGGAGGCAGAATCCTAACTGAAACCACAAAACCAGGATGTAATTAGGAGCAGATCTGTTCAATAAAGCCTTTTTGATATTAGTGTTAGATTCATAATAAACTTCACAATAAAAGCTTTCATGATCTAAACGCCAAATATTTGTATTTTTCAACAATTTACCAGTTTCGTTTTCTTTTTAGTTAACACCTCTAGTTCAATCACATCTATACGACAAACGGTGAAATATACAATTTCCTCTCAAGAACAAGTCTGCAGGCTTCATTGGCCACAGGAACGCATCCCTCACCTCCGGATTGATTTGTAGCTCTGCGGCTCCGTGCGCCCTCACCGCCAACGCCGCCACCGCCAGCGGCAGCAGCAGGCGGACCGTCAGCTTCAGCTTCATCCCTTCACTCTCAAAAAGGTGTCGAAGTTGGCAGAAGTCTTGAAACAACTTGAACTGAATTTGTCAGAACATAACCTGCGACCAACTGAATCCGGGAAGAAATCTTGTTTTTTGGCGCTTGGCGCAAACGGCCTTCAAAAAGTCATGCGTCTTTATTTATTTAATCCAGTTGATGTGTTTGTCCAGTCTTTTGCATTCTTCTCGTGTTTAGGAGAATATGAGCTGTTTGTAGAAGGCAGGAAGTTGAGAGGAGGGGTGGGGGCTGCCTATGTTTTTTTGTCCCACCTCTGCCTGAGAGTTTCGTTCCAACTGTTGCAGCACTGCTCCCACGGATCGGTCGGTCGCAACTTCTCTTCTTTGGCCTTCTGTCGGGTTGTTTTGGTCTGCTCCCCTCTTTCCCCTCTCCGCCTCTGCAGACGTGGTACCGCGTACCAACGTGGAGATCTTTAGCTGGAAAGAGGTGGCTCCTCCTGAATCAGCCCGCCTCTCCTGGAAAGCTGGGCTAAACTTGATGACCCATCAGGCATGCCCCCCCCCCGCCCCTTAAAACAAAAGAACAAAACAAAAACATAAATACCTGTATACTGTTTTAAAAGCAGAGCTATATGCTGTCAACACAAATGTAAAAATAATATCACAATAAGCAACCACCTCAAGTTAGAAAGGATTTTTAAAATCACGTAATATGTATTTTCAGTTAAATGCTTGCAGAAATATAACAAATGTGGCACATTATCAGGTCACAAACTGCTTTTTCAATCATTATTTACAGGACTTTCTTTTGCTATAGATTATTGATAGCCAATATTGTTATACAAGGAGAAATTGCGCCCTCTAACGGTAGTGGTAAATGATAACCGATTTGAGTGCCAAAGTTTCAGTAAGGCAACGTTGATGAACTGCAAAATATGGATTATGCTTTCATATACTTATGGATTTTCTAATTCAAACAATTAGGGATGTTAAAATGTTTCTCATTATGGCTATAGATTCAAATAAAATATTTTTAGAGCAAAAATACCAAACTTTGCGTTAAGGCTACAGTATGTTAGAAATGCAGATCTGCAAAAATACCTGAAAGCATTTACCCTTTTTAACCCTTGTTCTATCTTAGGCACTTTAACCCTTGTGCTATCCTAGGCAACATTGGGAGTTGGGTCATCTAGACCCACTAGACAGTGATCTGAACCTTTTTTCTTCAATGATTTGTGATCTTCACTGGTGTCCATGGATTACATGAAATCTTTCCACCTTTATCCACCTTTGTCATTGTAGGGAGAACACATCAAAGTAAGGGTGGGGTCATCTAAGATAGCACAAGGTTTAATTAGAAATATGTATATAAAGCAGGCTAAACATTTGGATGTCCTTATTGTGTAAATGAAAATGATAAGTTGGTTCTGTTACATTTGTCAATGATGTAACGCTTTATGCTTTTACTTTCAGTTTTTAAATTGTAACAATTGTCATTCAAAATGGTTCTTTATCCTGATTGAAGAGGAGACTTCTTAGGCTGTATTTGGTTACTAGGTTTTAAAAGCTTTAATATATAATAATCTTTGTTTGTATTGGCTTTCAAACTGAATATAAGTTGTTTGGAATGTTTTACACTTAACATCGAAATCTTGAGTGAATGTTCATTGGGCAAAATTCACTTTATCCATATATATAACCATTCGTATAATATTTGATACAAACATTTATGAGACCCCAATCTCATTAGCATGATCCAAATTTTTCTTAAAAATCCATTGCATATAATTTTGTCCATGATTTCATACCCGTAGTTCGCCATTTTCCACTAGGGGCAGTAGAGGGGCTTTTCCTGCTCATTTCAAAATTGGCTGCTTCCGTGAAATATCAAAAACACTTGTTGCGAAAATAAATAGCTAATTTTCACAACTTCATAGTGAGAATAACTCATCTTTTGTTATTCATTTTTTAAAATGACTACTTTGCTGCATTTATAATATAGTTATACCATGTTAAGAAAGTGTGAATAAATTTTCTGTCAATGCTTTTGGGCTTTACAGGGTTAAGGGTGGCCAATAAAATGCTAAATTACTCCAAATTACAATTACTGCTTTTTAATATGTAGATACTGAACTACAGGTTATAACAGACACACATTGTTAGATATCCATCAACTTAAAGGTTTAGTGAATCTAGTCAATTTCAAGGTGATTTTATTACCACGTAACTACACAACAACAATAACCTTCACAAAGCAGAGGGGCAAGAATCACATGGACCAAGCCGTCGGTGGACTCACAAACACTGCAGTTGTGCTTCTGTTTGACAGAACAAGACCGTGGATAGCAGGCCACCGTGACACAAGTGCTTTTCAGAATTGCAACATGTGGATAAAAGACATGAACTTCCAAACAGTTACACATTCATATTGCTCACTGTGATATTACAGAGCAACATTTAAATGTTTCTACTTATTAACGTCATATATGTATGTATAAAGAATCTTCTTGATCTGAAACACAGATTCCTTTTGGTTAATACCAAAGTTCTGCATCTTGTTTTAAAATTAAAATAAAAACTCCTTTGGTGCCATTCTGAACAAGAACTACAACAACACTAACAGCAACTACATCCAAAAACGATGACAAAATTAGTTTAACTAGTTGTATTAGTGCACAATGATTGATTATATGATCTAGGTTTGCTGGTAAACCTAGGCTAACAGTGGATGACTTCCCGTTTATTCAAGTCATTTTCTCTCTCACAAATCCAGTAATAAAGTGATTCCATCGATTATGTCTTTGATAAACTTCACTGTATGTTTTTGAACACAACAGGACCAAACGGATAGACTCACAACTTGTACATACAAACATATTACTCTGATTATTAAACTGACAGGCCACCTGGAACATGTTAGGGAAGAAGCATGATACAAATGTCCATCCAGTTGTGCTAAAAGGTAAAACACAATTAAAAACATTGTAATATTTTTAAGCCCATCAGGTTATTACACCAGGAGACACTTCTCCATCCTCCTCTGAGACTCTTGGATCCATCCCTGATGGGAGAGTTGGTTTTGAGAGCTGCGTCGACTCATTTTCATCCTGGATACCAACTTTTGGGTCATCTGCTGGTTCAGAAGGGGTGTTGAGGAAAGCTTGATACTGGTTCCAAAAGCCTGCAGAGCTCCTGGTGGCTGGAATGTTTAAGGTCGTCGCTGATGAAGAGGGGGGCGGCTGGTTGGAGGAGGCTCGGCTGCTTCTGGCTTTCGGGCGTGACGTCTTAGTCACCAAGCCATGGTGCTTCATGTGCCCCTAGGAAATAGAATAAAAAAGAAAATGCACAATATGACGTCGTTTAAAAAGTCTGTTAAAACAATGAAATTTTCACTTTTCAGCAACAATCCATGATTGTTTTTCAGTAGCTTTCTCAAAGATTTTAAGCTACATTTAAAGGTAACTCAATAAGTCCCAATTTATTGGAATAAAAAGGCAACTTTCTTGTGCATTAATAAACCTTCTACCTTTTCCCTCAGACTTGTCAACCATGCCATCACGCCATATTTCTGTTTTTCTCTTTTATGGCAAAAAGCATATTTTCATAATTTAAAATTTTACAAAACAGATTTTTTTACTTTTTTGTCTTTTGGCTGCTTCTTTTTGGGGGTGACCACAGCAGTTCAACCAAACAATTGCCTCCATCCATACCTATTCCCTGCATCCTCCTAGCTCACACTAACCACATTTGTGTCCTGCTTGACTACATCCATAAATGTCCTATTTGATCTTCCTTTAGACCTCTGCTATGGTAGCTCCAATCTCAGCATCCTCAGCATCCATGCCATCTAACATTGCTCTTTCTTTGACTGAGCAAAGATGGTGGCTTTGCTGCGATGCATGGCGCTAACCTCAACCTCTAGGGGGAATGTTGTGTTCATCATCTTACCCAAGGACACATGGACTTACTGGACAATATATCTGATAACACAGTGACCATGGAGGTCATGTAGCCTCTGACGCACCACACAAAAAAACACTGTTTTTGTTTTAATTTGCATCTTTGTAAAGTTTTTTAAAAAGAAAAATTGTAACTTTATCTCTGCAGTAACTTTGCTTTTCTAAGCAATGGTTTAAATTTTATTGAAACTAGACATCAAAGAACTGTTTTCTGACCTTTAGTCCACTCCGACTGGCGTACTCTTTTCCACATTCAGCGCAACAATAGGTCTTTTTCTCAGGGCGGGAAATTGGAGATGGAAGGGTTGGAGCAAGGCTCATTGGCACAGAAGACTCAAGATTTTTGGTGGAAACAGTTCTTCTTCTTTTAATGTCTTCTGCTTGATCTTCTCTCTCATAAGAACTAAAGGCAAAGCTCTGTCGTGTCTCTCTTACAGAGACGTCTGATCTCAAAATTTCAGACTTGACCTCAGCTGCTGAGAGGTCTGCCTTCTTCTTGGAGGTTGTTATGTCAATGTCTTCGTCTGTCACATCTGCTGGATCTTTCTTGGATGTTGCCGGCTGAATAGACGTATTCATTTCTTCTGTCACAGGTTCTGGAGATTGGGGTCTTGGGGATACAGAGTTTGATTCCAATGTACTGATGTCATTTTTGTCTTGATCTATTGTGAGGTTGGAGTTAGGATTGGCACAAGTATAATTGAAAGGATCACCAAGAGAATGTGCGCTTTGAAAGTCCTCCAAGTTTGGTTTGGAGCAAAGGAAATCATTTAAGGTTAAAGGTGCTTCATCTTCTTTGAAGTCCACCAGAATAGATGATTCCGTGCCTTTTGGAACATCAGAGGGGAGTGGTGAAGGATCAGAATTTGGGACACTGGCTGAAGCCTTCTGTTGAATTTGGTGGTCTTCCCCAGTTGATGACGCATGATTTGTTGACTGAGAAGCTGTCAAAGATGCACTAGCACAAAGGATTGGGGGGTCTTCACTGTCTGGTGGGGGAGTTTGGGTTGTGGTATTCAGGAATGGGTCAGGACTGAGGTCAGTTGGTGGGATTTGATGCGGACTTGAGGATGAAGACTTACTTCCACCTTTCTCAGGTGATTCATTGCTGCGACAGACTGGGACTGATCCAGGTGCCAAAGTTTTAAATTGTGAACTTGGAGTTGGGCTCCTAGATTTACTAGCTTGTGGAGGGGTTGTGTTTGAAACAACACTTGAGTCAGCTGATGGGGACTGAGATTGTAACAGGGATTTATGACTTAATTCAACAGAGGCTTCAGGTTCAGCATCCTCTGCACCATCTGGAGGCAACTGTCCACCAAGATGCATGCGGATGTGGTGTTGAAGAACAAGGGCGTTGGTGAACTTACGCTGACACAATGGGCAAGAGTTCTGGGCGCGTACATTGGGTGGTCGGGCATGATGGGTGGCCAGATGTGACCTTAGGCTGCCTTTGGTAGAGAAAGATCGTCCACATATTTTGCATGGAAAAGGACGTTCTCCAAGGTGTGTGGCTTGGTGCAACCGCAGTGCTCTTGGGCAGCTCAGCACCCGCAGACACACCCCGCATTGATTGTTTTTTAGGTTACTTGGATCTTTGACACCTAAGGATGATGGCATTCCTCCCACCACCGAACTTGCTGCATTGGCACCCATTCCAAGAGCAGCGACCATTTCACGTGTGAAGTGAGAAACGGAAGTGGTAACCAGGTTTGAGGATGGGGATGCCATCACAAAGGTGTTAGAGGTGCTAGCATTTGCAAAACAATTGTTGGCCGAACTTGTTGAGGAGGTAGAGGGACTGCTTGACAAAATCTCTAGTATGGAAGTTGGTGTGGAGGAGGAAGCCCACAGAGAAGACGTTTGTGGACAAGTCTTCTCTAATTTCTCTACCAATTTTTGCAGCTTAGATGTTTCAGATGTTGGGGTAGCAAGAGTTGACGGAAGTGAAGTGGTTGCGGTGGGAATACTTGGGAGTTTGGGAAAGGAGGAAATGGGAATGGGATGTTGAGAAGAAGCATTTTGGTGGGAACCTGCAGTGGTGGGTAGGTGAGTGCGCAACAAGCTCAGTGCTGGATGGTTGTACAGGGATGAGTGCGCAACCTGAGTTGCAGAGGAACTAGGGGCAGATGGAAATAGAAGCTTTGGTAGGTGGGCTAGCTGAGAATAAACTGCGGGGGACAGTATTGGTGCAAGTGGGGGAGTGTTTTCATCAAAGTGTTGCTCTTTGGCACCTTTGAAAAACCCAGTGAGGTTAGAAAATGAAGTTAAAGAAGGGTCTGAGAGAAGGGATGGGGCTGTAGAAGAGATTGAAGATGAAGATGAGGTGGATGTGCAGGAGGCAATAGAAGCTGCTGCAGCAACAGCAGCAGCTCTGTTGAGTTGCAGGAGGGAGTGAGAAATCAGAGTCAGATCCACACTAGGGGGAAGAGGTAGAGTAGAGGGTGTAGTTCCTCCAGAGCTCCCCAGAGAAAGTCCACTACTAATACCTCTCACCTCCAAATTATCTCCACATGGTTCATCCTCCACCCTACTTTTTCTCCTCCTCTGTGTAAAGTTAATGCCACTGGTGCTGCTACAACTGCTCATTAACTGTTGCATGTCTGATCCGCCAGCTGCCCCAAGTGCTACCCCAAACAAAGATGGTGGCAGGAGAGAAAGAGACAGCTCTGGATTTTGTTCACGGTGGCGAAGAAAGTGAACTTTCAGGTTGCCCCGTGTGGTGAAACGACTCTGACACACTGGACACTGGTACGGTCTTTCACCTGTATGTGAGCGGAGATGTATCTGCAGAGCAGAATCACTGCTGAACATTTTTCCACAAAAGCGACAGGAATGGTGAAGACGACCAGCAGCAGTGGAGTCGCCTCCACCAGAACCAGACTGCAAAGTACGTTGAGAGTTCGACATGTTCACTGAAGTGGGAATGGATGAGTTCAGACAGGACGGATCACTCTTCACGCTCACTGTGTTGGTATTAGAGGATTTCTCGTGAAGATAGCGATTGGGGAGAGCTAAAGACAGTGCAAGGGGGTAGATGGAGGAAGACATTGCTGAAGAGGAAGAGGTGAAGGGAGGGGAGCATTGAGAACTCTCCCACAGACAACCATGAGCACCTGTGGAGAATCCTGTTCTTTCCACCTGTGATTTGTGAGGCTGAAGGATCTGAGACAAAGAAGAGCTTGTGGGTTGTGTGGGTTTGTTGGCAGTCTGGGAAGGAAGGAGAGAAGACAAACTTGCTGGGAGAGGAGTGACCGAAGTGGACGGCTGAGTTGCAGCTGTCTGGCTTGTGGGGCTGGATGGCCTTTTTCTGCCTTCAAGGCAGAGTTGAGACAGGGGAGAGGGAAGATGCTGCGAGGCTGTCTCCGTGCCACAGGATGCTTCACCAAGGCGTAGCACCTGTCTACATATCTCCTCTGTGATCTGCATTTGGTGGATCTGCCGTTGCTGGAGAACCCGAAGCTCCTCTAGGATCAAGGCGATGCTCAGTTGGGTCCTTACAGGTGCAGCTGAGGCGGATGTTACGCCTGGGCTTGGGGTTGGAGTAACAGGACTTGGAGGGCCCTCTGGCACCCGACTGGGACTGCCAGGTTGCGGTGGAGGACATAGGGAAGCTGATGAGGAGGAAGAGGAAGAGGTAGTGTTGGTGGTGGCTGACAACCCCAACTTGGGAGAAGCCATATATTAAGAGTAGATGGAAGCTCTTGCACTGCTACCAGACAGTTCCAACGCAGGTGGGTGTCGCTTTTGTAGAAAGACTAAAAGGGTAGTGAGGCCAGAAAAAAGAGAAGACTGTGTTTTTTTTGAAGGGGAGTTGGAAGGGCTGCCATGTTAGCAAAACGCTTTTTGTGGAACTGGATGTCTGGGAGCACTTGAAGGTTGAGCAATGTCCCAGAAAGTCAAGTCACAGAATATTTGAGAACTGGAATCAAGTGGAGCCTCACGGCCAAGTGGTCATCGGAGGAAACTGAAAAATAACAATCACAATTTAGACCGAATAATAATTACATTTTAATTAAACAGATTATAACTAAGCTGACAATTGTTTTAGCCTCGGGGTGAATATTAATGCTCACACACCCACACCAACCAGTGGTCTGAACAATCACAAAGCTCAACCAATGAGAACATGCCTCATTTCCAAGGCAATATGTACAAGACAAATGACATTTCACCCCACGATGAAAGAAGATGCTTTATAGATATTCAATCATCTTGGTAAAGTCTTTTATTAGTTTGGCCTGTGGCATGTCAAGGATTCCTGGGATAGGAAGGTGTCCGGCTGCCTGACAGATGTGATTTTAAACCCAGCAAAGTTACAGTCCTGTTTAGAAACAGGCAGAGGCTAAACCGACATTACTCAAATACAGTGACTCGCTGATTCATTGATAAACTCAGAAATGCAATATGTTCAGGAACAAGCCACTATATGGCATGGTTTACCTTCCGGACACTGCCACATCCACATTTCTTTAGGGGCGTTAACGCTTCAGTGGCTGACAACAAAGCTGAAAAGGGACAATGGAATGGAATCTAATGCAGTTCCTCTAAGGAGTTTCCTTTACCTTGTTCTTGTCCCCTTACCAGCTCTTGGATTTGTACCTTCAGGAATTTACAATGTGCTTTGTGCGCAGCACTTCTTTGACAATGTGCAATATGTGCATTTTCTGCACAAATCGCAGATGAAAAAATTCAAAATTCATTTTTTTTTAATTGTTATAGCTCAATTGTTCAGTTTAAAAGCCACAGGGGTCAGGCTCATAACATGCTGGGGTTATTTTTGTTTACTTTGATCATGATGTACAGGCTAGGCAAAAATGTGCAACTCTAAACATGCCTCCCTGATCATTGTAAAAGGTTGGCATGTACAATAACGTCCCACTCTGATCATCTTTTGATCTGTTGTAAAGCATTCCCAGTAGTCTTCTCATCATGATTAAACAGTTTTTAGTCAAAATAAAAAAAGCCTGTGTTCCATTTTAGGACATATTTTCTGCAGAGCACCATAAGTTCATTCAAAATTTTGCCTCTGAGTTGTGGGCGGGACAGTTTGCAGGACCCCCACTTCCTGTCATCCATCTGTTAACATTAGCAGTACAACTAAAATGTCTGGTAATAATGAAGCTATCCAGCCGTACAGTTTTGAGCCAGATGCTGGCTCAGGTGAGGAAAATGAGGACGTACATGGATCTAGTCGTCTACAAGTGGATGCACCAGAGTGGAGCAAAGCAGGGAGCTCGTGGCCAGCCCGGTGTATTTTCTACATCACAAATAAACTCTTTTTCAAACAGCATTTTTTCATCTAATCTTGGTTCACAATGATTTAAATAAAGAAATACCTATAAATGCAGTTTTAAGCGTAATTTTCTCTATATACGCCCTCTATCATGAGAAAAATGTCACTAGAACATGTTAAAAACACTAAAACCATCAAGTGGGTCTTTAAAAGCAAAAAATAAAATCATTTCCAAAGAGGAAACATTGGATATTTTTTTGGGGGGGGAGGCTAATTTTACACTTTCAACAAGTCTCTTTCTCTTTCACACACACTCACTCCCTTGTTTGTCCGCTAGGGTAGACTACTTTACATTCAAATGGCGAGTGAACACCCATGCTTTAGAGGAAAGAGTCTGCAGCCCCTCTGGTGCACCATTATAGTCACCGGCTATGTCTGATTCTGCTTTCAACTTTATAAAACTCAGCTCCCAGAAGGTCTAAAGCCGTAGCACAAAATCCAGTTTCCAGTCTCAATATTTTATTGATAATCCGGGGCTTTTACACAGATTTAGTGGTTGGGGAGCTGACAAACTGAGTTAACAATGGCGTTATGGGAGCACAGCTGAGTGATCACCATCCTCTCACTCACAAGGCCTCTGACTTGAGGCACAATGCTGCCTTTTTTCCTCCCCTCATCCTGGCTGCTTACACCACGTGGAGGGGGGAAAAGGTAGTGAAAGAAAGACAGAAAAATAATTTAGCAGCATCCTGTCATCCCTCCCCCTCTTCTCTGCATCTCTGTGTGTTGGGGCAGAATAATAAAACGCTTTGTTGCAGGCAGAACCCGAGTTCATCAATAAACACGATTAAACTATGTAAGTTGAATTAATGATTGTGTTACTGCAAAAAGGCACTATTTTAAAGCACAACACTTGCAAACATAAAAACATAAATACAATTGGAGCATTTTATTCCTAACTGCTCGTCCGTTTTTTTAAATAAATCTTTATTAGTAAGAAGAATAAAAATATATTATTGTCGCTTTTTGAGCAAGACGACAAGAACAAGGCGTTCGTATTTGCAGAGCCATCTTGTCAAATTGATCGCCCGCACGATTCCTGCACGTTTGTTTAAAGCGATATTTAAGAAATAAGCGCGGAAAAAAACCGGCCGTGCTATGCTAAGCGCGTCCCCGCTACTGTACAGCAACCTGTTGCTTGCCGTGCGCGCTCCCACATCATAACACAAGTTATGATTCATAAAAAAAAGAGTCTGCTCCGGCGGAAAAAGGAGAGAAAACAGCCCCGGATGTGCATTTCCACCACAGGCCGCTCGTCGCCCACACGGGTACGGGAAAACGCAATGAAAAAATCAACTTACCGTGTTGGAAACGATGGATTTATTATTATTTTTTGCGGCACTGATGTGTAATAACAAGTACAGGACGGGGGCGGTTGGAAGGCTTTCGGAGCTCGGTTCGGATCTCTCAATCGGGACCCTGCTGCTGCAATTGCTCTGTCGGGGATGCGCAGTCGAAGCGGCGCATTTTTTTTTTCTTCCTCGGCTGTTTATCCCCGTCAAAGATCCCGTTTCACTCTCTCATGACAAATTATGCCTGAATGTATTTACTCAGAGTCAAGTGGCAGGCGCAGAGGCAGGGGCGGTGCAAAAGCTGCGCTCCCTGCGGGGGGAGGATCTTTTTCTTTTTCTTTCTATTTTTCTTCAACCTAACGTGTAGCTCTTCCTTCCCCCTCTAGTTTTTTTTCTTCTTTTTTTTCCCCTTGTGTGTGTGTCCATGTCCAATCCGACCTGTCTGCGGCGCTGTCTGTCTGTCTGTCTGTCTGTCTGTCTGTCTGTCTGTAGGCTGTCTGTCTCTTATAATTAATGAGCATCGCCACCAGACGGCCCTGAGGGAAACACGGCTGCCATTGTCACTCTGCGCGCATCCTTTGTAGGAGTGTAAAGCAGAAACCCTTCCAGCCTGACGGCTTCAAGTAGATAAAAAGTGGCCCCTCTCCCTCACTGCGCAGACATTTTAACAACAGTAGTGCTGCAATTCTTTTTTGTGACAAATATGCACAACTCACTTTGTTTTCTAATGGAAGTCTGCTAAACACATCCATCCACCAATAATACACTGTTTTCTAACAAAAGATATTAAATGCTATAATTTAATATCAAATATAAAGTAAAATGTCATAATTTAGTAACTTAATCGTTGAAAATGGTGCTGCTTTTACAATCACTGCCGCTAGGTGTCTCCCTAGAGACATCACCTTCTGCTAAGAGCTGGGAGGGAAACAATTGGTTTATTCATAAAAAAAAGTGCATAAATACTGTGCATAAGTGCATAAATAGTTTTTTTTTTCGACAAGGAGGACGAGGAGGCTGCATTAATTCGTAGAGAATTACATTTACGTCGTGCGAGGATTTTGAGACCTAGACTCTATTTTTTGTCATTTCCCCCATACGTTTTTGTTTGAGCGTTACCGTTTTTCGTTGCAGTCAATTACATATATACAATGAAAACAACATTAGATATGTATTGCTATGTAGATGTTTCATATGTCAAATATTGTCAACAAAGCCTACATCCATGACATGCTCAAATTTGACCTGATTGAATTATGTTTTTATACTTCATTTTTAGCTGCTGCCATGTTCTTTTAATTCCTGCAGGATTGCATCTACATGAAAATGAAATCAGGGACATTGAATTAGATTAATGTAACAATTACTTTTTGGAAACACAATTTGATAGTACTGCTTACTTTCTTAATCCCATATAAACCTATACCACTTGATCAATAAAAGGGTAGACATAAGCTCACTTTTAAAAACACAATTGCATGTATTAATATTAAACTGACCAACGTTTGCAAGAGGGGAAGGTTAATAAAAAAAAGTCATCTAAACATTACCGACGTTAAATGCATTTTTCCCCCAGATTGGTTCTGTACACTGTGCAGCATTTCATGCTATTACACCAGGAATAACACTTCAAAAGTACACCTAAATATCGCCATTTTTAATTCACACCTTACGCTATTTAAAAAGTTATTACAGCCAATATTTCATAACAATGATTTAAATGCAAACTTGCGCATTAACTTGAGCAGCTATGTTTTCCCACGCTAACTGTCTCTGTTTTGCAGATGCAGCGGTGTTGCTTGTCTTCCAGAATATGTGCTCATATTCACTGTAACTCTGCAGCAGCACGTCAAGTTCAGCTGGCGAAAAATATGCAGACCTCTTTTTTTCCACGGTTGCCATGGTGACTCATAATATCTGCGCTCCATTGATAATGGCTTCTTATAGTCGCGGTGCGCACGCTTACCTCCGAATCAGTCCACTCAGAATTGATTGACCTAACTCCGATCAGCTTCTCTGAAACAGAAAACTCAGAGTTGTTAATCTCTCGATTAACCAACTCAGAGTTCAAGTTTAACCTCAGAGTTGGTTGAACCTCCTTTCTGAAACAGGCCCCTGGTCATAATCCGACATGTTTACTGCATTTTGGATACCAGTTTTTTTTTTAAACTTTCTTTCATAATGCAGTCCTTTAAGATGACTTTAAAAGTGTGGGTGTGCACCAAGACTTAGGATACAAACTTTCTGTTGTTATTTTTCCATATTATAGTCTCTCTCTGTTTTGAAGAGCCATGACAACATTCTTGGGTTTCCCTCAAATCTGCAAAACAGGTTGTACGCATCTGCAGTCCATTGATACTTCACAATGAGAAAATTATTATTTGCTTGCAATTTTTCAACATTTAATCACTTTTCTTTATTGTGTTTTTACATTTCATTCACATTATGTTGACACAGTTTAATCCTGAGACTGTTATTATTACATCTTTATCCTTAAATTTTTGTTTAAATCACATAAGAAGAACAGAAACACATTTAGTATATTCTAAATTTTGATTGTTTTAGATTTTTTTTAATAATTAGAATTTAAAAGTAAAAAATGTCTGATTTTATTCTGATTTTTCTTGCTCAGATTTATAATAAATGTATTAAAAAAAATCACAGATCTTCTTAACCAATAAAATATGAATGGTTATTTTCATTTTTGTCACTTTCTATTTCCAAAAAAGCCCCTTTAATTTCACAAGTTTTACATTTATAACAGTAATAGAACCATTTGAAGACTTGGGATTGGACCAGACATGCTTACATGTCAGTCACAATCATTTAAATGATTCAAATTTTATTTATATGCATAAAAAAACTTTTCGAACATATAAGGAAGATGTATAGCTAATCCCATAAATGTGATTTTAGAATGGAAAGTGTGTTAAATAAACTGATAACCAGTTTGTTTGTTTTTTAGGTATAAAAGAAGTATAAAGGCTACCATTATCTATAAATTATAGAAAAGAAAGTTTTGATCTAAATGTTGTGGATTTTGGGGATTTGAAGGAGAGCTCCCAGTTGTTTCTCACACAATTTATCGGCTTTCCACACATTCCTTGAACAAAACGACAGTCAGCTTTCAATCTGGCTCAGACGAAACACAATAATTCCCCTTTACCCCCACCTCTAATTTAAAGTCAGGTGACATCTGCTGAGAATCTGTTGGGATTAAACCCAGTGTCCCTTACAGAGCACGCACACACGTGCTCTCCAAGGCAGCTTTCTTCAAATATCATGATTATAACAGGTAAGAACTTCCTCTCATCCACTTCTTTAAAGCTAAAACAAAAAAAAAAAACTTTTAAAAAATTCAGAGTAAGAGTTGCAGGTAAACATGTGAATAAATCTGAACAGCAATGATCTCCTGATCCCTCCACTGTAACAGGTCGGTTCGGGATTAGTATTCAGTCACTTAGGTGTTAACTCTGGAAAACATCTAAATTTCATAAAATCTTTCATTTTACTCACCTTCTGATGTTTTTCTGCTGCATTTCGGACAGTACTGCAGCTCTCAGAAAGGAGATTTTAAATGCACTTTTTGCCACTATTATTCTGGCATGTTAAAGTACAAACTGGTTCTTTTTTTTTACATGATTTTTTAAAATTGATTGAGACTAGTTGTTAGATCTGCTCTCCTATTTTTAGAGCAAACCAGACTTTATTAGCCTACAGAAACAGTTGGAAGGGAAACAAGGGATTACCTTTCCTTCCAGGCTCAGTGCTGGCTTAGGCATTAGTACTTAGTCTAATGTGAACAGTTGACTCTTTGCCTGGCACTCTGCAATATTAAAATTCAGCTGTTTTTACTTGTATAACATAGAGAACAGTGCCATGACGTCCATGGATGAAGAGCTGACCTGCCCTGTGTGCCGGGACAGCTTCAGTCGGGCCCACCCGCTGCCCTGTGGCCACAGCTTCTGTCCCACCTGCATCCGTGAAGCCTGGAGTTGCCATTCAGAGGGGAAAGTCCGATTTGTGTGCTCCCAGTGTCAGGAGGAGCATGGGGAGGTGCTGTGTGACTGCTGCCCCCCAGAGGCAGAGGAGAAATCCCAGGCTGTGAAGACCTGCTTGAGGTGTGAGGTGTCGCTGTGTGCCAGCCACCTTCAGCCCCACCTGGAGAGACCAGCTTTCAGCAACCACATGCTGGTAGATCCATTGGGGGACATTTCTCATCGAAGGTGTGCCGCCCATTCTGAGGTGTTCCGCTACTACTGTGTGGATGAGCGGGTGTACGTGTGCGGGGACTGCCTGCTGGAGGGAGGCCATTCTCAGCACAAAGTGAAGGCTCTGAGGCACGTCGAAGAGGATCTGAAGGTTAGTCAGGTGTTTCTACCGCCACCTTAATGTCTGTTTACAGTTTACAACACTCCTAAATGTGGGATTTTACAGGTGATTCTCCAGACGCTGCTCATCAAAGCAGAAAACAAGCTCAAAGATGGGGAGCGGATTCTGAAAGAGCACAAGAATATGGATTCTTCCGTGGCTGTGAGTTCAAAGATTCGATTGGTGCAGAGAAAACTCTAAGCGGTGGAGTTTTTCATAAAGTCACATCCACTAAGAAATGTTCCCAATATTCCAGGACTCATTAAAACAAGATGACGGTCTGGTGGAGCGGCTGGACTCCGACCTGCAGGTCCAGGTGAAGAAGCTGGTGCTGGCTCTGAAGGAAATCACCAAGAGGGAGAGGCAGCAGATCTTAGAGCGCATGCAACAAGACTGTGCCAAAGTGAGGGTCGACATGAGCCAGACAGTTAACATCCAGCATTACCTGACTCTGCTGCTGGCAGAGACGGACCCCTTCCTGCTCATCTGGGTACGGCTGTGCTCCATTTCACCAAATGACAGCATCAAATCCATCAAGACTTGATTCTAGGCTTCATTTCAAGAGTCAATGTCATTTCAGATGTGAGTCAGGTTGCAAGCATTAATTAATGATGAAGTCACAATGCTTTTAGAAGTATGAAGTTACAACACCAAGTGGTTTGAATTGTACTGTAATAGACACATTCTGCAGCACATCAGTGCCTTACCTCACAGGACAAGGAGGCTGCTCTAGTGGTCAGCTCCATCATTTTATTTCGCAATGAAGTATTTAAAAAAAGGTTGTCCTGTAGAAGAAACACATTCATCCAGTTATCCGGATTAGTACTGTGCCGAGTAACGGGAGGTCACTGAAGACTATCCCAGCAACTGTTGGTGGATAGCCGTCCACTACAGTGCCACAAAATTATTTATGACCAAAAAAATGACATTTAACAACTCCTGGTTAAATGTTTTTGCCCCTGTGAGTTAACGTCAAGGATTGATCCATGTCTTGATGTGAGAAGACGGTTCCTGGAGAAGAGGGATCAGTTCGATAGTCACAAAGAGCTACCTATATGTGTTTGCTGTAGTCATAAATACTTTACCTAGTCAGGGAAAACAGAAAAGTGTGGAAACAAAACAAAAAGGAAAGGTAGGATAGGTTTATTACTCTGCCGGGTGCAAATCCCAAAGCTTGTGTTGTGCCAAAATCGGATTCAAACCCAAAATATGAGCGTAGTTGTTCCACTTGATTCAGTGCTAAAGTGAGAAAGCAATGACACCCAAAACAGTGGAATCAGTGTGAAGTGCATCATACACTCACAAGAATTAAAAGTTTGAATCAGGTGATCAAAAGTCGATTCAATGAAAAAAACGTCAATTCATAGATTTTAAACTTTTTGGAAAAAACACTTGATCCTTTTGACAATCACAGGAACCTGTCTTGACGTGTTCTCACTTTTTCTCCCGCAGGCCTTTCAGTCAGAAGACACAAAGTAAGTTTAGACAAACTGGGTGCTTCAAATCAGGAATAGGTAATACCCCCCCCCCCCCCCCTTTTATTTCATTTATAACACATTTTAACTGAATAGAAGCTCCTGACTGATGTGATTAATGGTGGATACCTGGAAAAAAAGACCTGCAAGAGCCAGAAAAGCCCATCCCAGTATATACTGTGACTGTTTGTGTGTTGACTAAAAGATACATCAAACTTTATCAGGGGGAAAAAGCCCTCTGTCAATCATTAGGCTTTATGTTTAGATTCTTTTCTGTACTGAGTTGCATAAATATTTACCCCAAATTCTGGACTGTTGATGGGAATGTTGTTTACTTCAGTCTGACACAAAAACTAACCTATTGAGGTTCAAGTTTTAAACTGTGGCTGTTATTTCCTGCTTGAAGTTATCGCATTTGTTTTCAGCTTGGAAAGACTGTCATTTGAAAAACAAATTCCCATTTCTACACATCAGCTGCAAACCTAACATGTAGCTCACTCCACAGACTCACAGTATGTAAACTGGACTGATTGACTTTGACGCCTCCCATATGTTTTCAGTATTCTAATGCTCATAAACATACACAGACTGTTAGGAAGAGAACCTAAAGGACTCCAAAAAGTTTTTGTCACAATCATACGTTCATTTTGGGCGTGAAAGTCGAACTATTAACTACGGCAGTTAATACAAAACTGCTCCCTTCGAAGCCAGCCTCTAGTGGTCATTTGATGAACTGCAACAACTAGGTTTCATTGGGATTGACTCTGGGGATTTGGCTGAAATCACAAGAGTTCTTCTCCCATAGAAGTAGGTTTCTTGTCTGATTTTTCCAAGTTCTGCTATTGTGTCTGGATGAGTGTGTGTTTGCTCCAACCCTAAAGAGATTTTTAACTTTAACGCTTCACACGGGTGGCTTGTGTGTTCCAGGTTATTAGCTGACCTGAACTGCCCAATGTTCAACCCTGCTCCCATCAGTCTGGACAGGAAACACATCCTAGAAGACATAGAGGGAAAATATCGTGGGTTCATCACAGCGACCCTCCGCTGCCTCAGTGACCTCAAACGGGAGCTCTGTAAGTACCAGGATGCTCATGTGTGTGCGCACATTGTTTTTTTGCGGCATTGTAAATAACCAGCTTTAAAAAACATGCCTTTTCAGACTTAGTTTTATTCATATGATAAACAGAAAAAATTACAAAAATGCAAACGAATCATTCAAACTGATCGTCTCTTAATGGGAGCTGCCGTGCATGTGCAACAAGCCCCTAGTGGTTACATACGGTACTTCATTCATCTCTGTTCTTAAAATCAGCTTCGATCCAGAAGGCAGGGCGTTGCCTCTGGATTCCAACCAGTTTGATCCAATTGATCCAAGTGGATTAAAATGGTATATAGGTGGAAGCTGGACAATTCAGCTGCTGTCCTACAAGTCTGAATTTATAATTGACCTTTTTTCAGACAAAGAAACCTCAGATAAAGTAAAAAAAGGCTGTTAAAAGTAAAGCGTTTTTACAGTTAACAACAAGAGATCTTCCTTTTTTTGCAAACACTATTTAATAGCTTTTTTTTTTAAATTTCAACAACAGTTCAATTGCATATTTAGGTTTATATGACAAAGATAAAAAAAACACACATTTTTATTGTGTCATGTGGATCAAAAAGTTCTTTAAACTACAGAAATATGTATTTCCTTCTACCTGTGCAGTGACCAGTCCATTAACATTGGACACGAACACTGCCCATCCTCTGCTGAGCATCTCAGATGACCTGCGCACAGTCACTCGTGTCAAGAGCCGCCTGCCCTGCGCTGCCCATCCCGAGCGTTTCGACCACTGGCCACAGGTCCTCGCTGCCCAGACCTTCTCCTCTGGAACCCACTACTGGGAGCTGGAGGCAGAGGGATTCTGGGATGTTGCCATCTGCTACCGAAGTATTGGACGCAAGGGAAAGGAGGACAATGCTTTTGGAAACAATAAGGTTTCCCATTTATCAAATTAGCTTTTGCCATTTTTTTTGTGCTAAGCAGGGGTTTATTATTTTGCTGTTAAATGTTATGCTCAATTATAGATCTAATTTCTGATGCCCCTCAATAAAGTTAATACATGTGCATATATACTAGGTTATTTATTGATGAGTTATTTATTTTATATGGTGAATGGCGTGACTTCCCTTCATCCCCAGGTGTCTTGGAGTTTGACACAACAGCACGACAAAAAGCTTGCAGCCTGGCACAACCGCAGGAAGACCCGCCTCTCGTACCAAATGACCAGCAACCGAGTTGCCGTTGCTGTGGATTACAGCGCAGGGACCATCACCTTCTCTGAGGTGGGATCAAGCAACAGCCTGATCCACCTTCACACGTTCTCCTCCAGCTTCACCCAGCCTCTGTGCCTGGGCTTCGGACTCTACAAAGCTGAGCTCAAAAGTCGCATTTCCATCGTCAAAGTGTGAAAAAACCCAGAGGGTTCTTCAAAAAAACTGTGATGTTTACATTGAAACTTCTTCTAATGGGAGTTACAGCAAGAGGAGCAGGATTCTGGTGCAAAAGTCTATGTGGGACACATTTTAAAGTCTGCCTTTTCCCCCCAGAAATGTCTAAGGGGGTTAAGATGTGTGTGGCACAGTAAGAATAAAGAAAGCGTAAATACTTTCAATCAAAGTCTTGATAGTATTTTGTTTTTATCAATAAAAGACAAATATGGGTAAAGTTTAGAAGCAAATTGCTGAAGTCATTTGTGAAAATTTGAGCCTCCTATTTCAGATCTATACTTTTTGTGTTGCTGAAACACAATGATCACATTTATTTACAAAACAAATTATTTCAAGTAAACATCCTAAACGACAAATTTTTTTTATTTACAGACCATTTGGGAAGAAACTCTTGTGTCTGTCCAGCTTTAGTTTGCAAGCTTGCATGAAAAAGTCTCAAAAACGTTTAAGGGAAATGTCTTTCTTACATAAAAAATAGACTGACTAGCTTATGTGTAGTATTTGACCAAGTTGACACAAAAGGTATAGCTAAAATTTGAAATGGAAACATGTACCAATACGTTTTTTTATAGTGAAGGACACATAAAAGGAAAATTAAGATTGAAATTGGGTTTCTGAGTATTTCTTTATTTGATTTGATTTGAAATGGTTTATTTCAAGCAATCAAATAAGAATAATACAAAAAAATTGGAAAAAACTTGCAGTGACGTAGGTACTATAGTTGGAGGACTGCAAACTCCATTCTGATGCAGACAAAAAATCCACGAACGTCTTCGTTTTCCTCGTCTGAGTTGGCATCTGGTTCAAAACTGAACGGCTGGTTGCTCCGATATTGCTCGCCATTTCTGCTGTAATGATAGGTTGGTGTTTTGAGGGGCTGTTTCGCCCACAACTCAGAGGCAAATTTCTAATTAACTACTGCCGCTCTGCAGAAACTATGTCTTATATTTATTATTTTTACTGAAAATAACACAATTACAATTTAAAAAAAACCTACTTGGAATGATTTTACTTAAGATCAAAAGACGATCAGAGTGGGAATTTAATGTAATCCTTTTTAAATTACCTTTTGAAATATTAATTTGTGACTTTATTCGATATATGATTTTTTTTTCTATAACTTGAGGTCATTATATTTCTACAGGATAATCTGTGAAGCAAAAATTCTTAATTTTTTTTAACAACATCTGATAGAATTAAACATTTCAAAACGTGCAAGAACAATGGAACACAACCAGGATCTTCTGAGCCTTTATGGTCGCACAAAAGAATGTTTTGTTGTTTTTGTTACATTCGATGGAAAAAAGCAACAACAAAAAAGAGCTCTTTGCTCACTTTGCTCTTAAATGCTAAATTATTGTTCTTCATTTCACCCTAAGGAGTGGGTGGAAGAGAGAGGGAGAGAGAGAAACACACTTTGGGGGGTTGGATTCACAGGGAAAGAGGCAGATCAGGGCGATCTGTGAAGTGGCTCCTTTTGTCTTGACTCGTCTCCGTGAGATGATGTGACTGAAGAACTGCAGAAGGAGAGATTTCTGAACTTCTTTTCAAACCTCAGCTGGACAGACAAACCTGCTTTGACTCACTGCAAGAAAAGGTAATGATGACTCATAGATTTTAGCACCCGATGGTCAGATTTTTAAAGCCTTTAAGGTTTTTCAGTCTGAACTGTTAAGGGACTTTAACTTTCCTAATTGAGAAAGCTGCTGCTGAAATTAGAAAAAACTAAAATAACACAGAAAATGATTGCTTAAGTTCTAGAGAAAACCAAACAAAAGGAATAAAGGGGCCACCTTAAAGGGTCATTGCTGCATGTTTACGAGAAAGTGTGAAGTTAGGTGACGAAGCAGCGAAGGGGTTCTTGTGAAAGACAGATGGTCACTCAGTGGAGTTGTTCCCCCACACCATCTCCCCTGGCTTCTGCATCCTTTCCCCTGTCACCTATCCAAAAACCTACATCATCAGTTTGTTTCCTCACTGCTCCATCTTCCTCTGTCTTTTCGAGCCTAAACTCAGATCTGCCTTCTTTTCTTCTGCCAGCTCTGATTTGACACCCGTCTCGTCTTTTTTGTGCTGAGGTAATCAACTTCAAAATCCCGAGAGCTTTTTTTACTGGAATTTGTTGATCCTGCTTTTCAAGGCCATTTGGGGTTTGCAAAAGATGGGGGGGGGGGGGGGGGGGTGATTGACAGCTGGGACCTGTGAGATTCATGTGGGTCATCTGCTGGTTCAGCTGTTTGTGTCTTTTAAATCTCCCCGGACGTCACGTTTAAAAAAGAAATGTTTCTTTTAATCAATCAAAATTCCATCAAAATTGATGTTTTGAGATTTTTTTAAATTGTATATCCTATGGAAGTTACCCCTTCAAGTGTTTCAAAGACTTTTACACAAAGTCTTTGTGTAAAAACCAAGCAGGTGTCTTGTCAACCCTTCAGGGTTCAGCCATGCACCTCGGGTCAGACATCCTGATCCTGCTGAGTGTGCTGCTGCTGTGGGGAACTCTGGGATCCGGAGAACAGAATGACACAGAACCCATCATACTCGAAGGCAAATGTTTGGTGGTTTGTGACTCCACTCCTTCATCCGAGCCTGCTGGGAACGCTTTGGGGATGTCTGTCCGCTCCGGCTCTGGACGAGTGGCCTTCTCCGCCAGCCGCCAGACCAACCACGAGCCCACAGACATGAGCAACCGCACTATGATCATCTACTTTGATAATGTGAGTGTCCAGGATTAGAATTGCAATAGAATTATTGTGGGATATAAGCCATACTATTGATTATAAAAATAGTCTTGGTAAAAACACACTGTAAAAACAGACCCCAAAAATAAGACAAAAATTGGCAGATTGTCTTCAAATGGGCAAAAAATTGATTAAGTAAAAGTGTGTCACCAAAAGTTCTTATTTTAAGAAATAAATAGTAGTCACTAGGACATGTTTTCTCAAATTAAGATTATTTTGTTATGAAAAAACCTTCTTGCTAAAATCATTTTTCTTGCAAGGCAGAAAATGAGATGCTGTGCAGCTGGTGCTCCTGCGTTTAGCATCTTTAAAAATCCTTTGATTTCATCCTCAAAGTCTTCATGTCACAGCGTATCTTCTTCCCTAATTTTTTTGCTCAGATCTTGGTAAACGTTGGGACTCATTTTGACCAAGAGAGTAGCATCTTTCTGGCGCCTCGGAGAGGAGTTTACAGCTTCAACTTTCACGTTGTGAAGGCCTACAATAGACAAACCATTCAGGTGAACGTCCACCTCCTCCTTGACACCTTTTTTTGTCACCTCAGTTGATTTTAAATTCAGTATTTCATGTCCATCAGGTGAGCCTGATGGTGAACGGCTGGCCGATGATTTCTGCTTTTGCTGGAGACCAAGATGTGACCAGAGAAGCTGCGACCAATGCCGGCTTGGTGATCATGGAGAAGGGGGACAAGGCGTACCTCAGACTGGAGAGAGGAAACCTGATGGGGGGCTGGAAGTATTCCACTTTCTCTGGATTTCTGGTGTTTCCTTTGTGAGGAAGGTGGAATGCTTGAAGGATGAAGATGATAGAAGCAGAAGGAACAACTTGGATGCTGGAGGGTGAAAAATAAAGTGTAATTTTCTTATTAAACAAAGTGCATGAAAGGTGGCAGAAATGTATGCCAAAAGAACTCTAAGAAGGAAATATATCTATATATAACACTTATTTGCTCTAATTTTCCTGTGTGTAAATATACTTAAGGAGTTTATTTTAAAAAAAATAACAAGAGACTGATATGGTTTTTCGCTCCCATAGAACAAAAAACTTTTATTTTTAAGTACTGAGTTACTCTTAATGTCACCCACCTAACTTTAAAAGACTCATTACACTGCAAAAAGAGACTCCCTAAAAATGTTTAAATTTTTTTTTTTAAATCTTCAAATAAGCAAAAAAGGTGTTGCCAGGAATTTTTACTTTAAGAAAAAAATCTAATCACGGTGACATTTTTTCTTAAACTAAGAATTTTTTGCTATTGAAATGATTCAATAAGATGATTTTTTTTTTGAAGACAGAAAATAAGGCACATTTTCTTGAAACAAGGGTCTTTACTTTGCTATTATTTAGTTTTTGCAGTGCACCCTTCCTTGAATGTGATGTTTGAATGATGTCCTTCTTTATCACTACCATGCAACAGATGTTTATTTACTGATACATTTCTATCAAGAACAAAGCATTAAAGTAAAGTTATCTACAATCGACTGAGCATTTTTTGCACAGAAAAAAAGAAGCAACCTTTAATTTATTGATTGCTTTAGGTGTGGCTGTTAAATCCTTTCACACGAAGCAGAATTTCTCTTTCATGGCTCGCTTGCCTATGCCACGACAGTGGTTTGTAAATATAGCTCCCACCCACAGAGCTGCCGTTGGCTTGGACCAGGCAGGCCAGCATGGGACGGAATCGAAGTGCCTGGTATGGCTGATAGTCTTTGCAGGGCTGAGGACAGATGGAGGCTTTGGCGAGTGAGCAGGCACATCTCTGTGGGACTGCTATGGACAAAGTGTGGTGCACTGTCACATGGAGTCATTCACGCTTCCCTGGTTAGGCCCTCTCTCTTGAGTATTTCTTCATTCCCAATATCATTTTTTTATGGTTTATGAGTTGTAAAAAAATGGAAAAGTGACACATCCTTACTGCAAACCTATTGTCCAATGAATTAACAAACGTAAACTTCTTTCTTTCATTAAAAATGCATCACTTCCTCATTATCAAACTGCTTAGAACTGGTGCTTCTTAAACTAACCACGTCAAGGAAGAAACTTCCCCTGGTGCCTCAATTCTACCCTTTGTTCTGTGAAGAGGCCATGAGGCCAACTTGTTAAAAAAGACAAATATATTTGATGTGTAGTTCATGTAATAAAAAAAATAAATGTCTCCCTAAAATAAACTAAAAAACCAAAAGAGAAATAAATGTCTTTAAAGCTAAGCTCTCATGGGAATTATTATAGCCCATTTTCAAAGTTAGTTCAGAAACAATTATGTTTATATATATATACAATTTTTACCAAAAATGAATTTTATATGCAATTCTAAAAATGTAGCTGAAATAGCAAAATGTTGTGTTCGTTTTCAACCACTAGAGGACGCCAAATCACAGTCGCACGCACTCAAAATACACTAAAACACACAAAGAATTATATAGAGAAAAACAACCCATTTATTACTAAATGGAACGTTCCATTATTAACAATTTCAAATCTTATATTATCTACTTATAAAAAATGTATCCAGAAACAAATCAACAAGTTTCCATTAATTTAATTATGAAAGCTGATTATTTGATAGGGGCCAATGTGATAAAACGCTATTTAAACCGATGATGTCATTCACCAACAGCTACAAAGAAGGTGCAATCCTTTAAATAAGGTTGAAAAAAGGCACTAATATTTGCTTGGATTGCCTAAAAGTCCTATAAATTGAGGCAGGGGCATCCGCGGAGGTAATGTTGAAGATCACCGAGTCAAACGGTCCCAGCTAGGCCGCAATTATTGCTTTCTCAACCTAACTAGAATAGGAATCCCGCCCAGTGGTTGTGATAGGACTTGACAGATGGTCAGCTGAACCAATAGGAGCACTACTTGTTGCCGGCTCTGTGTGAAATCGACCAATGGCCGATCGAGAGGGTCCGCTTTCTACGCTCTCTCTGGCAAGAAGTTAGTTCCTGCTCTTCGCTGGCCGTTTCCTGTAATCGTACAGTGTTGTGAGACGGAGAAAGCCATGTGTGTCGATGCAAAGGTAAATTTAGCAGCCTGAAATTATTACTGCGAGAGTTGGGGCGTTAGTTACTAGGGTTATTTACAGGATTTTTTGTCGAAAATCAGACTCGGAGCATTCGAAACAGTATTGCGGCCTAACCTGTGTCTGAACGTTGACGGGCGATGGTTATTGTGGCACGTTGCTTTGGTTTGGTCCGGTTTGTTGATGAGATTGAAGGAGTCCGGTAGACTGAATGGATGGTTGTAAATGACAGAGGAAGAAACCAACGACCACAGATGCACCATAAGAGTCATTTCTTAGTGGATATAGCATCCCACCCTGTGCTTCTTAATACGCTTTTGTACAGAGCACTGTTTGGTCGTGGTAGAAGCTAATGCTAACCGACGGGTTTTGTAAAGAAAAGACCAGAGAGGAGAGCATCGTAGCTGTCCAGCATCAGTACCCCACCGTGTCTCACTTCACTCCAAACGGTTTTATTTTACCAAGTTCCCTCTGACGCTGTTTAATAGTTCATTCAGGGCTGCAGATTTTTATCCATACTTTTCAAAACCTGTAGTTTCACATTGTAATAATAGTAGCCAATATTTTTTTTTAAAATCGAGTTTCTAAACTATTTCTTTATAATCTAATGTGCTTTTTAAAAATACAAAAAAACTTTAATCCTAATCTCAGTTTATTGCAGCATTTATCCCACATGCATAATCACATATGAAATAGGATGGTTGTTGATGCAAGTACATGCAATTTTGAATAAAATAGTTTCACTTGTGCTATGATTCTGGCTTTAAGTTAAAAATAATCCATGATGACTTTTTTTGATCATCATGGGAATTTTTTTATTTGACGTTTTAACTTTTAAAGCTTCTTGCCACAATTTGAAAAATCCACTGATCTCCTTGTGCTTTTATTTCTCCCCCCCAGTTGCTCACCTAAAAGTTAAGAAGAATTGGAAACCAACCACAGAACTTCCATCGCTTGAGTTTTTTGTCACGCTTTGCCCATCTCCCTCTGTGGAGTGGGCAAAATGGCAGATCCCATTATGGACCTCTTGGAGGACACGCCCCTGTTCAACCTGGATGGCCTGCCAGATGACACTTTTTCCCAGGGTTCTTCGGACCCGGTGGAAGAAGCTTTAAAGCTGGCTTTGGGCCAGGTGGATCCACCGATGGATGCAGAGCCCACCCCTGACCTTGCGGTTACCTCCAGCCTTGGCGTTCCTGTAGCAGCTTCTGCCTTCCTTGACCCTGCCTCCGTGCAAGTTTCTGCACAACCAGTGCCGGTTGCTCAGACTGTTTCTGTCGCTGCAGTTCCCACCATGACTCCTGCCACCGTTGATGCTGTACCTCAGGTACAAGCCCAGGCCCCCATGCCTATTACCAGCAACAGCAGCAGACCCAGCAGTGGCACTGTCCTTCTGGGTTCACCTCTGACTGTTTCCAGCCCTTCGGCTACCTCTGCCACCACGCAGCAGCTCACACAGATAGCGCACCAGCTCACTCCCCAGCAGTTAGCGGCTATAACACAACAAGGTGCTGGGAAGATTGTCATCCTCAAAGGCCCTCAAGGTCAAGCCCAGGTGTTGCAAACTGTATCGGGAACCACAGCCCAGACCAGCGGAAAGGTCATACGTGTTTTGTCTGGCACTCCGCTAAAACCTGGGATGTCTATATTGCAGGGGGGCACAATCTTGAATCAGGCCAGTCCGGGACAAGCCCAAGTCAAGGTGAGTGCTGCAGGAGTGCAGAGGCTTCTGCAGTCTCCCAATGGGCCAGTGAAACAAGTGTTGCTCACATCCATGCCTCAGCAGGTACAGCAGACACAAGGCCAGCCTGTACAGGTGCAGATTGCTGCACAAGCACAGGTGGCTCAAGGTCAGACTACAGTTCAAGTGCAACCCCAGGTCCAGGCAGCTCAGATCCAAGTCCAACCCCAAAGTCAGGCTGCCCAGATCCAGGTCCAGGCACAGGGTCAGGTCCAGCTCCAGCAACCTTTACAGGCACAAACTCCGGTAAGCCCCCCCTCTACCTGTGAAGGTAAAAGACAAAGTTTATTGTAGTTCAGTATCATAATACATGATCTTTAGGCATTTTGTGTGGAAGGCAGCCTTGTCTTCTAAGTTATAAATTTCAATCTGGGTCCCATTGCAGGGTGGTGAAGCAAAGCGGATCACCTTGGTCCTCCAACAACCGTCCCAGACTATGTCCGCCACTCCTATGGGTCAGCAGCAAGTCACGCAGGTCCAGGCGACTGCAGCTGGCCAACAGCAGCAGCAAGCCCCCGCTCGACTTGTGCTGGGTCAGCTCCCCGGTGGAAAACTTGTGCTCCAAGGAAGCCAACTCGCAGCCCTGACCCAGGCTCGAGCTGCCGGCCAGGCAGGGGGACAGCCCAAAGTCCTCACGCTTCAACTGCAAGTACAGCAGCAGCCCAACCAACAGGGGGGAGTGAAGGTGAGAGATGGGCTCCAGAGAGTCTGATCTATTTGAATCTTTTATATCTTCCTTTTATATCTTCCTTCTACAAGTCTACTTTTCTAGAATTTCTTTAATGTCACCGGATTCCCCGAAGAAGGTCATGTACGGCGCGACTGAAAGTTTCTGTGTTTTAACAGCAGACGCGCATTAAACCCATTTTTGTGGGCTAAGCCAATCTGATAGTAAAAAGTGCGAACCCAAGTCTTATTGGCCGTACGTACAAGCTTTATTTGCAAACGGTGCATTTGGAGGGATTTGAGTTGCTAGCTGCGTCCGGGAAACGGTGGATGTAGCCTCAGAAAGTGAATTAGTGTTAAGAATTTTCAGGTTCAGTCCATATGAAAACTACAAATACTGGTACTCAGACCCTCTCAACACAATTATACTCTAGTTCTGTGATGGCGTGGACTCATAGCCGTGGCGATTTGATAAACAATCATTCTAATCAGACAGATCAGGTCCATGAAAGCTGCACAGCTCAGTCCAGAAGCAGCTATTTTTTTTTTCCAACTTGCTAATTGTTGTGAAACACTTTGTCCTGCAGAATTAGTGGCTATTGCAAGATCCTAAACGTAGGTGGAACAGCACAGAACACCGATCCCACACGTCGCCGCCGGTGGTTCCACACACGCACACACGCACACACGCACACACGCACACACACACACACCCACACACACACACACACACACACACACACACACACACACAAGTCGCTTCGCGAGCAGGAGACGGCTGTTTGCTTCATTTGATGAGAGGACAAAATTACCCTTTTGTCATGCAAACGTGATTGTTTCATTTATGCATTAAAATATTATCAGAACCAAACCAATTTTTTTCCCCTGAACTGGATATTCTTTAGCTTTTTGCAGGTGAGAGAGATAAGAAGCTTTTAATAATAGAAGAACCAGTGCATTATGCAGTAACATTACATTTGGTGACATTTGTGTTTTTCACAGCACAAAAAGAGAGAAAAGAATGAAGCTGCTGAGAATGCAGTTTGAGGGTCTGGATAATGTAGTTTTAAAATATAAGGATGTATTTGCTTCATTTTACTTCCATTAAAAATAATTAACAACTGTTTTAATGCAAATTGCAATGCAGGAAGGGGGGACAGATTCAGACTTCAAAGAAGAAGAAAAAAACTCATTTTGAGGCTGATAATGAAACCAAAATCTAACTTTCTCCTGAAATTATAGCAAACCCTATACAGCCATAGAGGTTTTGAGGATGTAAATCCAAAATTCTCCTCTGTGTTTACATGTCCAGCAAAATGGCTAGACCAATTTTCCTGCTTAGAAACAGGAAATAATGCACTGCATTTATCATAAACACTGTGGGAAGACGGATCCTGACAACAGTGTATTTGCCACTGTGTTTCATGCATTTGGTGTTGAAACACTAAAAGACTATATATTTATTAAAAAAGAAAAATCATCATGATGCAATTAATGCTCAGCCAGAGATCAGCAGGTGGCAGCAAAGTTAAGTAGCCAAGGGTCAAAATGTGAGCCTTTAAAGCTGCTGCAAATGTGTGTAAAACAATTAAAAAATTTAGCACAACCCAAGTTTTGTGTTGCTGCGTCAAAGAAATTAAAGTGAGGCACACCGGAGCAGCTAGTGCAAACAGTGAGTCTAAAGCCCTGACATTATTTCACGTGTTTTCGGTTTTATTTTATGTTCATTATTTTAATACCCATCTTAGATTAAAAAAAACAAAGCAGTTCCTTTAACCTAGTGGTCTCCAACCCCCAGGCCATAGACCAGTACCAGTCCATGGGACAGTTGGTACTGGGCTGCAGTCAAAAAAAAAAAACCCACGCATCACCTACCGGTATATTTTTTCCGTTTCGTTTACAATCTGAAGTTTTATTTTGGAAATCTCCTGGATTCTCCCGACCACATCCGACTCAGTCACGTGTTGAAAATACATCCGCTACTTTCCATAAGAGGCTGCGCCGACCGCTTAAATGAAACGTCCACGAAACAGAAGACGAGCCTTTAACTTCAAACAAGATTAATGTTACAAGGATGCTGCAAATAAATAATAAATGTATTATTATCTTAAGAAAATACCAGTTTTATTTACCTTTTTTTTTTGCATTATACCACCGCAAAGTCTGTGAAGATGGTGTCTATTTTTTTTTTAATCCACTTTGACCACTATCGGTTAAGAGAATATCTATACGACATTTTAATAGTTCCTGCACAAAAATCTAGTTTAAAAATAAAGTTTAAACCAGCTCCAGGTATTTTACAGAGGATGAAGATGAATATTAAAAGTTAAAGGAACCTGGAAGCTAAAAAATAATCGGGCACCCACTTCAGCCTGGTATAGGCTGGTCCATGAACATATTGTCTGACATAAACAGGGTTCAATTAGCCCAAAAAAAGAAAATAGAGAATTTGCGCATTTTAATGTAAAACGATCTGGGAAGATTTTTGTAATTTGCATTTGTTTGCATAAAACCAAATGAAAACATTGAGGGTTTTTGAAGGGTTGTCCCAATCCAGATCTTTAACAGCACAAATGGATACACATAATGCAGAAGAGGTTGAAACTGAGTCCCTGTTTCTATTCAGACTGATCTGTTAGATCTTTTTGTTGATTTTCGTCAGACTACAGTGTTTGTCTGAGACGTGCAAAGTGAGTTCTGTATAAGCTCTTAGAGCCCATTTTCATGTGCCTGAGATATTTCAGCCTCAATAATGAAGATTCCCTTGATGGTTCTGCAAGATTCTCTTCTAATTGGCTCAAGGGCAGTCAGTGTTGCAAAACTCTATGTGAAGGTCGGATTCTCCAAAGCTGGGATTGCAAACTGAAGTCCTGGAGCGCTTTTCCCCTCCCAGAATCCTTGCCTTACTTTTTGCCACTCACCTGGATCAGGTGTGTTCTGCCGGTAAGAAGCAGGAAAAGCAGGAATAGTTAGAAGAGAGGTGGAACATGACGCTTTCAGAACTGCAGGTTCGACAGCCCTGTTCTGGAGTGATTGGCAAGCTCATCTTACGACAAAGATCAAAGAAGTACAGAGCTGAAAAGATCCTTTTGGTAGTCCTGCACATCACATTTGAAGGACGGCTTTTTAATTTGGGTTGCGGAATAGATGACATTTTAGAGATCGGTGTTTGGCTCATGTCTGTCTGATATTTAAAACTGGTCACGTCTGCAGACTTTTAACTTCTTCAGCACAAACTTTTCCTCTAAAGGCTGATAAGGCAGGATGTGAGTCACTGACAGACTGTCATGTTTATCACAACATTGGAGAAAATAAGACGCTTAAAGAAAAGTGCTTTATTGTAATAATATGCTTGAACTTTTTAGCGGGAAATCATGCAACTGTTTTCTAACGCATACTTACTAAATCTCATCTTAAGTTCCATAGCAGATTTCTCATCAAATAAGGGGATAAATACTTGATTTACTCATAACAAATGTGCTTGGTAATTTTAGTGCAAATACATGACAATAAACACAATTTGTCTATAAGTTTGTTTTGGAAAACCCTTGCTTTGTTGTTGAATCATCTATGAAGTCAACTCTACAACTTTTTTTTTTTTTTGCATTTGTTGTTGCAGTTGTTTCAGTTTTCTTATTTATTGCATTGGTTCTTTATGCATGTTTTTTTTTGTCCACATAAAGCTCCACTGAGGGGTCCGGTCCGGTCCGGTGCTGTATTTTGAGGGTTTTCATTATAAAATGGTTCAATTAAACCGGACCGAACCGGACTATTTTTAGGCCTCCGTTGGATGTAGGTCTATAGAAAAATAGAACGGTTTGATTTAATCATGCTACTGTTGAAACCTGTTGATTGGCTGAAGGTCATTACGAACAAAGTGGGCGGCCGTGGTGCAGCGGTAGGGCGGTCGATCCATGATCGTAAGATTGCAGGTTCGATTCCCGCCTTGCACGCCCATGTGTCGAAGTGACCTTGGGTAAGACACTGAACCCCCACCTTGCCTCTGGTGGGAGGTTGGCGCCAGTGTTCGGCAGCAGAGCCGCCATCAGTGTGTGAATGTCTGTGTGAATGTGTGTGTGCATGGGTGAATGGGACTGTGACTGTAAACGCGTTGGGCCTTCGTAAGAAGGTAGAAAGCGCTATATATATAAGTATACGCTAGGGCTGCACGATATGCGATATTAGTAATTAATATTGCGATTACGATATAATTTGCGGTATATAAACTATTAGCAAAACAACCAAAAATATTATTCCCATTCCATTACAACAGCTTAAAAATTATACTAGAAATGACCCTTGTTGACATAGGAGGCGAACATACAACATAATAGGGCGCCATCCGATTAGTTAACAGCGTGAAGGGGTCCATCTGATTGGTCAAATGCAGAAAGGGATTCTTTCAATCCATTAAACACTTCAAGCTGCCATAAGATTGTTTGGCCACATCTAAGGTAACCATTTATTGCAAATTTGCTGTCTTTTGCGATATGCATATTGCACAGCTTGAAATTGCGATAACGATAAATTTGCGGTATATTGTGCAGGCCTAGTATACGCCAAATACAGCGCCAAGTAATCGTTTGTATTCCTCTTTGCTGCCCGTAATCTTCTCTAAAACAACATTAAGTGCTCTATACACACAAAGTACCAAAAGCCAAACCAAAAAAAAAAAAAAAACTGCTGGATGACCTTCGTTGTTGTTGTTGTTAGCTTCACCCCCCCATGCGCCGTGACAGTCCAAGTTTGACGGTAAATGCTCACCTGAATTGCCTGACCATTCTAACCGGACTAGACTGGACCGTACCACTCAGTGGAAACGAGTTTTTAGATTCAAGATGTTTCCTCTGTGCTTTAAGACGAGTTCGAACATGCGCCCTAAAGATACATCTGAATTCCTGTATATGTCAAATACCGTTCACACAATTTAGCTTTTTCCTTTTAAATTGCACGGTTTCTTCATCCTTATGTCTTTATACCAACAGTATCAACTAGTGTCAGGAGCTGGAAATGCGGGCGGTCCTCAGGTTTTGCAGATATCCCAGGGTCAAGGAGGTCAAAGAGTTGCAGTGCCGCTCAAGATGCTTCTACAGCCACAGGTGAGCCTCCAGATTTGTTCAACAAAACTGAATGTTTAAAAGACAGGAAAATCTAAAACAGAGGTGTTTTGATGTAGACAAGCTCAGCCTCGTCTGCTGGTGGCACTGTCTCTGTGGTGAAGGTCATCAATGCTTCGTCAACCGCCACCTCAAGCACAACCAGCACTCCATCCCAGGCCATCCGGATCTCCAAGGCCCCAGGGGAGCCCGCGTCCGTGCGACGCGTGGAGATTCTCTGCAAACAGGAGAAAGCGAACCGCATCGTGGCCGAAGCAATCGCCCGGGCCAAAGCACGGGGCGAGAAGAACCTCCCCCGCGTCTTAAACCAAGACGAGCTTCCAAACACGCAGTCCTCCCCGGAAATCGGAGGTACTATCACTGTGGTGTCCACGAAAAAGAAAAGCAGTGGTGGAGGAAGCAAGAAGAAAAGCCCACTGTCTGGTGGACCGGGATTCAAAACTCCAGCCGGGGGTGACAAAAAGGGGAAAGTGAAGATGGTAGGAGGAACAATTTCTATAGCTGGAGGCGCAGTTCTGCCAGGAGTTGGAAACAAGAGTAAAAGCAAAGCTAAAACAAAGTAAGTTTCTCTTTTATAATAGGATAGATTAAAGAGCTTTTAAGTTTTTAGAAGTTTTGCATAACATTTATACTTTTTGTCCTGGTTTCTTCTTCTGTCTGACCTTCCTCTCCATCTTTGCAGCACTATTACTCTTGTGGGAGCAAAGAAAAGGAAGAGAAATGCTTCATCTGACCATTCTGATGGGGAGTTGAGCCCTCCATCGCCTGTCGCCCTGGACGACGACATGATCATGGTATGAGCACCCCAGCAGTGAGCCCCTCAGTGGACGAGCTTCTCATGTGTTTCTTTAACTCAAATCAAAAGCTGATATAGTCGGTCAAATAAGTCTAAATGTTATTTGAATATTAAAATAACCAGACCTTTGATCTGCACTCCTCTTGTCTGACCAGAAGAGGCGTTCCAATCGCGTGGTGAAAAGGAAAAAGTACACAGAGGACCTGGACATCAAAATAACAGATGATGAAGATGAACAAGAAGATGTGGACGTGATAACGACGGCAGCGGCTGTGGCGTCCATCAGTGGAGGGACGGTGGCGCAGCTGAAACCAGAAGTAGAGCTTGATGTTGACGGACAGCCGAGCATGCAGTTCTTTGTGGTGAGTGTCAGACTGGTAGGTTTTGCCTTGAGAAGAAACAGTCAGGCTGATGGTTTGTATCATTTAAAGCTGAACTTCTTTTACGGTTGTGTCGAAGCTGCTTTTTGAAATTGTTGTTGTGCTTTTAGGAAAATCCTAGTGAGGAAGATGCTGCCATTGTAGACAAAGTTCTATCTATGAGGATAACCAAAAAAGAGGTGCCTATTTTTTTTTTCTTCTTTGTTACCTTTAAAGTTCATGAATCATGAGTTATATCTTCCTGTCTTTAAGGTGGTTCCAGGCCAGTATACTAATGCTGAGGAGTTCTTTGTAAAATACAAGAATTAGTAAGTTTTTAGTATTTTTTTTTTTACTTAAACATCTTATAACTTGATGAGAAAAAATGGACGCACCTGTGTTATTTTGTCTTTAGCTCGTACTTGCACTGTGAATGGGCCACTTTGGAGCAACTGGAGAAAGACAAGAGGATCCATCAAAAGATCAAGAGATTCAAGGCCAAACATGCACAGATGAGGCACTTCTTCCAGGAGGTAGATTCAGAATTCTCTCTTTTTGTTTGGATGATTGTTTTTTTTTGGTTGAACTCTAGCACTTTCACTTTAGGATGAGGAGCCTTTCAATCCCGACTATGTGGAGGTGGATAGGATCTTAGACGTTTCTCACAGCGTGGATAAAGACAACGGCGAGGTCAGAAATGTTTGTTTTATTTTTTTGTTGTTTTTGTTTTGAAGTGTCTTTGGCTGAATGTTAAGAATGACTTTTTTTTTATACCACCTCTTCTGATATCTTATAGCCTGTCATCTACTACTTGGTCAAGTGGTGCTCTCTGCCATATGAAGATGCTACCTGGGAGCTCAAAGAGGATGTCGATGAAGGAAAAGTTAAAGAATTCAGCAGAATCCATAACAGACAACCTTGTCTGAAAAGAACTGTAAGCTTTTTATTTCATCTTTTCATTAATTATCATGTTTTTTTTAGCGTCTGCATCTACTTTTACTCTTTGTTTATTTTCTAGTAAAAATTTTAGTAAAATGTCTTTTTCTAAATTTAATTATTATTTTGCACAATCTACAGTAGTAGTTCTTGATCAATCGTTTCTCATATTTTTATTAAAAAATGTCTTGATCTTCCATTGATTTATTTTTCCCTGTTTCCTCTCAGCCTCGGCCGCCTGCTAGTTCATGGAAAAAGCTGGAAGAAACACGGGAATACAAGAACGGCAACATACTGAGAGAGTATCAGCTGGAAGGAGTCAACTGGCTTCTTTTCAACTGGTACAACAGGTATGAATTTGGGATTTACTATTAGCATTTGTGAATAGTAATTTCTTTTTTTTTTTTACTATCAAAACAAACTGAAAAATTCAAAGAACTTTTTTTTTTTTAATTAAAAGTCAGCAACTTGTTTTTTTATGTAATTTCTTGGCACTTGAAGTTTAATAATTCATTTTCAGAACTGTAACTGATGAATATTGGGAAACACCATAAACCCCTCAGGATTCAGGATTCTTTCTTTCTTTCTTGTGTTTTTAGACAAAACTGTATCCTGGCCGATGAGATGGGTTTAGGAAAGACGATACAGTCCATTGCTCTGCTGTCTGAGGTCTACACTGCGGGGATTCAGGGCCCCTTCCTGGTCATCGCTCCTCTCTCCACAATCACTAACTGGGAGAGGGAGTTTTGCACATGGACCCAAATGAACGCCATCGTCTACCACGGCAGCCTGGCCAGCAGGCAGATGATCCAGCAGTACGAGATGTACTGTAAAGACGATAAGGTGCAGCTCTTGGTTGCAACTGCTTTTACTTCACTAGCCGCGGTTACATGGACAAAATATCTTGATCGGATCAATGGTCGGATTAAAATTCAACCGTGCACATGGGATCAGAAAAACTTTTTCCGATTAGAACGAACGTTCACATGGGTCCTGTTTGAGCTCCAAAGCTTTCTCTGGAGCAAAACATCATCTATGCATGACGTTAAACCAGAGCAGTAGTGACACACGATCGGAATGAACCGTTTACATGCACAACAATCGGATCAACAATCGGCATAGCCCACCTATCTCAATCGGAAAGAAATTTTGATCCGAACGAGTCTGATCTGGGCAGACTATTCCGAACGGCGTGTTTACATGACGCATTTTTCTTCCGATCAGGCATTCTTTCCGATTACTTTTGTCCATGTAAACGCAGCTACTGTCTCTATATAGTATGTGTCTAGCTAAGTGGGATGGTTCTGTGTGCAGGGACACTTGATTCCAGGGGCGTACAAGTTTGACGCCCTCATCACAACGTTTGAGATGGTGCTGTCTGACTGCCCAGAACTGAGGGAGATCTCATGGCGTTGCGTGATCATCGACGAGGCTCACCGCCTTAAAAATCGCAACTGCAAGCTGTTGGACAGTTTGAAAATGCTGGACCTGGTGAGCAGATTGTAACAGAGAGTCTTTCCCTCTGCTTCATTGGATTAAAAGGAAAGTTGCGGTATGAATATTCACCCATGTCCTTGGTTTTTCTGTCAGGAACACAAAGTGCTGTTGACAGGCACTCCTCTCCAGAACACAGTGGAGGAACTCTTCAGTCTGCTCCATTTCTTGGAGCCTGCTCAGTTCCCATCTGAAATTGAATTTCTGAGAGACTTTGGAGACCTCAAAACAGAAGAGCAGGTGGGGAATTCCTCAGAGTCAGGACCCAAACACTTATGGTTGTGGTTTTGTCACTGCAAATTTGAAAGGAAACACTTTGGTTTGGTCCTCTAGGTTCAGAAACTGCAGGCGATCTTAAAACCAATGATGCTGCGAAGACTTAAGGAGGATGTTGAGAAGAACTTGGCCCCCAAACAGGAAACCATCATAGAGGTTATTCCTCAAACCTTTATTTCAGTTCATCAGATGGAAGTTTTCAACCTTGAAAATATAGTTGGTTTATAAATAGTATAAACGAATGACAAAGGGTGTGAATGACACTTTTCTCTGTTTTACAAACCCCAAAATAGCCTTTTAATCTCAGCAGTTTCACAAATCTGTTTGAAAGAAAAGTGAATCTTTGAGGTTTTTACTGCAATGAAAACATTTCCAAACAGGTTGAGTTGACTGATGTCCAGAAGAAGTATTATCGTGCCATTCTGGAGAGGAACTTCAGTTTTCTCAGCCTCGGGGCGAACAGCAACAGCAACGTCCCCAACCTGCTCAACACCATGATGGAGCTCCGCAAGTGCTGCAACCACCCCTACCTCATAAATGGTACCATTCTGCATTCTACCCTTTATCCACCTCTTCTGTCATTTCTCTTTGCTTTGATATGAATCTCACATTTTCAGGATTAGGTCTCCATTTATTTTAAGCATGCTCTGTTCCACTTTACTGCATTGTCCATTTAGTTTTTACCCACATATCTAGGTGATGATACCTTCTTTTATTTGGCTACAAAAAAAGCCTTAATCTTTAATTTTCTTTTGTGCTAATGCTGTTTAACTGTTTCAGGTGCAGAAGAGAAGATTGTTGCAGAGCTGAGGGAGGTGTATGACCCGCTGGCCCCCGACTTTCACTTGCAGGCGTTGATTCGGTCAGCAGGAAAGCTGGTGTTACTGGACAAGCTGCTGCCTCGGCTCAAGGCTGGAGGCCACAAAGTGCTCATCTTTTCTCAGATGGTGCGCTGCTTAGACATTCTGGAGGACTACCTCATCAACAAGAGGTAAGATAGTTTTCTAGAGGCGAAACCCCAAAGAGGGGGAAATGTTTTAGTGGTGGAACACTGTTTTTCTTAGGATTTGTTGTTGGTTTTTTTATTAGCTGCTGGTTAAAAAAATGATCAGAATGTATACAAAATATATTTTTTCTTCTTCCTCTATGGGTTTAGTTGACGAACTACGTCTTTAAGGCTTGTGTGCTATTTAAAGTCATTTGTTGAATAAATTGGCACAAAATTATCTATCAACTACTCTAAAATATGTATTTTTTAAAATAATGCCTTTGAGTTGACTTTTCTTGGCTGTGAATTGTGTTGAGCAACACTGACAGCTGTTCTATATTCACCAAGTTTCTTTGGGAGGAGACAAACATGGTCGACCTGTTTTTAATAACAGTTTGGGGATTGAGGGCCCCCACAAATGTTTTGCTTCATGCAAGTTAACCTCCAGCATAAATTGTCCTGCATATTCACAAAAGTTAAATATTTCTCTGTTTCAACTTGAAATATGTTTTTTGTGTTTTTTTTTTTTGTTAAAAGATACCTTTATGAGCGGATTGATGGCAGAGTGCGTGGGAACCTGCGACAGGCTGCCATTGATCGTTTCAGTAAGCCTGACTCGGACCGCTTCGTTTTCCTGCTGTGTACCCGGGCTGGCGGGCTCGGCATCAACCTGACTGCTGCTGACACCTGTGTCATATTTGATTCTGACTGGAACCCTCAAAATGACCTCCAGGTATATTAGAATTGTCTTTTCAGCTGACGAAGAATGAAACAAACAAAGCCCTGTTTTATTTTATCCCATCTCGGTGTGAACTGGTAAACTCTTGCGTAAACTGAGCTTTCTTCAATTTTTTTTGCAGGCTCAAGCACGATGTCATCGTATCGGTCAGTCAAAAGCGGTGAAGGTCTACCGTCTAATCACCAGGAATTCTTATGAGAGGGAAATGCTGGATAAAGCCAGTCTGAAACTTGGATTGGACCGAGCTGTCCTGCAAAGCATGAGTGGCAACAAAGAAAGTAACAACAATGGGGTAACTGAAACCAATTTTTAAAAACTCTTTATTAACTTTAACTTGCACAAAGCTTCTTTCTCCAATTTGGCTTGAATTACTTATAGAAAGAACTTTGATTTTGTCTTTAGCAAATCCAGCAGTTTTCCAAAAAGGAGATTGAAGATTTGTTGAGGAAGGGAGCTTATGCAGCCATCATGGATGAGAACGATGAGGGCAGCCGGTTTTGTGAAGAGGACATTGACCAGATACTTCAGCGAAGAGCCACCACCATCACCATTGAGAGTGAGGGCAAGGGCTCCACCTTCTCAAAGGCCAGCTTTGTGGCCTCTGAGAACCGCAATGACATCGCCCTGGATGACCCCGAATTCTGGCAGAAGTGGGCCAAGAGAGCTGATATAGACATGGATTCTATCAATCAGAAGGTACATTTTCTGCTGTATTTCAGCCCTTGTGTGTTCTACATTAGATTTGTAGTAAACGGCTGGATTTTAAGGTGTTCCTCTTCTCTCCCCCAGAACACTCTTGTAATCGACACCCCCAGGATTCGAAAGCAGACTCGTCAGTACTCCAGTCTACGCGGAGAAGGTGGAGACCTGTCTGATCTGGACAGTGATGAGGAGTATCCACCTGCTAATTCCAGGCATTCCCGTTCCTCTCGCCGCGCTGACCGTCACAGCGGAGGGGGTTACGGCCGAACCGACTGCTTCAGGGTGGAGAAACACCTTCTTGTTTACGGGTATGTAGATGGGTCTCCTCTGTGTACTTTTCCTTTTTGAATCCAATCTTTTGTTTGTTCACCCACTTTATTTTCCTCTCTTATCATCTTTAGGTGGGGTCGTTGGAGAGATATCTTATTGCACGCCAGATGTAAAAGGCGCCTAAGTGAACGTGACGTGGAGACCATCTGTCGTGTCATCCTCGTCTTTTGTCTCATCCATTACCGGGGCGATGAGAACATAAAGAGTTTTATCTGGGAGCTCATCACTCCACCAGAGAACGGCCGGGAACCTCAAACACTACTTAATCATTCTGGTATGTAGTAACCACGTCTTTCTCTTACCAGGATACAACTTGGTAAGAGGTCTACCAAGTACCAAATAATTACAGTTTTTACGCACTGCAAGTGGCGCCAGAGAATAAGTTGCAGCAGCCAAAAAAGTTTAGTTTTGGGAGAAATTTATTCAACAAAATTCTGGAACAAGTATGGAGGAATCTAGAATATTGGCGCAACAAATGAACCACTATTCAGATAACCATAGCATAAAGAACATGCTAACAAGTCATCTAAACTCTTTATATCACTTTAAATAACTAAATCCACTGAATTCTTCATTCATACTCTGTGTTGCTTTGAAACAATTCCACCAAGCCTGGCAACACAAACCTGGCATGTAATGTGTGTTCAAGTATGCGCTAATGTGCATTTAGCCTATGTTGTTTTCACAAGACGAGTAGTTTTTTTTCTTTTTCTACTGTTTACTAGCGCATGTCCGCCACCTACAGTTGAAAAAGGCTTGCTGCAAAATGTCAGAGTGGTGCAAATCTTTTGAGTCTTGCTCCAGGCTTTTTCTTTTACAGCTCTGTTCCGATAAATAAAAGACTTGGTGCCTTAGAATTCCGGCCGGACACAAACTGCAATTATGAAATTAACCTCCATGATCAATTTTCAAACGGTTGGCACTTCTGCTACTTAAAAGAGAACGCCATCCATAATTCACTACCAAATCCGAGTCCCCGATTGGTCAGAGTTCGACCTGGTTTACCTTGCAAAGCACGTTCAACAGCCATGCCTTTTGTGCAGACAGACTGAAAACTGCTGCAAAAACTTGCGTAACTATTTGTGAACACTAAAGTTTCAAACATGAAAGCCCAAAACGCGCTTTTATGTGCGTTCACAAAGACTTTTCATTGGAAGTGGCCGCTTAAACGTACAATGCTGAGAGCGGTGTGACCGTAGCTTGATGCTAAGCGATGCTTCTTCTGCTTTGCTGTCAGTAGCAAATGCTGATGCACTGATACACATTTAAATGACATGCAAGTCACACCCACGGCCAAACGGTGAAAAAAATGTGACTTGCGTTGCAAAAAATACTTTTTATTTTATTTTATTTTTGCTTGTAGGGCTTTCTATCCCCGTCCCAAGGGGCCGGAAAGGTAAACGGGTAAAGGCCCAGAGTACATTTGACATCCAGAAAGTGGAATGGATCCGCAAGTACAACCCCGACACTCTTCTGCTTGATGACAGCTATCGCAAGCACCTCAAGCACCAATGCAACAAGTCAGTGAAACTCAGTCAAATGTTTTTTCTAGCTTCAGATGCTATTTGAGTTGTGGTTGAAAATGAAAACATGTTCTCTCTCAGGGTGTTGCTGAGGGTGCGCATGCTGTACTACCTGAAACAGGAGGTGATCGGCGAGCATGCAGAGGCCGTTCTAAAAGGAGCCGACATCAGGTATCGGGAATTCCTAATTCTGTGGAGCGTCTTGTGGTTGTGGGTCTCTGCAGCTGACTGTTTTGTTCTCAGGGATGTTGACATCTGGATGCCAGAGATGGAGCAGCAGGAGGTTCCTGCTGCATGGTGGGACTCTGATGCTGACCGCTCACTGCTTGCTGGTGTTTTCAAACACGGTAGGTTTGATTTTTATGTATTATAGCATAACATAACAAGATTTCTGTTGGGAATATTTCAGTTGTACAACTTCCAGCAGACAGTTAGCTTCTGTTTGACATGAGATTTTTTTGGCAGGGTATGAGATGTACACCACCATGCGGGCAGACCCTCAGCTCTGCTTCGTGGAGAGAGTTGGTCGACCTGATGACAAGGCCATTGATGCTGAGCAGCACACAGGAGACACGGAGATGGGAGACGAGTAAGATACATAGGCTAAAAGCGTTAATTTTTCTTTTTTGTAGACGGTTAAACACTTTTACAGAAAGGTCTTTCATACAGATTCTGGTGAGCTACTATGTCAAATGTAACATTCATATTTCAGAAGTCCTTTTTTTCTGCATTAGTCAAAATTCCAGGCCTTAATTTTTTTAAATATAATATTATTCGACAAAACTACCATACAGGTCGTATACTCAATGAATTTTTTACTGTTGGTTTTGTTTGCTCAGTTGTTTTTAGTGTAATAAAATTCTCATTTTAAGAGAGGTAATTTTCTAAAAATGCTACATTTGTAAGTTGAAGGAAATAGGGTCTTCATGTAACTGCTTTGCATTAAACATAAATGTTGAAAAAAATACATTTGACATTTTACTAGTATAAATAAAGTAATTTATTTTGTAAGTTGTGTAAAAAATGAACAAAACTTCATGTATTGAGAAAAGGAACCAGGCTGACGGTGTGTGTTTTGTTTTTTGCAGAGCCGACTTTGACAAATACTCAGAGGATCCAGAGTTCAAGCCCGCATCAAGACACACCAAAGAACTTTTTGAGGAGGTGAGTTTGGGCGGATATGTACTTCTTGAGGCTCAATGGAATCACTTTTGATTTATTTTTAACATATAAAAGCCTGAAACAAGATGTTGGATTGCTTTGCAAATATCCGACCAGTATTTCACAGATCACATGTCTTCTTCACATTTTCCTGCAGGCGGATTCTATGAACGTGGAAGATGAGATTTCTGTGGAGGACAAAATCGGACCTCCAGTCATAGAAAGCGCACCCAGCCAGAGCGGCGCTTGCGACTGGCCCTCCAGTTCGTCACTGACGGCACGGTTAAGGCGGCTGATCACGGCTTACCAACGCAGCTACAGACAGGAGCAGCTGAAGATGGAGGCAGAGGCTAAAGGTGACCGCAGACGCCGGCGCTGTGAGCAGGCCAGCAAACTGAAAGAAATTGCGAGACAAGAAAGACAGCAAAGGTATATTTTCCTTTTGAGGATCTGGCTTTAAGGGGCATAATTGAAGTCACTTTCTTTCTTTTTTTTTAAACTCAAACTTATTATTGCTTCCCTGTAAAGTTACTGAACTTTCCTCACCTCTGACTTTGCCTGTTGTACGTTCAGGTGGACGCGCAGAGAGGAGTGCGATTTCTACCGCGTGGTTTCAACTTTTGGAGTGGAGAAGATCAAAAAGGAGCCAGGTCTTCCAGAGAGCAGTGACGCCGAGTTTGACTGGACCCGTTTCCGCACATTTGCACGTCTGGACAAAAAGACTGATGAGAGCCTCAGTCGATACTTCCGTTCTTTTGTTGCCATGTGCAGAAGGGTGTGTCACCTCCGCCCAGCTCACGGTGAAGGTAGCTATAAAATGCATCATCGTGTGTTGCTTTTGACTTCTTTTCTGGCAGTTTTTGTGGATGTTTTTTGTCGTCTATGTTATAAATCACGTTTCTTCGACATCTGATACTGACTTTTTATGACTGTTCTCATCTTCCTCAGATCAGTCACAGCCCCCGCAGACGGTGGCTCCCATCACCGAGGAGCGCGCCTCGCGTACTCTCTACCGCATCAGCCTGCTTCGCCGCCTTCGAGAGCGAGTTCTTCCACACCCCTGCTTGGAGGAGCGCCTGCGTCTGGCACGACCCAGCTCTGAGCTCCCGGCGTGGTGGAAAATACCGGAACACGATCACCAGCTGATGTTTGCGGCTTCGGTGCATGGCGTCAGCCGCACAGAGCTGTCCATTTTCCCAGACCCACAGTTCACTTTTAGTTCTGCCCGCGAAGAATTTATTCAGAGCCAGCAGGCTACGCCTCCTCCTCCACCTCCCCCACCACCTATCATGACTCTCATTCAACCCAGAGCTGAGGTGGACTTGTCTGGACTGAAGGAGGAGGGCTCTGATCACAGCGCTCATTTGCTTGGGGGTGAAGCCTGCGCCGAGTTGCAGACTACACCTTTGAGCCACCACAGCGGCAAAGTACAAGGTCAGAGCTGGGGCTTCAAAAGGAGCAGAGAAAGAGGAGAAAGGCGGAAGGGTGAGGGGGGGTCTGATTCTGATTCTGATTCGGACTCGGGCTCGTCATCCTCGGACCGATCGGGCAGCAGTGATGACAGTGCAGAGAGTGAAGAGGAGGTGGAAGGAGGTTAGTTCTTGGACAGAGTGGCCATGTTTAACATGAAGCATCATTAAACAGGACTCATTTATTTCCCTTTTTGTCTCAGGAGCCATGAAGGTGAGAGACATGGATGAAGAGAACAGTCTGCTCTCAATGACTCCATCTCAGGATGGCCTTCCTCCACCAGATCCCATCAGAGTTGACTGGCCCAAGGTAACAGAGGACGACCATGTCTGGAACCATCTTCATGTTGCTGTCAGCCGTTCGCTCACGGGTTTTTCTTTTACTCAGGATCGAGTGTTGATCAACCGCCTGGACAATTTATGCAATCTTGTCCTGAGTGGTCAGTGGCCCTCAGGTCGGCGATACCTGCCTGAAGCTCAGCTCAACCTGAGCTCTGAAGTCACGGGAGAAGAACTGGCCTTCTCGAGGATGATCCGTAAACCCCCCTGCACACCCAGTGTCCTCGGACCAGATGGAGAAGATGGCGAGTTCACAGTAAAACTCCTAAAGGTCAGACTATGACAAAGGAAAACAAAAATAACAAAAATTCTGAGCTATTTCTGTTTTACTTTGAATAAAGAAGAGAAACATTTCCTCAGCTGTGGTTTATGGTTTAACCTAAGGCCTCCGTTTTCTTTCCTGCCAGGAGGAGGGCCTGAAGTTGACCTTCTCCAAACAGGCCCTGATGCCCAACGGATCAGGAGGAGAGAGCAGCAGCCGCAAGAAACGCAAAGACCAAGAAGTACGTCACAGCTGGACTGTCTCAATTGTTCTAATCTGAGCCCGCTACAAAGCACCGCAAGCCACGTTTTTATATGATACTGGAGGCAACGTGGCACCCAGTTTTGGTTCGGTACCAATCACTAGTAAAAACTAAAGCCGAATCCCTCTACAGCTTATCCCTACCCCTACGTTTATCCTCGAATAATAGTCTGTCTTCGAATTTGGTTCTTACTCCCACTTGATGACGTCATCAATAGTTGCGGGTCAGCTGCGACTGAACATTTAACACAAGGGGTTATGCTGCTATGCAGTGGGCAGCTAAGAGGTTCAGTGTGCGGGGCTGCCAACTAGTGGTGGGAGGTTTAAGTGGAAAACAAGAATCAGACACTCATAAATAATTAAATATCGTCTTTACAGCATTTTATATCAATAGAAGTATCACCAATGGAAATATTGCGATATATCACTGAATTGATCCCCCCCCCCCCCCCCAAACCCCTAGTTTTTACCCCAAATCAAAAAACCTGTGTCGTTTTCTCTGTTTCTGCAGTGCGGCAGTAGTTAATCAGAAATTTGCCCCTGAGTTGTAGGCGGGACGATTAACACAAAGCAACCCCCCCCTTCTTCCCTTCCTCTTTCCGGAGTGGAGCAGGGAGCTTGTGGCCCGCCCAACTTATTTTTTTCTACGTCACAAATAGGCTTTTTCACAAACTACATTTTACCGTCTGCTCCTGATTCACAACAATTTAAACTCTGAAATACTATTTAATGCTTAATTTTCTTAATATATGTTCTCCATCATCAAAAAAATGTCACAAGAACATGTTAAAACCCCAAAAACACAATTTTCATCACAGTGGGTGTTTAAGAGGCAGAGATGGCAGATTCTAGGCCTCCTAATTTCACATCTTCCTTCCTCTTTCAGTTGTCAGACATGGATGGTCTCCACAATTCCCTGGAACGCGCTCCTCGACGAAGGGACCCTCCGACATGGTTGAAAGAAAACCCAGAATATGAGGTGGAAGGGGACATGCTGGAGGTAAACTGACCTGAACACTAGCTCTGGGTTTATTTAAAGCATTTATCACTTAGAAAGGTTCCAAGTTTTCTGCTGAAACGTTTTTGCAAGTATTAAAATGTGGTTGCATATAAATGGCTGCTCTCTGGGAGGTCTTCATTTGGTTTCTTTCTGTTTCTTATCAGCTTCTTGTGAACAAGAGCAAGAGGAAGAGGAGGCGGCGAGCGGACAAAGCCCTTACAGGCACAGAGAAAATCAAAATCATTAACATGATGACCGGAAAGAAGGTTGGTTATAGTTGCGTACAGCTGTCTGTTGTTGGTGATGTTGTCCATCACTAATGGTAACACATTACTGTTCAGGTGGGGGCGGCTTTCTGTCCGATGCTACAAGAGCTGAGAGTGTATTTGGAGGAGAATCCTGACGCTGCTGTTTCACCAGAGTGGTCTGAGACAGTTAGAAAATCTGTACGGAAGCTTTTTTAGTCCATTTTTCATTTGCTTTTTTTTTTTTTTAATTTACCTTTTGATTTTCCTTATTTGGTAAAAACTACAAAAGAAATACAAAGACATGGTTTATATATATATATATATTCTTTTTTTGTTCAGGGTTATCTGCCAGAGTCCTTCTTCCACCGTCTGCTGGCCGAACATTCGGAGATCCCGAAGAAAAGCCGGCGTCATCACCATCACCACCACCACCATCATCATCATTACCACACTCCAGAGCCCGTCTCCGAAGACCCCAACCTGGATGGCGTGGAAGAGGAAACCTTGGTGTCAGACGGCGCTTACATGATGGACGAGGAGGACTTGGAGACATCCCACAATTTCCTCAGCGGCCCGGACTTTGACGTTAAAATGGAGGGCGGTGACAGCCTTTCTCAAGGAGACTATGATAGCTCAGATCAAGAAGCGCTACTGGAGGACGTCATCATAGCACAGAAGGACTCCGACTCGTCCTCGAGCTCAGAGGACTGACTGAATCCCACTTCCCAAAGACGTCTGTGTCCCCTTCAGGAAAAGAATCACGATATTCCGTTGTTTATTTCTACCATCCTGTAACAAATCATGAATGTGTTTCAGGTTGTTTTTTTTTTTTTACTTTTATGTGTTTGTTTTTATTTAGAATTTTCTTTTTTTGTCATTCAAGGAGCAAAAGTTGCACCGACGGGTTTTGTTTCTGTTTTTCGTCCCAATCAAGTTTCACCCTCTTCTCCTTGATCTTCCCCTCAAACCTGACAAAGTGGCAAATGCTGAGCGTTTTCTTACACATCGTTTTCCTCTTCCATCCAAAGCCATGACTTTCCATTCACATTCCTAAATGTGACCAAAAGGGGACCCTTGCTGTAAAAAAATAAATAAACTTTTCATAAAACCTCAAAGCTGGTCATCTGGCGCTGCGTGAAACTGGACAGGCATACTCGGCAGAGCTGGACCCCACCCGATATCGTCCAATTGGTGTACTGAAGGGTGTGCGACGTACTGTTTCTGTTTTCACACTGTGGGAGGGGTGGGGATTCAGAGGGGAGAGTGGGGCCATTAGTTACTGAATCAGTGCTAGAATGATAAGTTTATTGTAAAATGTAGAGATCGTCAGTTGTGTATGATGGTGCAAAGATGACGGCAGTGAGTTATTCTTGTTTTATGATCTGACTGTATCTGTGACATGAATAACAGCAATCTTCAGTGAAAAGAGGCTTGTGCTGTCTTTTTCTTCTATCGAGATAAACCGTTTTAGTGCCGTGTAATCCAGAAAAATCAGGTGCAGTAATGAATTATTATTGACAGGAACTGAGCATAAGAATCAAGAGAATTTATTGAAAATGTTGTGATTACATTTTAGTTGCAGAGCTAACAGGAGTCTGTTATCCAGATATTGGTTGATATTAGCCTTGAATGTGAATGTATTTCCTTATGTGAAAAAAAAATATTTTTTAATGTTTCCTGGTATGAAAAGAAAAATCACTTGTTTTTGCCTTAATGAAAAAGCTAAATTCAGGTAATTTTGGAGTGGTTTGATGCATATTTGCATCACAAGGGGGCTAAGAGCACTGTTTTATTTTTTCCACAAGTACTAAGTCATACTTTCAAAGGGAACTCTACTGATTTTGTCACAAAGGAGCCACTAAACATGCTCACATTGTGCCTTAGTTTCCAAATGTAACAAAATTGTCGCTTCTGATTTTTCCAACAGCACCTGAATCCAGCATGTGTTTCGTCTGTTGGCCTGTAGAGGGCGTCGGTAACCGCACAACGTTGTATGAATGGGGTTTGTTTTCGGCCTGCTATAAGTTTTGGCTTTTACAGACAGCAAGAGGGACAATTCGTTCAAACAATAACACCATTTATCTTGTTTCTGGCCTCGGTCTGTTGTGTATCAGCTGTAGTTTATATTTTAAACCCTTAGGGGTTTCTCACGACCTCTTCGACCGCATGCTAACCCCTGTGTTTAGCTAAGTAGCTGTTAGCAGCTAAAGTTTCTCTAGCTGGTTAGAAAGCATCTCCGTCATCCACATAGGATGAAAGTGTGCCGGTGGTTTGAGTGAGTCTGAGATCGAAATGGAACTAAATTTTTACTCTGATCTGTCGGATGGTTGTGCTCAGAATGTGGAGTTTTTGGACAGCCAGCCTTATGGTGGATTCTCAGAGGACAACAAGGTAACCCGCTGGTTAAAAGCACCAAACGTTCGTGGAATTGGTCTTTTTGAGTTTGTTTGTTGAAATAGAAAATATTTGTTTTAGTTCTCTGAAGCGGGAGACCGTTATCTTTCAATGAGCGGAGATGCCGGTCACTCTTTTTTGTCAGCAGAGGTGAGTCGCTTTATTGCGAAGGGGGGGGGGGGGGGGGGTGAAGATGATCATTTCCGATTTAATGAATGGACTGTTGATCTGTGTCGTTTACAAACAGCAGACATTCCACACTCCTAGTCTCGGGGATGAGGTGTTCGAGATTCCTCCAATATCCCTGGATCCAGACCAGGCTTTGAGCATCAGTGATGCCCACTTTGAGCTGTCAGATGGGACCGGTGTCTCCACAGGTTCCAAGAGTCTGGTTAGCAACCTTGTTGCTGAGGCCAACGACCCATCCTTTGCCTCCACCTTCATCAACTCTGGATCTCACGGTCTGGAGCACATTAACCTTGGAGCCGTTCACCAGGCTGGAGGCACTGCCCTCCTAAGCTCATCTGCTCTGGTAGGAGCCTCCTGTGTTAGTCTTTGTAACCTCTGAATATAAAACTTCCCACTAATTTCCATTTTGACATTTTCAATTAAATGGTAAATGCAACAAAATATGTTGCTCTTCTACTCAAACTTTGACTACAAACTGATAGAATTTGAATCCAAGCTTGATCCGTGCATATATTCGATCCATGCTGAAATCCACTTTGTTGGTCATGAGTGCTGCTCCCCCACAGGAACTTGGGAGCTCCAGTGGCTCACACTTCAGCAGTTCGTCCCCGATGACCATCGATGTGCAGCTGGCTGACATCGGGCCTGGTCTTTTGGGAAGCAGCCATCTCACCACAATTAACCCGTCGGAGCTGGCTCTGGGTCTCTGCGAGGACAATGTCGGGCGTCATCCGGAGGTGCCCGAGCAGCCGTTGTCGGCCACACCGTCGCCTGCTGGTTCTTTACAAGATGAGGATATGAATGACTTTAGGGTACGTGGAAATATTCACCACGGTTTGTGTAAAAGAGCCACTCTTTTGATGTATTTTAAAAGTGTTCTCAGTGGTCTTTTAGTTATGATTATGCCGGTTTTAGTCTAAATTAACAAAACAAAATATTTCCTGCAAGCTTACAGCTCCTCAAACCCCCAACCTAACATTAGCGGTGTTAGGTTGGGGGTTAAGATTAATTTTCTTTAAACATGTCCTCCATCATCAGCTAAATGCCACAAAGACATGTGAAAAACACCAAAAATAGGATTTTCATGGCAGCGAGTCTTTAAAGATTGTGAAGCTAACGTGTTTTGTCCCTCTTCTCTGTCTCTTTCTACACAGAGAAGTGTTTTGGTGGAAGCCCCCATGTCTCTGTCTTCGTCGCCTCTGCTCTCCCATATGTCCTTCCACCCCGTCCTGCCGTCTTCTGCCCAACCTGCTGCAGCCCGGAGAAGTGGTGGAAAGCCTGCAGCAGTCGCCCCAGCACCCGAAACGACGACCGCAAAGAAAGGAAGAAAGAAGAAAGATCCAAACGAGCCGCAGAAGCCCGTGTCGGCGTACGCACTGTTCTTCAGAGACACCCAGGCTGCCATTAAAGGCCAGAATCCCAACGCCTCCTTCGGGGAGGTGTCGAAAATAGTTGCCTCCATGTGGGACAGCCTGGCTGAGGATCAGAAACAGGTAAATATTTGCATGTTTTTCCTTCCTCGTCCAGGATGTAAAGGAGGAGGTGACTAAGCCGATTTGTTTATTGTAGGTGTACAAAAGGAAAACGGAGGCGGCTAAAAAGGAGTATTTGAAAGCGCTCGCAGCGTACAAAGCTAACCAACTCTCACAGGTAAAACCATAAAGTCCTTGAAGGAAGAAAACAAATCTTTAAAAAAAAGTTTGATTTAAAAACGCTTCTGTGTTATTTGCATTTAGCCCTCAGCTGAGGAAATGGAACCTGCTCCTTCACCTCCACCAGCAGTTATTCCATCCTCCCATGCGACCCCTCCTGCACCTGGCAACCACACTCTCCGCCCAGCTCTGGCTAGCAACAGCATGGACGTCAACCACATCACCAGCGTTTGTTCATCCAGCATCATTCTGGATGTCCCGGAGGTGACCACGCGTTCCCACGCGGGAGCCGGCACCGCCGTGCCTGTGGCCCCGACCATCACCAAAATCATAATCCCCAAGCACATTCTGCAGGGGGGGGGGCAGGTGCTGACTGTGCTGCCCGGAGGGGTCCGAGCTCTGCAGCCCACCCTGGTGGTGTCGGGCGCCTCGCGCCAGCCCCCTCCGCTGCAGCAGATGCAGAACGCGCCGCCTCCCCCCCGGCTCCAGCAGATGGCCCCCATTCCCCCGCCGCTGCAGGCCAAACCCAGGGAGGGAGGCCCCACCCCAGCACAACCTGTGTCTGTCTCAGCGACGCCCCCACCTCCACTTCAGATAAAAATAGTTCCCGCAACAATTCAGGACAGAAGCGATGTTCTGGTGCACGGCACAGCAACTGTGAGCGCTTCTGCCCGATCAGAGCCAGTGCCGAATTTAGCCGAGACGGCAGGAAATACAGACGATGATGTCACTGAGGTGCTGCATTCAGAAGAGGTGAACTTTTCAACAATTTATAGCAACACAGCAAATTCTGGACTTAAAAATGTAAAGACTTGATGATGTTTATGCTTCATTGTTTTTACAAAAAACAGTAGAAATGAATGTCAACCAAATGTGTTGCTTTTTTTGAATGTTTTCTTTTAGGAAGAGATGGAGGTGAGCGGATACGGCGATGTGAAAAGCTTGTGTGTGAGGGCCGGCTGCAATAACCCTGCTGTGGACAGTGAAGACTGGGACAAAGAGTACTGCAGCAACGAGTGTGTTGCCACTCACTGCAGGTGTGTGAAGGCATCATTTGACGTTTTATTTATCTATTTTTTCTTTTCTTTAAAACTAAATCAGGGTTCTGCAACATTTAGCACTAAAAGAGACATTTGGTTCAGTTTCTTCCAGACCAAAACCCAACAAGAGCTGCAAAGTCCCACTTAACTGTTTAGAAAAATTCAATTATTTTATATTTTTGTGGACATTAAACCATTTGTTTATAAAAAAAATGTAGCTTTTCAAAATCTACATGCAGTATAACAGTGTTATGTTTCTGTTATACGACTGTTAACAGCACTTCCTTTCAAAATAAAATGCTTCCTGTGTCACATAAGATCCTGCTGTAATAGATTTGCAACTATAGATTGCCCTTAAACAGCAACTATACATAAGATAAAATTATGAGTTTAAACTTATTCTAATAATAAACGACTCTAACAATGAATCAGACCATTATTTTGCTCAATTATCTGCCCTTTGCATTTTTGAGGAATGGTAAAGCTCTCAGTGCCTCTTGATTTAGTGTAATGTCAGCACCATTTAAACAGAAAGTACATTTTTACGCATATAAGATTACATCATTTTGAAAAATCTAAACATGAATCACAAAATGTGACTAACAAATCTATTTTTTTTTCACATAATGTGCATGTTTCTAGAAGGCTAAAGAGCCACAGTGGACGGAGCGTCGTGACCATTTCTCATTGTTTTTCTTTTGCAGGGATGTGTTTCAGGCGTGGTGCTCCATCAAGAACCAGTCTGTGGCAACAGTGAAGTAATGTAATAAAAATGTGATCATCTCATTAGTTAGATATGTAGAAGGGGCGGGGGTCAGATGCACCAAACACCAGTTTCTTTGAATGTGAACTATGGCAGAAAAATATTTTTGATAGATTTCTAAAAAAAAAAAAGAAAAAGTCACATCTATATGAATCTCTGGACCATTGTAAACTTATATGCATGTCGTTTTTTTTTTGCACATTAAACCCTCAAAAAATTGAAGGCCATTGAAAAGCACAATTTTTACTTTATTAAATGTTAAATAAACTAGTAACCTTAAAAAAAGAGAATCAGTTTTCTACTTTTGTCAGTTTTGTCATCGGAAAAAAATGGATTGGGGAGCAAAAGAGAAGTGTCAAGTGTTTTGGCTCGCTAAAGAACAGAATTGCAAAATAAAAGTTGATTTGCATGCAGGAACATCACAATCTCTCATCTTCCTTATTAGAAAGTAGTTTTGCATAGATTCACTTATCATTACAATAAACAGTGATGTCAAATTGTATTTCAGGCCCTAAAACTGCCTTAAAACATGTTCTTGTCAATGCATCTGGCCCTTTATTTATGGGAAAGGAAGGTGTTTTTCCTTTATTAAGCAGCTGTGTTTTTTTATTCCTGTTTTGTAAGAGTTTGGGGTTTGTCTTCTCCTGAATAACATCATGCTCCTACAAAGAACTAGTGTTAAAGTGTGACTGAAAAGTCTTCAGTGTTTGAAAAAGATGTCCTGACTTTATGTTTGTACCTTAACTTAAATCCTTACAGGACTGGATGGCAGCTGGAGAAGTCTGAATGTTTTATGATTATTTTTTTTTTAGGTTTATTCACATTCTTGCCTTTTTATATTTCCCTTAAAGTCCATCTTTACGGAAAAAACTGACCATTTCAACTCTCAGAAACATATTTGTGTACAGCAGTCCACATTGTCAGCTGTTTTTATAACTAACTGTTACAACTCTACTGTTTTGCTCTTCATGTTTGGTATTGATAGTAGCTATTTCTTCATAAGAATATCTAGACCAGTCAGTTAAAGACTTCTCAATTTTTCTTAATAAATGAAAAAAAAAACATTAAAGTTGTTTTTTCTCTTTTCTTTAACACTTACAAATCATTTTCTGTTTTTTCTCAACATTTAAATCCACCTTTACTTAGATTTGAATTAAGGCCTCAAGATCTAAAAGCTAACAAACACTAATTAAAACTTTACATCAGTTTCTGTTCTTCAGAAATAAATAGATTCTGGGTGAAACCGCACGATAAAGTCAGTTTGACCTTGAGCTTGAGCAGCTGTGTTAGTGTTAGCCTCCTTTTATTATGAGAAGAAGCACAGCAGAAGCCTCGCTATTACATTTAGACCTTGAGAGATGCTTTGTTTCCCAATGTGTTGATGTTTTTATTTTGTTGTAGGACATTTTCTCAAAGCACAAAGTCATATTGTGTGGAGAAACCTCAGCAAATCAGCTGCTCCTGCAAGAGGTGGGCAGAGACAGGTCACCAGTTACCTAAATACCTAAGTACTTTTAACCCTTCTGCTATTCTAGGCACTTTAACATTGGGAGTTGGGTCATCTAGACCCACTAGACAGTGCTCTGAACCTTTTTTCTTCAATGATTTGTGATCTTCACTGGTGTCCATGGATTACATGAAATCTTTCCACCTTTATCCACCTTTGTCATGGTAGGGAGAACACGTCAATGGTTATCTTGACCCCACAAGGGTTACACACATCAAGTGCACTTCTTGGATTGCTACACAGCAATTGTGGATCTCACAGGCTTCTTCTCCTAAGTTTAGCCGCTGTAAAAGGGGACTTTGGGAGGAAGGCAACAACTGCCAAAACAACCAATAATGACTAGGCTACGCGAAGAAGAATCTATTAAAACCTGGGCTTCTAATTAATGAAAAGGAAAAATTGATGGGTTTGAAATGGATGTCACCATTCCGCCTCATCCATAAACCTGCGTTTAATCACCAAGGAATCGTCAAAAACCTTTTTTTTTCCAACTTGGATTTAATCACTTCACACATCCATTTCACTTGTTACTCTGTCTAGTCAAACAAAGTTTATTAAAAATACGTTCTGCTGGGAATTGAAATGTTTAAATAAAAGCTAAAAGAAGGACATTTTAAGATATTGGACCAATAGATGACAGGAGAAAGTTTTCTTCTAGACATCAATCCAACGCCTCTTCAGTGTCCCAGTCGGCTACAGTGTTTCTGATGGAGTCTTAGGGCATTGCTTTTCCAGCGCCTCTGTTAACATCTGGTTTTCCACAGAGTAGTTGTAAGCTGGGTTTGGAAGCAGCAGAAATCAGTGAGTTTCTGCATAGATACAACAGAGATATAAACGAACTGGATGCAAGTGTTTTCTTTCTTACCATAATACAGGACTATAAACCAAAGGAAGAGCAGGATGAAGGTGACTCCGTTGACTCGTAGATCAGGAGGGCGCCGTCTCTGTGCAGAAAAACATCAACCTCAGAGCTGATAGAGCACATCTTTTTTAAAAACCTACTTTAATCATCTTTTGATGCATTTTAAAAGCGTTACCCAGTGTTTTTTTTAATTATGATTATGCCAATTTAGCCAATTTTTTTTTAGCGCTGTAATTTTCTTGAACATAGTTTCTGCAAAGCGGCAGGAGTTCATTAGAAATTCACCTCTGAGTTGTGGGCGGGACCAAAGCTTTGCATCCTCTAACTTACAGCCCCTTACACTCCAACCTAACATTGCTAGTGCAACAAAAATGGCGAGTTTTCAACCAGATGCCAGTTCGGACAAGAAAAAAGAAGATGTAGATGGATCTGATCGTCTACAAGTTTGTGGCTCGCCCAGCGTAATTTCTATGTCACAAAAATAACCTTTATCAAACGGCATTTTTTCGTCTGCTCCTGATTTGAATAAAGAAATACTCAAATGGAAATTTTTTAGCTTAAATTTCCTTATATGTGTCCTCCATCATCAGAAAAATGGCACAAGAATATGTAAAACAAAAAAAACAAAAAAAGTTTTGGAGAGAGACTTACGTAGTACTGAAAGTCTTCTTGCAGTCTGCTAACAGCTCCAGCGGATTCTGCAACGTGTTCGATAAGCGTTTTGAATTCTTGGTTTAAATAGTCCTGTTAAATGCACAAACAAATGCCTCACTTTACCGCCAACCAGCTTTAATGAGCTGCAGATTCACTACCCCTAAATAATGTTTAGGATTGACAGTAAAAAACGAAATAATGTAAAGACTTACGTACCTCAGAGAAGTTTCACGTTTAACATATATTTATTAGAAAAATCTAAAAGCTGAATTTTTGGGCAGATTTTTACACATTGCTTTTTTTTTTCTCTGTTCAGTCTTTAACGCGATATGACACCTCACCACATAAAAAACATCAGATAAACAAATAAATGTCCCACTTTTAGCAATTCACATATCCTGTAGTAATAAATAAATTGTATTCTGCTCACTGTCAGCTGTCGTTGGAGGACAGAGGACTTCTCAGAGTCCATACGGAGGTGCTTGCTGTCCAGAGCACAGATGTTACAGATGTAACGTCTCGAGGAGTTGCAGTAGTACCTCAGCACCTCGTCCTCGTGCTGTGGACATTTCCTTTCGGCAAGGTCACTCAGCGGGCCAACCAGCGGGTGCCCTGTGAACGCAGGGAGCTCCAGGTGGTTCCTCACATGCTCTTTGCACATAGACACCTCACATTTCAGACACGTTTTAAAAGCCAGAGTTTTGGATTCTGAGCAGCAGTCACAGTACACTTTTTTTGCCAGTGTTTCCTGCAGAGACAGATTGAAAAAAATGAAGATGTAGCAGCAAAGAAGAGTCAAACACATCTAAGAGGTAGAGGACGGTAGCTACCCTTCTGCTCTTGCACAACTTGTAGTCCTCTGAAATGTGTGCCAGGGCGTAGCTTCTTTGTACATCAACTACCTCTCTGAATTGTGCCCTGCAGTCTGGGCAGCGTAAGGGAGAATCAGAGGAGTGATCCAGCAGGTTGTTCAGGCAGCTCAGACACATGCTGTGACCACAGGGGAGCTGCCGGGGGTCACTGAAGATGTCCTGACACACTGGACAGGTCAGCAGTTCTTCCAGGCGGCTTTGCTCATGTTCTTCCATTCTTGACTTGTGTGCTTTTCAAAAGCCTGCCACTGTGCATTAAAAGAGCAAGGAGCTGATCTGTTACCTTTGGATAGTTACATTCTGTAAACAAAGACTGTTGATAGAAACACAGAGAAAACACCCAAACAAACAAAATTTAAAATAAAGGCGTAAGTCAATTAACTATATTTTAATTCAGTCTTACCTGAAAATTAAAAGCTTGGTGAGGAACTACAGCTTTGTTTAACTAACTTTTTAACATGTCGATAAAACTGAAAGTGTTGTGGAAGAGCGTTTTACTTCCTGGTGGGCTGAGTCTTCATTAAAAAAAAAACGTAGGCAAAGAATCAACAAGATTTTAGAACAGAAAAGAAAAGTCTTTGAAAAAAATGAGTACATTTATTAATTCAGTTTTGGAATTGCAACTGTTAAATAATAAAAAAAAACGTTTTCAGATTGTTTATCCAGTGGTTTGACGTCACTGACCAAACAACCAATCAGCACACAGCTTTGGAGAGAATAACCAATCCGTTTCGTTCTTGTCATACCATCCCCGAACCAATCAAATGCTGACTACTGGATCCAATGTTTGGAATATTTGTTAACAAAGCTTCGTGTCTGACAGTGGTGAATCTTGTTAAAACATGTTAAGAAGTCGTTGGAATCTTGTTGAAACATTTCCACCACCTCGTAAACGTTATGCATTTTTTGGGCTGTAAATTAAAAAAACATCCCATCTCATTTTTGACCTGCAGTATCTTAATTCTGGATAACAATTTGTATCATGATTAATTGTCATTTAACCTGTTACCATGATTCCTCATCTGCCTATTACCCAATGTTTACCTCCATGAGCTCAAATTAATTAAATTATAAATTAATTTAGTAAATCAATGATTTTTTTTTCCTTTGGTAAAACATTTAATGGTACAGTGTATGAAAAGTACTAAAGAATGATTTTATTTGACATGTGATTTATTACTCGTGATTCTATGTTACCCTTGTGCTATCCTAGGCCCTTTAACATTGGGAGTTGGGTCATCTAGACCCACTAGACAGTGCTCTGAACCTTTTTTCTTCAATGATTTGTGATCTTCACTGGTGTCCATGGATTACATGAAATCTTTCCACCTTTATCCACCTTTGTCATGGTAGGGAGAACACGTCAATGTAAGGGTGGGGTCATCTAAGATAGCACAAGGGTTAAATAAAAATGTCCCCTTTGAAATATTTTTTGTTAAATTTGCATTTTTTGCTTAACTGTGGAAGTAGGCCGTTCTTGATGGGTGATAAACTTGGTAACAGAAATCGCTTTTGAAATATTTGCATAATTTATAATAAATTACCCAATAAATATTTTATCCATGTAAAAATAAAAGAATAATTGAATTATAGTTATTAATTTGTTTTATTTCATATGAGTGAGAAATGAACAAAATAAATCATCCAACAGTCAATTCTGTTTGTCCCAGGTCATCAGTATGTACTAATTTGGCATTATTTTCAAATCTACCATCATGGATAATGCCTCAGCTTATGTGTTGAATGAACAGCTTCAAGCTTCTACTATTGCAAAATGTTAATGCTATGAACCATGACAATTCATTTTTTAATGTAATGTGCAGAGTCTGTACAAAAATAAATCTTGCAACAAGAATAAGTTTTCTTTATTGGTTCACAAAACTTAATACATCTAAAAACAGTAGTTATAAAAGATTGAAACAGACATCTGTCAATATAGAGCACATTTTTTAGTTTTATGTATCTAAACCAAACAAAGATGGACTGTTACCACACCACAATTTTCAAATAGTTTGTTGTGATTTTAAATTGATGTCAGCAAAACCATATGATAAAGAAACCACAAGTTATGAGTATCATCTGGCTCATTTCAGGTCATTATTGGTGTAATTGCCAACATACCTCCAAAATTAAAAGATTTCCTCAGTGTAAGTATTGCTCAAATGAACAATCAGTTTGATTTTTTGAATACGCCACCATTTCCTAAGTATTAGGAGTCCACATTTCAGCAGTTACATTCAACAGTCAGAAATCTTCAATGGTTTTAGTATTTTTTTTTACAGGATATGGTTTCTAATAAAACTAGTTTAAAATCAGAAATTACAGTGACAGGAAATGCAAAAAGAAAAAAAAAAGCTAAAAAGCATTTGAGATCATACTTCACATATTGTGCTTGTTTCATATCAAGAATTATCTTTATCCTCAAACCACAATTAAAGTTTTTGATGAATGATGAGGAACTATGAGGAATGTTGTTGGTTGCTTACAAAAAACCTTATGGGACATGATGGGAAGCTGATCAAAGCAGGGTTGGCAACCACAATATCACATTTAACAAAGACTGAAAAACATCATAACAGCAAAAACCAAGACAAAAAGTGGTTTAAAATTCGTCTAAATTGATGCACTGTAAGAAGCTGGAACAGGGCGTGTAAAAAGTATTCCTGCACTGTCACTTAATCCTGACTTTTTGTTGCAGTTCTCAGTAAAATTAAATGTTTATTTCCGCTTATAACTAACAGAGAGTGAACTTCACAAGTTTATTGCATTAAAGATAAAAAAATACATTAAATTGAAACCTTCCATTGCTCTCAGAAAATTTAAGTGTAAAAAAAAAATAGCTTTTTTCCCCTGGATAATTAAAACAAAAATCTGTCCACTAAGTGATACAAGAACAAGACGAAATGTTACACTTTTTAGGAATCAGCATCAGTAAAAACATAATATTTGAATAAATGATGAAAGCAGGCATGTTCTTCCTCATGCCCTGCAGACTGGAGTTTTTTACGAGCACAAGAAAGATTTATGTTTGTGTTTTTGTTAGTGTTCATTCTGGACCTCATAAATTTAGAGAATTAGTATTATAACTCTATGCCCTGTAGAAGTGTTCTTCCAGACAAAAAGCACCGGCGAGAATGTCTTCAATATAGACGGTACTTCGCAAAAAAGCTGCAGTTCTCCTCATACCAGTTTAATCGCTTCGCTTTGAAGGATCTTTTAATAATCCAATAGCTGTAGGTTTTTTATTCCTCACAAACCATTGACATAAAAAGCAGTAAAGACAAAAATAAAGTAGTAAAGCTTACAAAACTCTTTCAGGAATGACTAAATATCTAGCACCAAAATGGCTCATTACATTTGAGTGGTCTCTACAGACCAGGTGTCTGCATAAACCATCCAGTGTTTTCACTCTGAGGTAGACGAGGGTGCAACTGCATCAACCTTGGACTGACAGCTGCGTGCAGTGTTGTTTTTAAACCAGCTAATAGCCAGCGATTGTTTTGAAGGATGGAATGAAGCTTTCACACCTGCTTAGTTTGTGTTGCTTGAGGTTCCTCATGATCCTGAACATCTTTCCACACGAGGTGCAGCTAAAAGGTTTTTCTCCAGAGTGAAACCTCATGTGGGCTTTTAAATTATCCCGCACGCGGAAGCTTTTGCCGCACTGCGTGCAGATGTGCGGCCTCTCGCCGGTGTGAAACCTTAAGTGGCGGCGAAGGCTTTTCCTCAAGGCAAACTTCTTTGAGCATGACGAGCATGAGTACGGCTTTTCTCCGGTGTGAAAGCGCGCGTGTCGCCGGAGGATTTTCCGGCGCTGGAAGGCTTTTCCGCAGAGGCTGCACACGTATCCGTCACGGGAGTGGGCTGCGACCTTTTGGAGACGCCAAACACCGTTTCCACATGGGGTGAAGCAGCAGAGGCGCCGGCCTGTGTGGAGGCCTTGATGGTGGCGGAGGTCTTTTGGTAAAGACCAACCAGTTTTACCTTTTGTAGCACTGTCTGGAGTCTTCATTCCTGATTCAGGTATTGTGAGCACGTCTACCAGCTGTACCTTACAGGGGCAGGTCAACTTCTGATCCAGAGTGGTAAGCTTCAGTTTTAGCTGCAGATGGTTTTTGGTATCCTTTGGAGACTGGATCCGCTCCCATATGCCCACCTGTGCAGGGGTTGTGGCTCCATCAGACACCGAAGGGCTGTAAGCTGTACCCTTGGCGGTGCTAACGCATGCTTGCTGAGGTTCCACTTGCACAGGCTTCTCTGAACTGTCAGGCTCTGGAGCTGGAGCATCCAGTTTAAGGATTAGCGGACAAACAAACTTGACTTTATCCCCTGAAGCAGAATCGCTTGTGTCTGGATGAACCACAATAGGCTTCTGCTTAGAAGTGGAGCTCACAGTAGAAACAGAGGTCACTGGAGAGACTGGAGAAATAAAAAAAAAAAGTCTACGTTTTACAATGAAAGTTGGGGAACTATAATAAGGTGTTTAAAATGTTTTATTAAAAATAAATATTAGCTTAAAGTAAACTTCCTCTAATGCAGGGGTGTCAGAATCCAGGCCCCGAGGGCCAACCTGAATATGAAACTCTTTATTGGCTAAACACACCCGATCCAGGAAATCAGCAGCAGACAAGGCAGGATTTCTGGAAAAAAAGCAGGAAGTCGATCCTCCTGGCCTGGAGTTTGAGACCCCTACTCTAATAATTTCTTTTTTGCCCCAATATGTACACAACATTCAATATTAGCTAAAGCTTTCCTTTAAGCCATGGCAACATCTTAACCTCCTTCATTTTTAGTCTGAGCTGGTTGTACATTCAGCTCTGCGATAAACTGCACAAACAGATCTTGAAAAACCAGTCCAAACCATTATCCTTCCACTTCAGTGCTTTGTAGTTGTTTTAGGATGTGCTGTTTTTAATAATGTCCAACATATAGACATGACCTTAGCTCAAACAATCATTCTTACTTAGGTTTTATGGACATTAATTTCTACAATTGCAGTAAATTGCCTTAGTAAATCCCACCAGTAGATATTTGTCGTTGGGTTTTATTTAACACTTGACTTTTTAAAGAAAATCATTTACTGACTGTGTTATTGTTAAACTCCCACTCCAATCATCTTATGATCCATTTTTAAAGCATTCCCAGTGGTCTTTTAAGTATGACTATGCTGTTTTCAACTAAATTTTTAAAACAACTGTCGTTTTCTAGGACATAGTTTTTGCAGAGCGGCGGGAGTTCTCTAGAAATTCACCTCCAAGTTGTGGACAGGACCGTTGGCGCAGAATAAGCCTACCCCTTCTTCCCATCATCCATCTATTTCCATTCTCTCCCTCTAGCTTACAGTCCCTCACAACCCCAACCTAACATTGCTGTTTATAACAAAAATGGTGAGGGATATCAGAGCTCTCCAGCCATACAGTTTTGATCCAGATGCCAGCTCGGAAGAAGAAAACAAAGACGTACATGGATCCAACGTGGGGGGTAAAGGATTATAAAGTAACGAATTCATGTAATTTAATTACTTTTGTCAGTAATGGGAGAACGTAACGAATTACAGTTCGAATTTTGGTAATGAGTTAAAATAACCGGACAGCAGAAACCCTTGTTACTTTGTCACTGAGGTCTTGTGGGCTTTGAGATTTTCTCTCGGTTAAATGAAACAGTTATGTGTGCAGATTTGGGGATTGGTCCAAGTCCAGACATTACTGCAGTCACATCGCTGTCCAAACTGGCTCAAAGATCAGATGAAAAGAGATGCTGCAAGGAGTCTTTTCATCCCTGGAGAGCCCCACGGAGACCCATGTACTGATGTTGGCTGCGAGTGAAACAACTCTAAACCTGACTCTTTGGTGTGAAAGCCACGATCCGCCGTTTTTCTACATTAATTCACCCTTTTTACTTTATTTTTCTCTCTAAGCTGCACATGACTACGTCTCTGGTCAAAATGAGTTAGCGCTCAATACGCTTTAACATCTCACTTTGAGACCACACCATATTTTTGTGTCACTTTTCACGCTGTTGTTTGAATTCAAATTAAACCAGGTCATTACTTTAAAAATAAAAGTTAAATGAAAGACAAGAGGATCTTGTTTGTGCCGTTTTTCCTATGAGAATCTGTATCTGAGAGGGAAAAAAGTAAAGTAATGAGTAATGAATACTTTTTTCAAATAAGTAATGAGTAAAGTAATTTAATTACACTGCGACAGACTGGTGACCTGTCCAGGGTGTCCCCTGCCTTCGCCCACGAGTGGCCGGGATAGGCTCCGGCAGCCCCGTGACCCCGAAAGGGACAAAACGGGATAAGAAGGTGAAAATGTAATCACAATTTTGATCCAGTAATTAATCAATTACTTTTTAGAAGTAATGAACCTAAAATGGCATGGATCTGCAGTGGATGCATCAGAATGGAGCAGAGTAGGGAGTTTGTGGCTCGCCTAGCGTAATTTCTACATCACAAATGCAATATTTTTCAAACAGCTTTTTTTCCTCTGCTCCTGATTCAAAACCAATTGAATGCAGAAATCAAATTTGGATTTTCTTGTGGTATTACCTCTATGGTCAGAAAAATACCACAAGAAAATGTTAAAAACACAGTTTTCATCAGTG